>NC_141041.1:23358750-23682500 GCF_052040795.2 Danio rerio | reverse complement strand
TTACCAGTGAAATACTGAATTGGCAAATGGAGATGTCATTAAAAACATCCTTTTAAAGGTCAGATCACTGACAAAATTGAGTCTGTTTCTCTTATAATCAGTCATGAGTCTTCAGACAATTGGATTTTAAAAGGGACATCTCATGCAAAAGCGAATATTCTTGCTCATTATACACAAAAGAAGTTATTTTGAAAAATGTTAAAGAATAGTAGCTGACTTTCACTGTATTTTTTTGCTATTACGAATGTTGATGGTTGCAGGTTTCCAACATTCTTCAGTATATCTTTGTGTTTAACAATGACAAGAACAACAACAAGAACAACAACAACAACATCAACAACAAAATTATAATAGTTTGGAACCACTTGAGGCTGGGTAAATTTATCATTGTATTTAAATTTATCAGTGTAAATCCTATAGATTGTTTTTATCTCAAGTGCAATACATGGTGAAAAAATCTAACTAAGCACACATTAAGGGATTTGCTTTTTAATGACATTTAAAAAGAAAGATTTTAAAAATGTAAAAATTATTTGTATGGAAATATAGAAACATGGTATTAAATATTAGTTATATTATATATTAATAATATTATATATTAATAATATATTCATTATAATCATGTTCTTTTTTCCGCCTTTGTACACTCAAAATCAGAGTGGAGAGTGGACCACACAAATTTTTGGTTTCTCTGGAACTGTAAATAAAAAGTAGTGAACAAATGAAGGGAATGAAACACCACTTCTTAATTGCAGACACCCGATTATTTAGTAACTATATAACAGCATTTTCAGAAATATTTCTGGCGTGCAGGACACATCCTGAAAAATGAAGACAAGACGATTTGATCACCCCCTGTTTATTGGCTGCAGTATTGGTAATAAAGAAAAATCCCACCCTCACCAAAACAAAAACAAAAATCCAAAACTGTCACAACTCAAGGAGGAAAACTTAAAAAACCCATTCCTGAAAATTCACATATACAGTAATGAACTAGTAATTCACCAGAAAGACTGCATGTCTGAAAAAGGCTACAAAATGTGTTTTCTACCTGGAAGTAATGGAAAATGGAGTCGGCCATGGGATCTTTGCCTGGGAAAGTGTTAGTCCACAGTTTCTTCATGAAAAACACTTGGTAGGTCAATGAAGGAACTGTGCCTACAGAATAAACACAAACATAAACACCTTTCATGTATTTTTACAACTCAAATGATCATTTTTACACATTGGCTGATTGGCACTGAATTCACCAATGCACTGAAAGTTTAGAAAACACACAAAAAACATATCTTTATCAGTTTGACAACACACAAACACATGCAAATTCTCACAACATGATAATACAAATACAGAATTACACTGCAAATAGTGCACACCCCAAAAAGTGATGAACCCGACTGCTTCTTGTTTGTCATCAGTGTTTTCAGAGATAAACAAAAAACCCACCTATCAGATGTCCCACTATACTGAGGACTTTAAACAGGAAGCAGTCAGGTTTGTTCTTTTGTGTTTTTGTGCTATTTGCAGCTCATTTGCATGTATTTGCATGTGCTGAATGAATTTGTGAGTGCGTGTTGTTAAAACTCTCTTAATGTTTTTCTATTTGCATCTGTTTTCTTAACTTGCAGCACATTTAAGCTCTTTCTTTCACCATACTTTAATGAGCAAAACACATAATCACCGTCTTTCACAGCTCTGGCTTTTTTGATCCAGTCTGTCAGATGTCGAACAAAGTCAAAGAAGAAATCTCCTTCTGGCACACTGATCACCTGAAACACGATGAGACATTTATATCACAATATACTGACAAACAACTGCCAGCTGTGAGGAGAAAAGTAGAGGAGAAAGCAGTAACACTCAGCGGTTGGGCTTTTGAAGGAGTTATTTATGGTGCCATAAACTCACACATCCTCGATTCATCTAGACAGCTCTGTAGACTCACCTTGTCAGAAATTTTGACAAACAAGCTGAAACCTTCAGAGGAATGAAGCATCATCCTGCCGGCGATGTTTCGGCAGAAATCTTTGGCTTTTGTACTGGATTCAACCTCAAAAGCCTGCAAACAAAAAAGGAATATTTAAAAAACAGACATTTCAGACGTCATTATTTCACCTGATTATTTAAACAGGTTTTTGTTTCCACTGCTGACAGCATCCTTTACTTGGTTGGATTGGTGTCCGAATGTCAGAAAGCGGTGTGCTTCGTGCTTTCTACATGTAAATGACCTCATAAACAACAAAGGAGGACATACAGCAGGCCCTGTTCTTGCTTTTGGCATGTGGCTGTTTGTCAAAAGAAGACGACAAGCTTTGTTTGGTTTGTTATTGTATTATTATGGTGTTGTCTTTTAGCTATGTAAAAATAGTGAGTCCTGTTGTCGTTCTCCTGGCTTTTTGTCATGCAAGTGATGATTCTCTGTAAACCAATAGCATTCAGCAGTGAGTCTAGTTCCACCTTTTTGGTACAGTACTGTTGTGCTAGGTACCAAAAATTGAATAGCTGCCAAAAAAGGGGTACTGTTTGCTTTTTTGGTACTTTGGACAGTGGAAATGGAAATAAATGTGTATTATACTGTACTGTAGTGGACCGAAACATTACTGCTCAGTGAAAACAAGCCATGGCATGAGAACAATAAAAAAGTAAGAATACAGTCCAAATCATGTATTAGTTATAATTAAATCATATGTGTCAACACTGCCTTTTTTGCCATGATTCTCCTGTACTTTACCATTCGATCCAGATATCATCCTGTTTAAATATTTTCCAGAATTTCTCCCAAATTTTAAATTCTTCTATGAAAAGTGGAAGAAACATCAACATGAGCTGATCTCAAATGTGATATAATTGCATGAGCTGTTCAAGAGAATTATGCTTTTGCTTTATTTTGGCTTGAATGCACTTCTGCAGATGCAATTTGAAGAGGCGCAAAAGTGGAAACTTTGGGATTTGGGTGTGTTTTTGTTATGACTGCCAATGGTGTAGCCCCGCTGGTGATCTACTTCCTGTAGTTTGTTGCAATTCCCAGCAGGGTTTTCTTTATGAGAGATTACTGCTGACCAAACTTCAACTCCCAGAACTCCCTGCGCTCATCAACTCCTGCAACCGCTGACAATAATGCGGACACTTACACATAGACACAGCTGCTGCACATCTACACTGATTACAAAGACTATAAATTCACCTCACTTTCATTCACACATTGCAGAGTCTTGTTTCTATCACAAACTTTACAAAGCGGTTCTCCTGGTTTGTTTTCCTGTGTTTTGATCCTTGTTTCTTGTCCTGACCCATTGCTGCCCAGTCTGACGTCTTGCCTGTATATTGACCACAATTATTCTGTTATGGTACTTTTTTGCTTCTGTTTATGACTCTGGCCTGTACGACCTCAATTCATAAACTGCATGTGGATCCGCAAGTCTGCTCTCAGCATCTGGATCATTACAGTTTTTAAACAGACAAATACACAAAATAAAAAGCAAACATGACCATCAACTGTTTTTATAATAGATCTGTACAGTATTTAAGCGAGACTGAGGTATCCTGTATTTTTACATCTAAATGTTGAAAGGTATGAATTAGACCCAACACAAAATGAATTTTTAGACTCGTGCATCTGTTCACACTTCATCCCTCTGCCGTTTTCTGTGCGAGACGCTGTACTATTTTTACATACAAGTCAGTTTTGAGATTTTGTGCTCCTCCGATTTTTATAATGTTTGTTCAGTTTAATGGAAAGTAACCATCTGAAATACCCCTTTAAGTGCTGCTTTTGTTTCGCTTCATGAATTAGCATCTGTATATTTCCATTATAACACATTTATAAAGGAATTTTATAAATCTCCACCTCAGCAGTACTTACACCAAACATCACACTTTACTCATATCTGTATTCTAAAAGTTTTTAAAGAGATATATGTTTTTACATCATTTGCCAGATTATGTACATCATTTTAGTCTACAAAATTTTTTTAAATTATTTTATTTCTGGGTTATTGAGGTTATTAATTATGGAGTGATAAAAATAGATCCCACCTGTAAAATCATTATATTGTTCATTCATTCATTCATTCATTCATTCATTTATTTTCTTTTCGGCTTAGTCCCTTTATTAATCCGGGTTCGCCACAGGGAAATGAACCGCCAACTTATTCAGCACATTTAACTCAGCGGATGCCCTTCCAGCTGCAACCCATCTCTGGGAAACATCCACACACACTCATTCACACTCATACACTACGGAAAATTTGGCCTATCCAATTCACCTGTACCACATGTCTTTGGACTGTGGGGGAAACCGGAGCAACCGGAGGAAACCCACGCGAACGCAGGGAGAACATGCAAACTCCACACAGAAGCGCCAACTGACCCAGCCAAGGCTTGAACCAGCTACCTTCTTGCTGTGAGGCGACAGCACTACCCACTGCGCCACTGCGTCGCCTCATTATATTATATTATATTATATTATATTATATTATATTATATTATATTATATTATATTGCCCATATGATATATATTGTGTACAGAGCCACAAACATAAAATGTAAGTCATTTGATTCTAATATGTAATAAATAAATTCGACCTGACTTACTGCAATTTTAGAAAATTAACTGGAAAAATGCTGATAACTAGTATTTTTACCCTATTTATCTGCAGTATCTTGCCTTAAAGGGACAGCTGACCCAAAAGTAAAACTGTACTTATTATTTACACACCCTTATGTGGTTCCAAACCTTTATTTCATTATGAGTTTCTTCATAGTTTCTTTTTATAAGATATTTTAATGATTGTTGGAAACGGAGTAACCATTGACATCCAGAGAAAAGAAAAAAAACAAATTCAACGGAAGTCAATTATTATATATTACATTTTATAACATTTTTCAAAATACCTTATTTTGAGTGTGACAATTGAATAGTGAGTAAATGATAACATTTCATTGTAATTTTTAGGTGAACTATCCCTGTAATTGCAGATTCAAATGAGGTCAAAACACAATAGGACATTTGCTTCGCATCCTCAAGCAGAAATACACACAGAGAGCAAAAACAAAAAAAAGATAGAGAGAAGACAATAACACCTTCAAAATGTAGTTAAACTCTCACCTCATCAGTGTCATCAGGAAAGTACACTTTGTGAAAGATCTGGGTGGTTTTGTGCTGAATGGCCTCCACTTCTACAAGGTGAGGAGGATACTTTCTGGACCCATTACTGTCCATCAGGAGAAAATGTTTTAAAGGAATGCATGTAACAGTAGCGATAGATGTTTAAGTGTGTTTGGGGTAGTTACCGCAGGGCTTTCTGCAGTCTCTGCATGCAGTCTGGAGCAACCGGATGATGTTTCTTGGACTGCAGGAACTTCTGGACGTGAGGGAGCAACATGTTACTGGGAGGAAAGAGTCCAGTGCAGAGCCAGAGCAGCTCCCAGCCCTTCTCCTCACTGTATCTGAACACAAAAACACACACACACATACATCACCACGGTCAGACCATTCAAACGGCCATTCATTAGACATTGGCTTTTTGCAGGCTGACCACTAGAGGACAGAATGTTACAGATTTACAAGCCAAACCAACTGCTTTTACAGTAATGGCTTTCATTTAATAACTGTGCTTAAAGCAAACATTTGCATGCAAGTTAATGATTTATTGATGAAGTTTCACAGATATTTAAGCCTAATTGAAAGCCAAACCACACATGTGCATAAAAAACCCAAACAAACAATAAAAACCACATCAGACATTTTTAATGTTCATAAATGTTTTTTTTTGTTGTAAAGAATAGAATATAATAAAGATAAATAAAATATAAAAAAGATTTAATACTTTGATGTAAGGAGTATTACGTAATATTTTATTATAGACACATTTAACCCCCAAACTAAAACTTACTATTTACTCACTCTCGAGGTTATAAACCTTTGAGTTTCACAAAAGAAGATACTTTTAAGAATGTTGAAAACTTTTAACATCCATAGTAGGAAAAACAAATACTAAGAAAGTCATCGGATACAGGTTTTCATCTTTCTTTAAAATAGCTTTTTTTATATGAAGAAAGTCAAATAGGGGTGCATTTCCGAAAACCATCACTAGCCAACGAAGGTCGCAAGTTCCGTTGTTACAAACATAGTTTGTTGATTTGATGTTTCCCAAATCCATTGTTAAAACAAACATTCACAAACTTCATCGCAAACTTGTACGCATACAACTACACCTCTAGAGCTGTAGTTAGAAGCAAAATTCCCAGTAATAATTGTTCTATTCCCAGTTATCCCCCCTATGCCCTATACATTTAGAACATTCTAACATTTGAACTTGAAATTATAAAAAAAGCATTAAAGTCATCACTCCTATAGGCAGGGCCGGAGCAAGCTGAACTGCCACTTTAGGCAAAAGTCGATTATGGAGCCCTCAACCCGAAAGTGAAAACGATAGTGACCGGTTAGCAAAGTGAAGGGGGGGGGGGGGGGGATGGGGGTGTATATGACATGGGCCTGTTGGTTAGAACATTTCTGCAGTAGTTCGCTTGTGTCAACTTGTAAAAGTAGACTTAAAAAAAAAAATACACATTGTACTACTTAATAATAACAACAACATTAATAATAATAAAAATTATTATTATTATTATTGTTATTAATGTTGTTGTTATTATTAAGTAGTACATTGTGTATTTTTTGCTTTATTATTATTTTTTAAGTAGGATTTTTTTCTTCATTTCCTAATAAATAGCCTACTGTAAATTAGGCCTAGAACTATTATCTATTTACATGATTTACATATAAGTTTAGTATACATGTTGGCTAAGTTATTTTATATGGAATATTCTCAATAATATTTGTAAAGGAAACATAGGTTCTATATGTGTCATTTACATATATTTTAATTAACATGGGAAACGCGTGCATGTTTTTAACAAAACTAATATTAGATTTTTTTTATATGCATGTGCGTGTAAAACAATATAACTTCCACAAAATATTATTGGGCTTTTCTCTAAAGAAGTTGTTACTCCACCCCATTTAGAGCATCATTATGGACATTTTATGTTATAACTACTGTGGTTCAAACGATGGATCTGCGACAGAGAAAGTACGGTATTGGAAAACACTCGTCACTACATCGTTCTTTTCCTAAACAATGCATCGTACTATGACAGTTCAGCCGCGAGTTATGTCGTTGTTTGGGAAATGCACCCCATGTTTGAAACAAGTAATTTTTGAGTCCTAAATGAATTATCCCTTTGTTGTAACTACTACTACTACTACTAACAATAATTATAACAATAAAATGATTCTGACATCCCTCAACTATGCACAGAAAAAAGCTAAATATTCCCCAAACTCTCAGAGGCAGTAAAAGTAAACTCAGTGAATGAAACCCAACAAATATAAAGTGTAAAAACCTACTTCACATGATTCTCAGTGAGCTGCTTGATGATCTGACAGTAGATCTCATCTTTTAAAGGTTCAGCTTTTAAAGCTCCTTCAAAGATCTGGTCAGTGAGCTCATTGACCGAGCGGCTCCTCTTTGACGGGTAATCGCCCATGTACTTCAGAATGGGTGCAACAAAGTCAAGGGCCAAAATCAGACAACCACAGTAACTCATTCAGAACATAAAATGAACACTTTTGAAAGGAACTAGTGCTATTAAAATTGTATGGCTTGATGTAATATAAATGAAGTCTGTTCCTGAAACATGAAGTAGAAAACCCATCAAAGATTTAGGTTATTAAAAAAAATAAGAAAAAAAAATTGACATTCATTTTGGATTATGAGGATCCATTATATTAGGCCTGCAGTGCTTGACATAAATGGTTGCACTCTGAGCTACTGGCACTGTTTGTCACTATTTTTATCACAACACATATAATGCTAGAGGATATCAATGAAGGCCTGGCAGGCGTCCTGGCTCAGCTCTTCATGACTGAGGATTTTTTTCAGCAGAGGCTGTTTCAGAGGTTCTCTGGTGCAGCACCAGATTTTATCCTTCCCTCTACCTTTATTGATGATCACGCGGCTCAGGGTGCTCTTGGAAGGTGGTCTAGAGGATGGAAAGCAACCAAGATAATGTAAAATATACAGTATAACAGAAATAGCTTTTTGCATGAACACACACTCACAAACATTTTTTTGCAGGTGCATGGGAAAAATATGTAGAATATTGACTTGTTCTTTATTGTTTGCTAATTCCTTTATTCAAAAATGTGTAGCATTCTGCTGTAATTTTTTTTGTTTTAATTCGGAAAATTTCAACTTATGCCGAAAATTTAGAATTTTTTGAAACAAGAGAATATAACTATAGTAATATTAAGTATGTATAGCATATTTAACTATAAATCATATTTCATAATTCATATTTAAATGTTAAAATATAATAATTAGAATAAAAAGAATTTAGGACACAATAAAGCCCTTTGAAAGGTCTCGAAGTGGGTCATAGCACCTGAAGTGATCGTAGGAGAACTCCTCTAAAGTGTACGGCTGGACTTTCTCCCCACTGTCCAGCAGATTCTGCTGGGACAAATTTACAGAGTCCTTACGCTGGTCTGGAGACATGATGATCAATGACTGCAAGAAACACAAACAGAAGCTAAATATTCATTTCATGAGCCAAAACCAAATGCAGCCTGTTGCACATATGTAAACATTGTTTTCTTTTTTAATTTTCCCTGCAAAACAGTCTAAAAGTTGGAAAAGGTTTGGTTTCCCACATGCTGTTTACAAATTGGTGATTAAAAAAGTGAAAATTCCTACATAAGTCCATTTTTTTGTTTTCTGACAATGTACAAGGAATGTATTGGATGAAAGCCCACTCACCACAATATCATACTGTGGCCTGGTGATGGTGGGCAGCACATAGACATTGTCCGCAGGAAAGTCTCCTCTCTTCTTGGTTCGGTCATTGACCCCATGAGCCCAGCCTGAAGTCAGGACCTGTTCTCCAGTGTGCTCATCCAGAAAGATCAGATCTCCCTTTGAGAATCTCAGGAACGAAGCATCTTGCCCAGCTGAAAAAACAAACAAAAACATTTTTTAGATGTTTTATTAATTATGCTCAACCTAATTGTTTTGGGGCCCAAATCAAATACAATGTTATTAAAGTTAAACCCAACTGTGAGCTCACCTGGATAATGGCTGTCCATCATTGCCACCACAAACTTTGACCTGGAACGCAGGCCCTCTAGAAAAGCCACAACCAGATCCCGGATGTCTTCAGCGTTGTTGGATGTGAAGGTGTACTCATCTCCTTTAATAGTGGCCAGGGTAAAGCTCTGTCCCTGCAGTTTTCCACCTCTGAAAGCACATTGATTAAAAGTGGATGAAAATGAGTTAATGTATAATACAGTGAGCACTTAGATCAAATGAAGTGTGTTTGGTTGGATAATGTAATGCACCTGCTGCTGGAGACCGCAGTGATCTCTGGGAAAGAAAGGTCTAGAAGGACCTGCTCCTGCTCATCCACAAAGTAGACTCCCGTCCAGTTCACAGCCACTATAACATCATTCTTTGGAAGACTCGGCCCTGTGAATGAACAGAAAGAACAGTTTAGCTTTCACCTAACAGCATCAATATGTTTTTTGTTTTTATACAATAGTTCTGTCTGGTTCTCGAATCTTGGCTGATAGCCGTGCGATGTTCTGCAATGTCAGAACTGGCACAGCCTTCTCATCCTTCTGTATTACTCCGCCCACATAGAGTGACAGCAGATCAATAAAGTCACTACAGTTTGACAAATATTGCAGCTGTTGGACAACATCATGTACTTTTGAGGCTTTTTAGGCGAGACTAGAGTTGTTTAGATTGCAACTATGCAGTTTATTTGTAAGGATAGTGCCTATTTTAAATATTTATAATTTACTGAGATACAGTGCGTCGGCATCCATCAGACCCATCAGACCATTAAACCAGGGGTGCCCAAACTTATGAAGGGCCAAAAACTAAACTTGATTGGGGGTAGTGGGCCGGAGGTAAATATACCAAACTGTAAAGTTGTCAATTTAATTTCCTAATTCATAATTATTATTCATTATTTAATTTAATGTTTAATTTAATTGATACTATAATTTGTTGCATTTAAAATAGTATTAATAATTATACATTTTTTGTACATTTTATAATGAACATCTTAAATACAAAATATGAAAAATCTCATTTATAACACTAAAAAAATACACTTTGCCTTGATTCGCTTGCTGATGTCTTCTGCTATTCATCAAGTGACTGGATTCAATAAAAAAAAATTGATTCATTCACAACATTCAATTAAAACATTTAGTTTTAGTTTGCTTTTTTTAGATCAACAGTTAAAAAACTAAAGATAAGTTAAATTAGAAATGACAATATCTGTTAAAGACATTCCCTCAAAATTCCCCATCATTCTCCTCTCAGAAGGGATGGAGGGCCAAATCAAAGGTTATCTTAGTTTGTCATTCGGGCACTAGCTTGGGCATCTCTGTTATAAACAATCTGTAGGACATTGGTAATTAAAATAGAAAAAGTACACACATTCGTATTTACAAAAATACACAAAGAAACCTGATGTTCTCACTGAAACAGTTGAATCTATTCTTAAAGATGATTCTGACTGATGGATTCACCCTACTAACTCAGAACGTTTACATTTTGTTTGAAATAATTATTTGTACCTGAGAATTTGAAGGCCTCATAGAAGCGTGAAAATAACAAAGGCCACTTAAATCGAGCGAAATCCACCACCTCCTCCTTCACTCTTTGCGAGTCGAACCTCTTCTGTGTGTAGATTCCCTGTGGAGATGCACTGGTCAATATCTGGCTCTCAGAGCAACACAATATCAGCCATTACCTCAGAGACAATTACCCTGGCTCTCGTCACCTGCTTATAAGCAGAATGTCTCACAGGCTCATGCATTCCCACACAATCCATAAATTGATCGCCAGCTTTATTAAACATTCATGCCCATCACTTTAGCACATGAAAGGTAGAAGGGTAATTCAAACGGTCTCCACCCTCGAGAGCGGGTACATGAGATTCATTTTCCTACAGGAATCATCAATCAAATCTCAAGCCACTCAGTCCATCAACTGCTACGAGCTAGCATTCAGACGGCAGCGCTGACTTTAACTACAAATCCATAACAAGACGGTGACCATTAAGTGGGGATTGTCTCAATTACTCAGGGTCCTGTGATTGTACTGTATCAGAGCAGACAGCAGGGTATGGAGCTGAATGGTGTGAAGGTCGCCCACGGCATACATTTAGATTATAAAGTTAATTATAGCTTGAGATTATATTAGCACTGAGCTGAGATACAGGTACTGCTGCAAGATAATGAAACTGCTGTCCTTGAGAACATATCGGGAGGTCAGTCAGACACAGTAATAAAGACACTAGGGTAGATGTCTAATGTTAATTGTTTGGTTATACTGTACATGCTGTACATACAAATCAGCATTTTTCACCTCTGCCATAGAAAATTGAAAAGCATAAAGTGCCTAATTATAAATAAGCTAATATAATGTTAAACTATCAAAATATTCATTGATTCATTTTTTTTTTCGGCTTAGTCCCTTTATTAATCCGGGCAGTCCAAAGACATGTGGTACAAGTGAAATGGGTGGGCTAAATTGTCTGCAGTGTGAATGAGTGAATGAGTGTGTATGGATGTTTCCCAGAGATGGGTTGCAGCTGAAAGGGCATCCGCTGTGTAAAACATATGTGGCGACCCCGGATTAATAAAGAGACTAAGCCAAAAAATAAATGAATGTATGAATAATATAATATAATATAATATAATATAATATAATATAATATAATATAATATAATATAATATAATATAATATAATATAATATAATATAATATAATATAATATAATATAATATAATATAACATAACATAATACAATGTTATGTAATATAATATAATATAATATAATACAATGTAATGTAATGTAATATAATATAATATAATATAATATAATGTAATGTAATGTAATGTAATGTAATGTAATGTAATATAATATAATATAATATAATATAATATAATATAATACATATAACTGATAAAGTTGAGTTGACTTTATTAGTAACCGTAGGTAGATTCTTTTTACAGCAAAGTTTAGCATTTGATACAAACAATTAAAAAAGGGACTAAGCTGAAGGAAAATATGTATGGTAATATACTATAATATACTTGTGTTGAAATGAATCAAAATTTTGCTTAATTATAGAATCGATTTGTGTAGGGGCAACATAACTGAATTAGGATAACTTATACATTTTTTACAAAAAATCATGGATTGGACCTAATAAAAAACAGGAATTGTGTTGTTTCAGCTCATTTTACATAAGTAATTTGAATAAGCAGAAAATGTCATTTTCTGAGTGTAATGAATTACTTTTAAAACAACAGCACAATTTGTCTTTCATTCTGTACATTTTTGCAGAAATAAAATTTTGAAAATCAAGTCACAGCAGAAGCTGAGTAATTGCATAGATGTAACTGAAACTGTAAACTAAGTATTTTTTTATTATTTAGGCAAGTATTTAGCTTACAAAAAAACACCATGAAATGCAAAAAGTCCATAAATAGTAAATACAATTACAATGGAAAAAATAAAATAAAAAAAGATGTATATATGTATACATATGCACCTTTATGTGAATCGCTATTATCATCTGAGCCCATTTCTCCACTGTCTTAGAGGGAGTGATTTCTCGATCTGGGATGTAGGATTGAATAAGGCTCAGAAGACGTTCTGGTAAAATCTCCGGCCCATAATCCACATAGTACTGCTGAGAGGCCAGCTCAGCCAGATCCTCCTCCTGGGACAACACACAACATAGTTTAAAAAGTACTTACATTTTTAAAATAAGAAACATGCACATGACAGCTCTCACCCGATCACAACGATACTCTCCGAATTTGACCCCGCGCACAATCTGCTGGTAGATGAGGTTGGTGGCCACACCGTCCTCTGCTGGGTTGTGCCAGGGGGTGAAGATCTCCTTCCTGAAGAACAGCCTCCAGGGGGCGTTGCGCTCCTGAGCCCCCTGCTCTTTAGCGTACTGCTCGCACTGCGACACCGCATCCATCACATGATCCTTCCCACTGCCCAGTGATGAGACCTGATGCACATTGGACCAAATAAACGTATATAAAGAAGGACACATACACTATTGACCAAAAGCTGTAGCTGAAAGTTTTGAAAATGCACATAAAAAACATGTGCATAACTGAGTAGAATTAACTTTTTATTCAATAAGAAAAGATGCGCATAAGCTACGATGGAAACACTTTTACCGAACAAATTCCAGTGTTATAAAAAGTCATGTGATTTTGTTATAAGAGATCATGTAATGATAGAAATGTGTGTGAATGGACAAACCAGCAGGTAAAACATTGTAAATGTTATTTTGGTCATTCTAAAATGCTGTAACCATGTCAGTCTTAGTGTTATTATATTATTAATTTTCTACAGAATTGTCAAGAGCGTCTGTGCTCCGCATCTTACACCTTCAAACGACACCACATTTTTACTGGTCATATTTACCGCCAGTTAATCAGGAAGTGATGATTTTGTTCTCTCATTAGATGGAAAAGCTACTTTATTCACATGTCTTTTATGTGATATTTCTGTTTTGCATATAAATTTAATTCATATTTAATTTTTAATATAATAATATTTAAATTTATTAATCTTTGAAAGGAAACATAGCTATTGAGGTGTTTTTTTTTCCAAAATCATGAATGACTTTCTGAAAGTGCATATGTTTTGTGTGAAGTCATGAACACGATTACATTTATGAAAACGGCTGATTGTTATGTTAGGGATGACACATATTTGTCAGCTGAGATCATGTGGATTACTTTTTAGCTGCCTAAATATGGATTTTGGACTGTTATATGGTCATTTATGTTAAGCTTCGTATATTTACATTAGATGGAGAAAAACCCTGAAATTTGTTTTTTCAGTTTGGAATCCAGAAGTGAAAATTCATTGAAAATTCTATTTAAACACATATTTTTAAAACTTGATTTAAAAAAAAAAAAGTTTAAAAGTGGAAATTGTGAGGAAAACTACATTACCCATAATATGAAAAATTCCACCAATCAGGAAGTACGAGCAAATCCCTCCAAAATAAATATTTATTTTGTAATAAATATTTAATAATTTAATAATTATTTAATTTAACTTAATCTAATATTTATATATATAAGTCTGTAAAATAAACTACTAAAAGTGCTGACTGTCATAGTAAGTGCTGTGTTGTTGTCTTTCAGGTTGTATCTCAGCTTTAATGTGCTTTTTAAATAAATGAATAAAAAGTAAAGCACCTGCTTGCCATCGCGACAGCAATAAGATCCAATGGACAGCCAATGGCTTTCACTCCAAATTGGCGGAATCCAGGGCTGTTGCTGGGCGCTGCTGTTGCAATGGAACTTTCTATTGAGTGTCGCCTCTAGGTAATTCTAAGCTCTTTGGCAGGGCTAGGGCCTTTTACAGAGATCGTCATTTCTAATTTAATGCAACCCTTTTTTGTTTTTCTTTCTATTGCTGAGCAACAAAAAAAGCAAACTGAAATAAAATGTTGCAACTGAATTAGATTTTTAAAAAATATAAACAGTGACACATCGGATACAGGACAATGCAGAAGACTTTGGTGAGCAAATCAAGGCAAAAACTGGTGCAGCTTGAATAGTGTGACTCCATTCTGTTATAAACAGGATTGTTTTTGTTTTTACTGTAATACGTTCATCATACAACAAATTAATGTTTTCTAGTTATTTTTTTAAAAATGAAATAAATGAGGAAATTACCCATGACAAGTGTGATGCAATGGAGTTTAGTATATTTACTTTCGGCCCACCACCCGCAATAAAATTTGGTTTTTGGCCCTTCATAAGAAAAAGTTTGGGCACCCCTGCTCTAAGCTCTTAAAAATCGTACATTTCGGTGTATTCTGTTACAATAAACAAGAATTTGTGAGACTGTAATTGTTTATTTTCTAATTTAAAACTGTTAAAAATACAATTTTGTACATGTCTTCTGCTTAAGTTCAGCTTTAAATTATAGGAATCATCGTCATCATTTTCATACGGCTTAGTCCCTTATTTATGACCACAGTGGAACGAACCACTAACTATATGGCATATGTTTTACGCAGCCGTGCCCTTCCAGCTGCAACCCAGTACTAAGAAACACCTCATAGGAATCAAGTGAATTAAAAAATACATTTTAAGAAAGAATGCCATTAGCTGAAAATGTAATAATACTTTACTACATTTCTGTTTTTACTGTATTTTAGACCAAACAAATGCAGTCCTGATGAGTACTAGAGACTTCCTGTCAAAAGCAGCAACTCCATTTTTATATATAAGTAGCATAAATTAGGTGTGAAAATAATCTTTTTTAATTTTATATAATTTATTTGTGTAAAAACAAAGTATCAGTGAGCGTACCTTATCAAAAAGTGCAATGTATAAGGAGAAGCCGAAGCGATCCTTCAGGCCGATTTTATCTGACAGAGCATTGCAGAGCTCTTCAGCTGTTGTGGCAGAGTCTGTCAGCAGGGTCTTAGTGGTGCCGTCCATGAAGGTCACCGGCAACATGATGGGTTTCTTAGATTTAGTGGCCTAAAGGAAGAAAGATAGAAGGATCCAGCCAAGCGATTCATACTTTCCGAAACATTCTCCCAACTCAACCTCTAACGGCTTTATTTAATCTTAAAATACCTGCAGCTCAAGCCAAGAAGGAGGCTGAGTTCTCGTTTTATTTGCAAAAGTTCTTCTTAGTCTCTCTTCACAATACGGCGCATAACCAGGAGGCCCGCTGTTAATGAACGTCCGCAGATACTGAAGATAAATAGGCATGAAATATAAAGAGGTGAGCAAGATTGGATCATTAGGATCATTAACAATGTATGAGAATATTTTCCTGCTGACTAGTGCAAAAAATAAGTTTTTTTTACTTTTACAAACTTTTCCGAAGGAGCAAAGCAGCCCACACAGAGGGAGAGCAAGATCCAGCCACGGGCATGACTGCTTTTAGATGCATTCTGGCTCAGTTGTTTACAGATCTGACAGTAGATTTCATCTCTGAGGAAGGAAACAAGCCCACGTGTGAAAGTATTCAGATAGAGTGTGTATTTAGCAGCTCCAACAATTAAGTTTCTTCATGTAATGACCTGAGAGCTGGACGTAAAATGCCATTGCCAATGATGAAGTGTAGCTTTTCTAAATTTGAGGTGGGTCGATCTTCCAGCATGCTATTTCCCTGTAGACTGTAATCGCTGTCCGTCAGCCTTCTAGTCACCTAACAGAGACAGGAAGAGTGTTTAAGATTGAATCATAGCTGAATATTCTATTGTTTACTTTTATTCAGCAAGGAAACACTGTAAAAAATGTTAAGTCAGTACAACAAAAACAAAAACATAATCTATTTGCTTTCGCTTTTTCTTGTTCACTCAACTTTTGAAAACATCAGCTGCACTGACCTAAAAGTATTTGTCAGTAATACAAAAAAACATTTAGTTGAGTTAACATAAGATTATTTATAAGTTTTCTGGAGAGATGAAATACTCTGTAACAAAACTTTTTAAGTTGTGCCAACTGAACTTTTTTTGTCTGCAGAACTGGAATGTCTGAAGTTGAGTGAACAAAAAACATAATACTACATTTTCAGAACAAACAAACATAGTTCAATTGGAAAAAAAAAAAACAGGAAGGCATGCTTCGCAAGTGAAGCTTTACAAAGCATTTTTCCCGGTTTGTTCTGCCATGTTTTGATCCTTGTCCTGTTTACCTTTATTGTTGTTTTACCTCCTGTCCTGTTTGTAATTCTGTGTCTAATAAATGTTTTTTTTAACATTTGTCTCTGCTTTATTTTTATCTTCTCAATTGAACTATGTTTGTTTGTTCTGATAATGTATTATTTTTAGTACCAATTTCCACAAGAGTTTTTTGTTCACTCAACTTCAGACATTTTTGGTTAGTGCAACTGATATTTTCACAAGTGGTTAAGGCATCGACACATGGCACTCAGGTGTTCACGGTGACCTAAGTTTGTTTCCTGCCTCGAGGTCTTATGCAGATCCCTCCCCTCTCTTCTTTACCCATGCTTTCCTCTCTATACTCTCCACTGTTCTATCAATTAAAGGTGAAAAATAAATACATCTTGAGTACATGAGAAAAAATTAAAGGAAATAAGGATTAAGTTCACTCAACTTCAGGCATTCCAGTTTTGCAGACAAAAAAGTTCAGTTGGAACAACTTAAAAAGTTTTGTTACAGAGTAGTTCAGCTCTCCAGAAAACTGATAAAAAATCTTATGTTAACCCAACTAAATGTTATTTGTATTGCTGAAATAGTTTTAGGTCAGTGCAGATGTTTTTGAAAGATAAGTGAACAAGAAAAAGCGAAAGGAAATAAGGATGATGTTTTTTTTTGTACTGACATAACATTTTTACAGTGCATATTACACTTGTCAAAGGAACTTCAAAACAACTATTGAGCAAAATAATCTTCATTTGACTTTTATATATATATATATATATATATATATATATATATATATATATATATATATATATATATATATATATATATATATATATATATATATATATATATATATATATATCATTAATCTTTAATATGCCTAAAACCTAGGTAAAAACAATAAATAGCTAGTTACAGACCTCCTCTGTAAGCTTTGATTTCTTCTTTAATGTGAGGGACACCAGCTTATGACGAACACTGTTTCTCTTCTGGATGTCAGTTGTGGAACTCTGCAAACAATGAAGAAATCTTTCATACCTTATATCAGTGATTATTTACAACAATTTTCAATTTCATTTAAGGGTTCATTTTATAAGTCTGTAACACTTTACAATAAGGTTGTATTAGTTAATGTTAGTTAATGAATTTACTAACATAAACAAATAATGCACAATTTATTTATTATAGTATTTGTTCATGATAAGCAATGTGTTTTGACGATGTGTTTGTTTTGAGGATTTTAACAATGCATTAGTAAATGTTGAACTATGATTAATAAAGACTGTCAGCCTGATCTTACAAGGAAACTATTTCCTAAAAAAGGGTTGAGTCTTTACAGCATGTGCCTCTGAAACTCTAGCCGAAACACACGGATTACCAGTTTAAACTCCTGCTATTTTTTTCCTAGCACACAGATACATTAGCTCTGTCTTTGTAATAGTTTAATTTACTTTATTACTTTAATGTGGATTTTTTTCTCTGGCTTTACAATGCATCGCTACATACACAAACATAAACAACCACATAAAGAGGTAAAAATAAATGAATAAATAAATAAAAATAATTAACTGACTCTCTTTGGAATTAGTATCACATAATGTTGGGAATGAAAACAGTTAAAAATGAATTAAATTGCATGTGTATCAGTGTATTACAGTGGTGAATTAGTGTCTCTTAGACATAATGACAAGACACCACTAATACAACTCAAACAGGCCTTGTTTCCTTATTGACAGGAATTATTTAAATTTAGAAAAACTAGAAATCAGGAATGGGGAATGTGCACACAGACTTTTAATTTCAGTCAGCCAGCCCCAGGGCTTCCAGTGAATTACCATCCTATAGACCTTTTTCATGGCTGCTGCATGGAGGGCGCCATAGCGACCAGCGTCTTCCGGTAGAATGCTAAAAACTTCCGTTTACAGCGTGTACAACTGGTAATTTGCATTCCGAAAATGGGTTTCAATAACGTTTTTAATGGATAACAGAGTGTTTTTGTGACACACAACTTAGAAATGTGTCTGTTAAAGCCGTTATAATCTGTCACATGTGGTTCAAGCGCGTCAGAAACATGAGAAAAACATTCTCCTAGTTCACGTGTCTGCCGTCAGTGTGTGTGTGTGTGTGCGTTCCCGGCCTGTCAGCTGTTACCTCAGCGGCTCTTTAACACACACACACACTCACACACACACTCACACACACACACACACACACACACACACACACACACACACACACACACACACACACACACACACACACACACACACACACACACACACACACACACACACAAAGACACAGAGAGAGAGAGAGAGAGAGAGAGAGAGAGAGCGAACCAGAGTACTGGCATGAAACTTAACAGGTATGAGAGTCGTGCAATTTACAAAAATGAGCAATAAAAGTCTGTTATTGATACTCTGCTGGCTGATTTGCTGTTTATTCTAATCGCGAGCCATTTGTGTTTTATTTTGTGTGTTATTTTTACCATGGTTTGTGTTTTTCTGTCATTTCGTAATGACGCTAGCCTATATTTTCACTTTGTCACAGTTATTAAATCAGTGTGTCAGTGGCACAGTACAGGCTACGTGTGTGTGTCAAACCTTTTGGTGAATTACATTTGTTTGGGCTGGTTATATATTTGAAATAAAGAGAAAATGTTGACTTTAGTGATGACAAGGCTTCATCTACACTGCAGAAGATGCCGTCTGACAATGAGGGGAAAATGTCTCACAGCAGCTGTTTGCCATCCTATTAGAACACATTTCTTTAAATGATCAGTAAAGGAGATGGTGCTGATGGACAATAGTATTAGTTCAAAGAGGATAAAAGCAGGTAAAATAGATTAAAACTATCGTTTCAAAGCTGTCCAAATGTGACTGTTTACATGTATCAGCTGCCGACCGGAAGTTCTTCGCATTCTCCTTGCGCATACACGCAAAGCATAATGGGTAATTTTGCGTTTTTAAGAAAAAGGTCTATACAAAAGTGTCAAGTTTAAGATCTGATTTCTTGAAAAATCTGTAATTTTCACTGCTGATTTATATACAATATAAAATGGATCTCAGACAAAACAAGAAGATGTAAAAAGAAACCTTGTGAAATTGAAAATAGTCACATAAAGCTTTCCCTGGAAGTTCACCATTGGCTGAAAAACACTAGCTGTGCATATGGCCCATTGGGGCCTTTGAGGGTGTTCTGAAAGAGTGCTTACTGATAGAGTATAAGTGTCTTTGGAGTGGACTTCATGTTTCTGTAAGTATAAACAGGAACCTTATATTGCTGAAATGTATTACATGTAGAAATTATTCATTTAGACAATGTGAATTTTAAGACTCATTTTCACCTCCTCATCCACCTGCAAGGCCTGCAGCTCCCTTTTGTAGGTTCTCTTTCCCAACGTCTCATAGATTTTAGTCATAACTGGTATCTTCTCACTGCCATCACTAATACTGATATGATATTTGGGTTCTGGAAGATCTCCCATAAACCTCAACACAGTGATCCACACAGCCAGAGCAGCCTAAAAACACATATGATACAGTCAATGCAGCTTTTAATCCTATTTTACAGTAAGCAGGTAAGCATAGAGATGACTAATAAATAAATAAATGCTTACTAGCTGATCTCCTTCATCTTCATGAAACAAAAGAGGCTGTTTCAGTGGCCGGCGTACATACATGTGTGTTGCATTTCCCTGGAAGTAGGTTGCAGCAAACTTTGCAAACTTATACTCCGATAGGTCCTCCTCTTCATCGTCAGGAAGTGGAAGAGGCTCATCAATGACTTCCTTAAACTGTTTTGGAGCATTCTCTAGATCCTGTAACATCCAAACATTAAGAAAACTCAGATAAGATTCAAGCCAAGCAATGCAATTTAGGTTGAAATTGACAAAGCTCCACACCTCAAACCCTTCTGGTGCTTCACCCTCCAGGTTGGGAAGGGAATTGGCATTGCCCAGGAATCCGAACATCTTGTCCACCATGTCGGAGTCATTTACTGGCTCCTTTTTTTCTCTCTCCATCTGCTCTAGAAGCTCTTTTTTCCTCCGTGTCTCGTTGCGCTCTGCCAGCTCTCTCTCCTCCTGCTCTCGGTCGAGCTGCGCCAGGCGCTCCTGATGCTTCCTGGCTGCCTCAGCCCGAGCCCTGCGCGCCGTCATCTGGTTTTTCAGACGCTCCTCTTCAGCCAGACGCTGCCGCTCCGCTTCTAACCGACGATCCCGCTAAACAGAGAACAAACTTTAATTCTGCACAAATAAATATACAGATTCAAGGGTTTATTATAACAAACTTTGAATGGTGGCTTGTTTGATTGATGGACAGGTGATGGATAGATAGAGAGATCAATGGATGGACACAGAGATGTATGGATGAATGGATGTGTGGATGGATAGACACATGAATAGATATACTCATTAATGGGTAATGGGTTTGGGGGGTCCAACCCCCCTAATTAACGATTGACCCAACCTGAAGGACATCAAAACAAGATGTATGAGGGGTCTGCCCTTTAATAGTTAAGAAATAGTTTGCTCTGATCTGCTTCTTAAATAATATTAATAATTGAAATAATAGACAATTTCAATGTACAGTTGAACACCGCTATAATGGTTCATACCATTGTGAATGCATGTTTGCCTCAAAAACATTAATTCATCAGTTTGAAACAAATCTAGAGCATCAACAGACAGTGTAAGGGTTTAAAAAACATGTTTCTTTAAAAAAGGTGTTTGTGGGTGTCTGTAAATATAGATGCATAGTTTGTATTTTATTATACACTGGCTCACACATGGAAGTTAAACAGTAAAATTAAAAATATGTGCAGTCTTTCATGGTTATCCATTAATAGGTGCAGGAAAGCAAATCTGTCACTTTTTCTGTCAAATTTACTTAATATCACAAATATCATTGGGAACAACTCAATGTTTTAACATATTACCAAACATAGCCGAAAAACTTGAGACCCCTCCCCGGTATAATGTATAACTCGCACCCTGCTTTGAGTTTAGGTCACAATTCATGCTATTAACTACTGGCTTATTACATGCCTAGCATTGAGATATTAACTGTTCATTAGTAGTTATAAAGTATGATTTTATTCTGCATTCCTAATTCTACCCAAAACCTAAAACACCTACCCTACAAACTAGTAATAAACAGCTAATTAGTAGTTTATTAAGATTAATACTGTAAATTGAGACTTAAATGAAGTGTAATCATTAATGGATAGATGGATTGATAGACTGATTTACAACAGGGTGAATGGAGGAATGCATAGAAAGATAAATAAACAGAAGGATGAAAAAACTATGGATGGACTGATGGATGGATAGACTTACAGTATAGATTGATGTACTGATTGATAGAAAAGTTGATTGGTTAATGGACAGATAAATAAAAGCATAGAACGATTGATAAATGGATAGGTAGTTAAATGGATAAATGGATAGACAGATAGGCTGACAAATGAATGGATGGATAATCAAATGCATAGAAGGATAAATAAATAGATGGATGTAAAAAAGATTGATGGGTCAATGGGTGGATTGTCTGATGATTGATGTATAGGTGGATAAAAAGGTTGACTAATTAATGGACAGATGAATGGATGCATAGAACGATCGATAAATGAATATGTAGATGAAAACAGATGAATAAATATATGGATCAAATATTAATGGATGGATTGATGGATGTTTGGATGGATGGCTAATCAGACTGATGGCAGGACAAATAGATGGAGAGATAAACAGATGATGGATAGACGTTTAGATTGATAGGCAGACTGAAAGATGGATGGACAAACAAATGAATGAATAGTTGGATAAATGGAGAGAGATCAATACATAGATGGATAGAGGAATACACAGATAGGTGGATGGATGGATGAATATATAAATAGATCAATAGATGTATGATGGTGGGTGGACGGATGATTGATGGATGGATAAAATGAATAAATTGATAGATGGATGAATAAATGGACTTGACAGACTAATAGACAGATGGACAAATGTATGGATGAATAAACAGATGGATGTTTAGATACTTAGATGGACAGATGAATATTATAAACGATGGATGGAGGATTGTTGAATGGACAGACATAAGATTTACCTCCAGTCTGAGTCTCTTGCACTGTCTCCGTGCTATCATTCCTCGAGCATAAGCCTGGATTGTCAGAACCGCATGGAAGCGTTTGGAAAAAGTACGCCGTACCAGGAGTCCTCGACACCAGGCCTGCAGCAATGTGACACGTATCCTGGTCGCCTGATACTCCTGATGCAGTTTCCGTGACCTGTACAAGGCCTGAAGTCGCAAGAAACCTACACGCATCTGGAAAAAACAGACATAATAACAATCAGACAAAACCTCCAAACAGATTATTCCTGCTCAGGTTTCACAAACGACACAACTCACCACAGCGTAGTGCTTTCTAGTGATGTAGCCTCTCCATATGCGCTGGATTAACATCACAGCTCTTCTAACCTTCAGGAATTTAGTTCTGGAGAACAAAAGAGACAGATACACATCAGATTTTGATTTTATTTTTGTTTTTGTCCCCTCATCTTTACTCTTTCTTTTTCCTCATACCTCTCTTTCATTCCTCTCACAGTCTTCTGGATGAGAATGACCTTGTCAGTGATCACTTTATCTCTTTCCATTTCCAGGAGCATGTCATGGTGATCCTATGCCAAATACAGACCGGGTACACAATTAGTTACAAATCTGGAACACCAAAATCTTCAGAAAACAATGACTCGTAGCAAAACCTTCAGAAAAATTTTTGTCTTTCCGATCTGCCAGTCATCGTCTCTCAGCAGAACTGACACAACAATACGCTGACAGGTCCCTCGCAGATCTTCCTGTGAGAAGACAGAGATTGAGCTCCCTTCATGCACTTCACACTTGTCAAATAACATGACCAGATGGAATTTTAAAAACGGCTGCGTGGAAATAAGCTTTGAGAAAAGCTGTCAAGCAAACATTGGCTGCTGACTGCATTAACACAGTAAAGCTTTGGACTTGCCTGTTTGTGGGCTGGTTTGACCCCAGGCATTAGCACCCGATAGCGGTCCACGAACTCAGCGAAGGTATAGCGTATGGGATATCCAGCTCTGCGTATGCGGATCGTCTCCATCATCCCAGAGTAGCGCAACTGCCTGACACACAGTCCTCTATCAAACATCTGCAGAGAAGAGAATGAGGGCCGATTCAGAGTTTGACTTTAAAGTTTTTTCTTCTCATTAGCATAATCAGTATTATACATTCTCTTCAGACAATATCTTTATCTTAACATGTCTACTAGTTTCCTCGTATTGTTGGTTGGTTTTTAATGAAATGTATGGTTAAGAAATGAATTTTTACTTTGATTTCTAAATAAAACTTGGTTTAAGGCTCTTTAAATGATAAACAAGACAAAACCCATTTTTGCTGCTCACTAGGAAGGATGCTTGTGTATTTCAGTTCTATTATGTAAGTTGGCTTTTATGTCACAAAATCAATGTAAACAGCTCACAGGGAACACTCTTGTAATTCACTTAAACTACTTAAATTCACTTAAAGTTATTATTAATTGATATTTTTGTGAGGAACTGGTGAAAGAAGAGTATGGATTTTTTTAACAGCTCAGAACTGCTCCGAACTGATTCAAGAGAATGCAAGAAAACATCAGAATGAACGCAGAATAGGATGGATGGATGGATAGAAAAACATAGATAAAAACAGATAGATAAAAAACGAACAGACAGACAGACAGACAGACAGATGATAGATAGATAGATAGATAGATAGATAGATAGATAGATAGATAGATAGATAGATAGATAGATAGATAGATAGATAGATAGATAGATAGATAGATAGATAGATAGATAGATAGATAGATAGATAGATAGATAGATAGATAGATAGATAGATGGATAGATAGATAGATCTGTGTGCAAATTGTATGTTGTAGTTTTACATCATATTTATACATTGTATTACACATAGTTGTTTGTGCAATCCATATTCATGCCTTTGAACCAAATGTGTAAATGATCCAATTTGACTACCCATATAATAAAATAAGCAAACAAATGCACCCATTCATCCATTAATTCTTCTGAATGCATATTTTATCTATGGCCGAAATAAAAAACGAATACATAATTCATTCTATAGAACGCTTGTCCTGGATTGCAAGAAATAATTAAATACATAAATCTCCAGACCTCATATCATATGAAGGGTTGTGACAGACAGACAGACAGACAGACAGATAGATAGAGAGACAGACAGACAGACAGACACCTTTATTAACTATCCTGAAATGCTGTTTGACTGGCTCTGGGACTTAAAATTTTTTAACAACTTTACTGCTTTTAAACTTGACATCTGCATCTCCTGGAACAAGCACAGAAATATTGGTTTACTCACCATGGGCTTTTTGAGCTCGTTGGGTTTGATGCAGCGCACAAAGAAAGGCTGACAGACGCTCAGCGTCCTCATGAGCAGTTCCAGTGAGCGCTTAAACTGACTGCTGAGAGTCGGCGAGCGTTTCCTCGTCTCCATTCCCTGAAAACACACAAATCCCCTCATTCAGCTCACACACGAACAAGAGAAACTCACAGGAGAGGACCGCTGCTGTGCTACACACTTTATAACTGCACACCAACACAAAAGTACAACATACACCCAAACTACCTACAACACAAAGACACCAGATCACCTTTCTCTCTTTTCTTCTTTCATTCCTGCCTTTGTTAAACATCATTCTTTCATACTTCCTCTCATCGTGTTGCTTCTGGATCTTCATTCGTTGCTCGTGTTTGTCTCTTTTCTTGCTGTTATTCCCTACACTCTGAATGCAAATGCTTTGTGAAGAAAAAGTAATCGAGTAGTTTTTCCTTCCTCAATCTACAGTCAGTGCCAGGAAAAAAAGTAACTGGAATTTCTCCCACAAACAAAAAACCTCTAAATAATGAACAAGCCGCATCTAACTAGAAACAGACCAGAACAGTTTTTTGGAGAATAATGGCACTGTTAGAGCTATTAAATTACTATGTCAGCGTGCCCTCATCGACTACTTCAACACAAAACCATTTCCAAAGGAGAAGAAAACCACAGGAAGGAGTTTTAGCAAGGACTATTGAGAAAAAGCAGTTTGGTAGGGGTCTGAGAGGGACACAAACCACACCATTGATTACCTTTTGAAGGGTTGCAGTGGGCTCCATATAGCCACACAGAAACTGAGGCCAAAACATGAGGTAAAGGAATGAAGGACAGAAGGAGGACAGAAAGAGAGACAGAGAATTGACTGCTGTTAGCCAAGTGTGCTGAGAATCAGCCAAGAGAGATTAGGGCTGACATTACCACAGAAAAAGTGAGTATCAGCAGCAGGGTTAGTCAGATGTGCTCATAATGTCATGTTAGAGACTCATTTGTTGCAGTCGCTTCTCTCATTCACAGCGTGTTCTTTCAAGGCTATTATGCTAGCACACGTCTTTTCTTTTCAAATGCAACCCTGCCATAAACCTGCATGGCCAACATTTGGCCCTCGGAGAGCTGTGGCCACGCTGGCATGTCGTGAGCATATTAATGCTGAGCAAATATGGATTGGGTATTGGAAAAGGGCATCACCATGGCAACATCAGCTTGGAAGATCTGCTTGATGAACTTGTTTTTGGATGAATGGACGAGTTGGATGATGTCACTGTGGAGACTGTCTCGGTTCTTCTCCAGGAAACCTGAACAATGAAACAAGAGGTTTTACATTTTCATGAAAATAGAAAAAAATGTCTTTTGTAACTGCTGTAATATTTAATATGATTGCTCAGTGTCTTCACAGGCTTTTATTTCTTTGTTGTAGGCTGACATGGCCTTTAAATAAAACCCTGAAATGTATGGAACTTTAATGTGGTTAAAAACTGCCTGAAACCACTCCCTGAAACAAATCCTTAATTGAACTAGTAATGATTTGTAACTTTATAAATGTCTTTACTGTCACTTTTAATTAACCTGTTCTTCATCTATTAACCCTTTATCTGGAGATGAATCATATATAGTAACTTCATTGACATTGATTACAGTAAAATTATTTTTTAGTCGAAAAAGTTCAAAAGTTTTGTAATAAACCCCAAGTAAAACTCCAGGGTTTTTCTAAGTGTTTCAATAATTGCGCTATGAAAGGTTAGGTAACACTTCATTAGAAGGGCAACCCAGGCTCATTTTGAAAACATAGCGCTATGTACAATTCTAGAGAGTCCCAGGAAGTATGTTTTTTTTATTACATACCCTTGTATACATTTCTGGTCCCAGGAGCTACGTTTTGCAGTTTTTGTTTTGGCGAATCCACCAGAAGCCGTTGTGTATGTTTTTGAGATCCCAAATTTCTCTCGCTAGTGCCATTAGCGCCTGTAGTCACGTAAATCCACCAGAGGCCACAGTTGACTAACTGAATAAATGACTGACCAATCGACTGGCACACCCTTCACCTTCCCTACTCCCAACCAATAGTGTTTTCAAAAGCACTGGTTATCCCACCCACCCACTTCCCTAAACTAAATTAGATTTCATGCATGCTTATGACAACTGTCACTAAGTTATTATCGTTTTAAAAGCAAACATGACAGATATATTTGTTATGATAACTTGACACAAACATCAAAATCTGTCTTTGTCTTTTTTATGACAATTTGACATGACCAAGAAAACAAAATATGTTACAAATCTAGCAAAAAACTTGACTGTCAGAAGGCCATTATAATTGCGTCACTTTTCTTGACCTTAATTACACTGGTACAATTTGAATTTATTATTAAAATGTTATTAAATATTAATATTATACAACTATTTTAGAGTATTGACACTTTATTGAGATTTCGATGACAAATTCGGTTTGTTTTACTTAAAAAAGTGATCAGACAATTATAATGCCTCAGAGTGTCATGTTAATGACAGATTTATGACAAGGTATTTTGACTTGCGATGTCAAGTTGTCACGACAAAGACGTCTCCAACAATGTGACATTTAAAATGACATAATTTGATTATGAATGATTATAAATGACACTTAAAACCAATCTAACTTACCACAACCTGAACGAATATATTTTAAAATACATTTATTTATTGTTTTCAGAATTATACATATGTAAGTCATACAGTATTTGCTATTATCTACAATAAAATGATCTCACTCTGAAATGCTGGTCTTAAATCTATATGTATGGTGTTAAAGAATCTTGATAATTGACTTTCTGAAAAGCTGCTTGACACAATCTGTACTGTATAAAGTGCAATAGAAATGCTAATGACTTGACTTAGATTACCAACAGCTCAGTAATTCAATAATGTGTACCTTTAGTTTCATAGTGCACCACTCCAGCAAAGTGCTGAATGCCGAACTGAGTCTCATGGCTGTGCTTAGGCGGG
Source organism: Danio rerio (assembly GCF_052040795.2). Lineage (NCBI taxonomy): Eukaryota > Metazoa > Chordata > Actinopteri > Cypriniformes > Danionidae > Danio > Danio rerio. Next base: position 23,654,327 of record NC_141041.1, on the reverse strand, counting down.
ATGTAGTTGGTATTAAGTTTGTGCTGGGAGTTTAGCTTGTTCAGCATGGTTGCATCTGTTCCCTGAGAAAAACACAGCTCGTCATAAACACATAGCTTGGCTATAGCTTTCCCCCATTCAGCTGATGAATAAAAATGTTCTCAGAACTGAACTGGAAATGCTTTGTCTTATCTCTAAATCTACTTTGCAATCCAAATACACAGCACAGCAATTTTTTACCTTTGGGAACTTGCTCTCCTCATCAATGAGGGAAATGATATTCATAGGTTTGATGGCAATCATGTCTAGGGCGTCCTGGTTGTCGGTGAACTCAATGTCCTGCCAGTTGATGTCCTCCAGGTTATACTCCTCCTGCTCCAGCTTGAAAACATGGTGGACGAAGAACTGCTGCAGGTTCTCGTTAGCAAAGTTGATGCACAGTTGCTCAAAGCTACACACAGCAGGAATGAACAAGAGAAGTACTGGTTTGGTTCTCAGACAATATCTTTAAAACAGAATTTTAACCATCATAGACATTAGAAATGTTAGATTTTCCAAGTTTGAGGTGAAAATAGCAGAGCATTTCAAAAGCAATGCTAAGGTTAACGGTGCTGTATGTAAGTTTTTGACTCTTCTATAAAGCATAAAAATGCCATACTATGTTTGCAGATATTTAAGAAACATGCCAAGTGAACACTCTTGTTTATCTAAATAACAATGCTGAACTTTATTTAGCTTTGAAAATGTGTTTTCCGCGTCAGAACGCTGTCGTTGTTTTGGTCCTTTTACCCGTCCAATGCCAGTTTAGACAATTATATTTAAGCACTCCGGGTTGCCTTTATGGAAAACAGCATATTTCATTCAATTAGTCAGGAAGGCTCTCAAAGAATGCATTTGATTTGCAGTGACAAGCAATTTGGCTATTTGCACCAAACGAATTAAGACAAAATGTAAATACAGCCGTCCAGAAGCACAGAATATGCACTCACGAAACTGTAAGGTTTATACCCTAATTAATGCATATTAAACCTCTTTAACATTATTAAATGTACATGCTCAATCACGTGTTGGTTTGAACTGAGTCACAGCACAAACCAATTTCAAAATGGTTTAATTTTTATTTATTTTATTTTCAAGATCTGAGGTGAACTATCTGCTGTTGTTTTTAGTAGTATGGCAATAAATGTCATGTAAAAGGGGATTCAAACTCACATTATTAGCATTTAACACTAAATAAGGCACATGAGGTGTACCTAATGTGATCATTGTCAAAGTTTTCTGTTGTTCAGCTATAAGAAGCCGTTTCCTATATATCAATTTGAGGTGTTGGCGAAAACTCCTTTAATATGTAAAATATTCCTTCTATTGTGTGCTGTAGCTTTTATTTAGAACACGGTTTAAATCAGCCTTGTTGGTCCTCAATCTGGCAACCTGCGCTTGCAATTGTTTTGATCCAGGAATTCAATACCTAGTTCAACCACTGAAATAAATAAATATTTATTTTATTTAAATGAAATTATTCATTTATTTATTTGTGTTATTCACAAACAAAAGAAGGAGAAGGAGACAAGGAGACAAGAAAAAAAGGCAGATACTTGAGCAAGCCCATAGCCAGCATTAAGGTCACTGAGGTCCAGGCCTCATTAAAAATCTAATGTTAAGGAATGTGAAGTTCCATAATTAAGAAGTAATTTTAAATCATCTTGCAGAATAAATTTACATCCTGACTCACAGCAGCTCTCAGACGCAAGCTCAAAACATGCGGGTGCAGTTCATGTTGGTTCATGTTGCATTCATATTTCAAAATTTATTTGGACAGAGATTCATTTTCTCTGCAGTCTTAGTCACTACTTGTTTGTTGTGTTTGTGTGTGGCAGTGTTCGCGCCTTAATAAAATGAACCGCATTAACTGAGCAATCACGCCAGATTTTGTATTAAGCAAAGTGTGACTACACTCTGAGCAGAGCTGTTGCACTTGGGGAAATAAAAACAACCCAAATTTTTCTATTTACCAAAACTAACCTGTTAACAGTGAAATTCTCGAAACCGAAGATGTCGAGCAGGCCTATAGACCTGCGAACGGTCCTGTTTTCTGTGGAAGGAGCCCTGAAGATGGTAGCATTGATTTTATCCACTATCCACACAAACAACCTCCCATAGATTCCCTGAAGAAGACAAAAACTGAAGATATTCATGACTTCTATGATAAATGGGGAATCAAACTACATCACTTAGGGATCGCAAATAACCTGACCTTGACAAAGGCATCCCGGACGTCCAGTCCCTGCTCCACACTGAGGGGGGTGGAAACACTCTCACCTCTGGTGATCAGGGTACGTGTGGTCAGACACATCATGACATCCTGAGGGTCCACCTGTAAAATAAGACCATCAGAGATCACAGACAGTTGACCAGTTCTGGCCTGGTCAGAAAATATGGATTTTTTAAAGCAAATAATTTTGCACCTTTGACTGGATTTTATTACAGTGATTATTACGTTTCTGGCTCGTTATACACTTGGCAAATAACCCAACTCACTGATCCTGTAGATTTTTATTTCTTAAAAAAAGAAGAGGGTACCCCATGCCTATATTCCAGAATGATTCAAAACACATCAGGCTCACACTGGAAAAGAAATCTTCTATTATTTATACATGAATTGACCGCCAAATTGATCTTAACCTACTGAATGTCTTTGAGATATGCTGGAGCAAACGGTGGTTCGTCACAGGGTCTGATAATGGAGTACAAAAAAAAAAAAAGTAAGATAAAATATATTATAATATAGGTTTTTTGGGGGGGAGACAGGGAAGATAATTCTTCAAAATACATAAAATAAATGATAATAAAATAAATAATAAAGGTTATTTTGTGATATGTGTAATCAATAATAAATAGGAATAATAATATTATATTACACTGCAATACACTGTAGCAGAATATGAAATGAATTAAAAGAAAAATTGTTGTTCCAGAACAGGACAAAAAACTCATTTATTATTAAACTTGATAAATAGAGCTTGGTTTATTGCAATAACCATGTTACAAATCCTTAGTTTTAGCACAAAATATGTTTTTTCTTAATTTTTATTTCTCAAAAAAAAAATCATAAGAGTTCACACTTAGCTAATAATTGGTTATATAACGTGTTTGGTGCAATGACTGTAAAAAATATGGACGACGCGACAGCCCTTTTTCCCATTGAACGCCTTGAGGGCAAAACGCCTGCTTGACGGGCACAAACTGTGGCAAAAGACTGCTGAAATTGGAGCCAGACATGCGCAGAAGGATTGTCTGATGGAGCCAGAGGAGGAGCCGCGAAAATGAGCAGAGTCGAGCTTCCAACCAAACGCTTTATGTAAAATCAACTACGCCCCCCGAACTTCTCAGCATGCGTTTGCTGTCATATCAACACAAATGGATGTAATAACGTTAACAAATATGAGGGTTTTATATATTCAATCGCGCCAGCTCCAGGCCGCATCGCATAACTTACGCCTGTTTCACACCGCAAGCGTCAGCGGCGCGTGAGCAGAGCGTGAGCAGCGCGTGTGTTTTCGGCGTCCATGTTAACAGATTAGAGCTTTCATACCGCACGCAGCAGCAGCGCGTCAGTGCGAGGCGTGAGCGTCGCCGAAGCAGCAGTGTATGGCGCTCCTCCGAGCTCTTTAACCTGACGCTGCAACGTGCACTCGTCTCACCGAACGTCTCACTGAACGTCTCACTGACGTCTTAAAAAATATTTTTTTTTGCTATTAAATCCATGCGATTTAAGACGCAGACGTGACGTTGACGTGACGTTGACGTCACGTAGACGTCACGTAAATCACGTGTGGCAGTGAAGTGTCAAGCCAGACGTTACGCGTGATTCACGTGTAGCAGTGAAGTTATTTATTTATTTTTTTGCTAACACGTATCATAACACGCTGCTCACACGGCTCAGTGCAGTGTGTGAGGCAGTGCACAATTTTCTTGCCCTTCATACATTCCTCTCAATGGACGTGACATCAACGTCTGACTTGTTACATGACGTCTGCGTCTACCTTTTTTTTTTAAATATATATTTTTCAGCAGTTTTTAGTGCGTCTGTCTGCTTTTTGCCGGCTAACTTATACAATATACAATAATTATGTGCAAATTAAATATAAATATGTTAATATATAATGATATTTGTTTTCAAGATAGCATTAAAACGTATAAAAAATGTATAACAAAAATAACAAATGTCTCCGGAGGTAAAGTTTAGGTTGTTTATTAATATATTCATGTCGTTAAGTTTTGTAAAATCCTTTTTTAATTTGTTTTACATTTGAGTCTTATTGTGTTTAAATTTTTTACATGTTCAATGTAGCCTACCGCATATCAGTGATGACCAACTCATCGATCACTATCGCCTGTTAGATCTGATACTTTTGCTGTAAAATATTAGAAAAATAGAAAATTACATTAACCATTATTGTGTTGTTTTTAAAGCACCTTTCTTTTTTATTTTACTTTTAAAACATATTATTGGGATTCTTTGACAAATAAAAAAAACATAACCTACTTTATTTTTCATTTGTTTCCTTTCTTTTTTGAAAGAAAATGTATATTTTTATTCAGCAATAATATTACATTGTATTTATATTTTGAATAATAATTTTCCAGGATTCAATCAATCAATCCTGTAAAAATTTCATAGAAAAACATTTAACAGCACAACTTTGACAATACACTGAAGGATCATGCGACATAATAGTGTCAAAAAATTTAACTTTGCATCACATAAATAAATAAGTGTATTAAAATAGAAAAGCATTATTTTAAATTGTAATATTATTTCCTAATATTACCCAAACCCCGAACCATTCATAATAATAACCAAAACAGTGATGTTTAATCCTAAAACGTTGAATAGCCTAATGTTATTTGAAATAATTAAAATTTGCTTTAAATGTTACATCTAAACAAAAAAACTAAAATCGCCAGTAGGTGGCAGAATGTCACTATTACAGTTTTTCCCAATTGTTTACACACAATTACTTGTACTTCAGACACAATGACTACAACATGTAACTGATGCACCAACCCCCTGAACCAATGCAGCTTAACTACAAGCACAATTCCTGCTTTACACTCAAATTGCGCGTTTAAAACACTTTTTTCAAAACACTACACACAATTCTCTGCATTTTGCATGCAGAAAATCTCTTGTTTTAACAAGGAACACACTGTCATTCACAATTGTAAAGTCAGTTGTCCTACTTTGCATACTAACTCATCACATGAGTAAACACCTGTCACACAGAATTGCAATTTAGGAATCAGAGCTCATCTGGTTTATAACTGGTTCACTGCCCACACATGTTTTTTAGTTGTTTATCTCCTTCCATATTCTCCATTCCTTAATCATATTGAAGATTTTTTTCCTGCTTGGGGATGGAAAGTGTATGCCGAAATCCACACTTTATTTTTCGTTTTTTACTAACAGTATTCTGTAAATCCTTCTGTTAATGGCAAATGAAGACCACATTATGTGCACCTTTGTGTTGGTTGGGATGAACACTCTGTAAACTGAAAATACTGTAAAATATATTTGGTATTTGTTTGTTTTGTATAAAAACAATATTTTGAAGTATTTTACAATGCATTTCTGTAGGCCTATGTACTGTCTGTAGTAACTGTAACACTAAATGAAAAAGGCTGACAGTAAGTCATTATGATGAATGGAGAAGAATTGGTCAGAGTGTTTTACATTCAGCACATCAGTGTTCAACTGCTTCTTATAAATGTCTATTGATGTGATGGTTTGTGTGCATCATTTGAAAACAAAATACCATGTTGAGAAGAAATCACATTGTGTTAATTGTGTTTCATTTTGCAGGAGAATTAAAGGGTTTCACCCTAGAGTTCTGACAATATGAGGCATGCTTTCAGAAAATGTGTGTAAACAAATGGGAAAACTGTAAATTGTGTGGATTTCAGTCATACACACTTTCTATCCCCAAGCAGAAAAAAAATCCTCAATATAATTAAGGAATGGAGAATATGGAAGGAGATAAACAACTAAAAAACATGTGTGGGCAGTGAACCAGTTATAAACCAGATGAGCTCTGATTCCTAAATTGCAATTCTGTGTGACAGGTGTTTACTCATGTGATGAGTTAGTATGCAAAGTAGGAAAACTGACTTTACAATTGTGAATGACAGTGTGTTCCTTGTAAAAACAAGAGCTTTTCGGCATGAAAATTGAGCAAAATGCAGAGAATTGTGTGTTGTGTTTTGAAAAAAGTGTGTTTTTAACCTGCAATTTGAGAGTAAAGCAGGAATTGAGCTTGTAGTTTAGCAGAATTGGTTCAGGGGGTTGGTACATCAGTCACATCACATGTTGTAGTCATTGTGTCTGAAGTACAAGTAATTGTGTGTAAAAAAAACTGTAAGTGAGTCATTGTTCATTTACAGTTTTTTTTTTTTTGATTGCTCAAGCACAATTTTGAAATGAAGGCTCATTTTGTCAAAACACTACACACAATTTCCACATCCACACACACAAACAGCAGAACACATCAGAACTTTTGCAAAATGAAACACTTTATCCAAAACTTTACAACACTATAACAAAACACAATTTTAACACCGTAAAGAACACACACGCCTCATTCAAGATAAATCTATTTGCTTCATTTACACACTGCGGTAATCAATCTTAAACACTCGTATAATTTCTAACTGACTAATACTGATATAATCTGGGTTTGATTTGTTTCAGAGGTATTGCTACACAGTACATGAACATACTGTATTCACCAAACAGTGATAGACTGAAAGCTAAATATTGCCCTATCCTAATAAAAACCATACAACAAATGTAAAGTGTTTTATTCAGCTTTCTGGTGATGTGTACATTTTAATATATATAAAAAAATCCCATCCCCTGTCTCCTGTTTACCAATCTTCCTCCCCTCCATGCTTCCTCTTCCATACTGCAACATTGCCTTCCATATTTATTGAAGATTATTTATTTATAGCTCCTGTTTAACATATTTATTGAAGACTTATATTTAACATATGTATTGTAGATAAATATAATAGTTTATACCTAATACCCAGTTACAGTTTTTCATTATTGCTAACACACTAAAATTAAACTTTTCCTACAATTAGCAAAACCGTACACTAATAGAGCAAAACACAAGGCTAGATCTGCACAACTGTAAGCACATTGTCAGCTTCACACTTTTGGCAAAACATTACACACAGTCATTTGCAAATCACTAAACACACTTGGATGCTTTTGACAAAGAAATTTTTTCATAATGGAATTTCCTTGCAATTTCAAAGCAAAGGCCTTCAAATGAGCACACACATGAACTATAGGTCAAACACAGCCATCAGGTGTGCACACACACTGCTGCAAACTGTAGACACACACACCAATCAGCTGTAACCACAATAAAAGAAGCAATATAGGAATAACCATATATGGCATACCAAAATGTTTATCATTTGTATAAATATTACCGTTTGGAATAAATAGCTATAAATAAGAAAGTTAAAAAGCACTTAATTGCAAATGAAACATAACTGTGGATAAGTGAAAACACTGATAGAGAATGAATAGGTATAATAAAGCAGAAATAAGAGCAATGTGCTGCAAACCCTTGAAGCAGACGCAGACGTGACGCAGACGTCACGTTAAAGCAGCGCAACAGTAATGTGGCAGACGCAGACGACACGTTCGGCAGACGCAGACGTCACGTTCGGCAGACGCAGACGTCACGTTCGGCAGACGCAGACGTCACGTTCAGTGAGACGAGTGCACGTTGCAGCGTCAAGTTATTGACCCATTCCGCACGCCATAGCAGTGCAGTGATCGCCTGTTTCACACCGCAAGCGTCAGCGGCGCGTGAGCAGAGCGTGAGCAGCGCGTGTGTTTTCGGCGTCCATGTTAACAGATTAGAGCTTTCATACCGCACGCAGCAGCAACGCGTCAGAGCGAGGCGTGAGCGTCGCCGAAGCAGCAGTGCAGCGATAGTTTCGGCGCTGGGTCTATTTTTGACGCGCTGCTCACGCTCAATTAAAGTGACAGTGCATTGAGAATGACCAAAACACATTGAATGACAGTAAAAACTAGCAATTTTACCCAATAAATGCGTTAATAATGTCAAATGGTTTATATATAGTCATTCAAATGAACTTAAAACGATTAAAAACGGCAACAAACATTTATTTAGGCCCGAACTACAAAACCAAATGTAAAACTATTTTACTATCATTTTTGCTTAAGTTGCACACTAGTGTTGTAGGAGAGGGGAATTGGAATATTTACGGGATTTGTAGTCCATAGCGAAGTGTATTGTGGGTAGTGTAGTTCGACACGCATGCTGGATTATGTGAGCTCGCTGTGTTCTGTGCAGCTGAGCAGAGGAAGAAAGTTTTAATCGGCTTTTTGTTTTATGTTCACTCGAGTTATTCCTACCAAGAGCTGTTTGCACTGTGAATCTGACAACACGAAAATAAGTAAAAGAATGGCATGCATTGGTTACTTTTGTCCGTCTCATCATCTGCACGAGCATGAATTAACGAGCTGTTATTCTGCCGCTGGACAGCACTGAAGCGGAGAAAGTAATACTAGTTTGATCATGTATAAATATCATTATAACTATATAGTATAAATATTATTATAACTAGGTCTACAACAACCTGATAATCAAAAAACAAATGACATGATATCACAGGCGATTGTCCTATGACTGTAGACACTTCTCAGCATACAGTACTATTTGATCTATAAAATGTGTAAAATAAACATTTGCAGGTTAAAGAAACAGCATAGGTGGGGCCTTGGTGCAGATGAAAAGTTTAAAAAGTGTATTTGTATATAGAGAGACATGGATAACTAGATAGAATAGACAGAGATAGGTTGATCTCTGCAGCAGCTGCCGAAGAGCTGCGCGCTGCAGACGCAGCTGGTGTGAAAGGCAAACGCCTGCGTGCTGCTACTGCTCGACATACGCGCTGCTCACGCTCTGCTCACGCGCCGCTGACGCTTGCGGTGTGAAACAGGCGTTACTCGCGGCGTCGCGGGCTGATTCCGGCTCGCATGCGGCAGCGCCTGCTCGCTCGGCCGCCGCATCTGGCTCGATTGACTCGGGCTGGAATTGGGTAGTGAGTCCAGGCATCCGGAGTAGGTCCAGCAGAGGTAACATTAGTCAGTCTGAGCTCTAAGAGATAAGTCTCCGGCAGGCGAGAATCTAGCCGGAACTGTGTTTTGCTATCTGGGTGGCTAGGCGTGTATCAGCAAACTAATAAAGCCCGAAAAAAGCCCTGAACTTAGCGAATAAACAGTGTTCCACCAGGATCATGTATGTCAGAAACTATAGTTTATTGCTGAACTCATTTTGTCATGGTAAAATAACACAGAAATCGAATAATAACATTTCAGTCTACTTCAGTCTCCTGCCGAAGCTCAGACGCCGCGCTTTGAGAAACTGTCAATCACAGCTGTCAATCACGATGACACGCCCAGCATTAAATTACTGCTAAAAACAAACTGTTTACAAAAATGAAGATCTGCACCTATTTCAGCACAATAACCAGTGCCTTAATCGACCAGAACTATCTTTCGGGACTATTTTATTGCAAGTGTAACATTTTTTTTATTTGGGCTCAAGTCTCCTTCATTAACACGGAGGAGGCGGGCTTTATGACTTGTACTGCAGCCAGCCCCCAGGGGGCGATCTAACGGCCGAAACCTTCACTCAAACGTAGGCTTGCGGCACACTTGGTTTGGTGTGCTGTCCTTGGAGAGGCCCTGACCTTATAAGATCTCCAAGCTCGGGGCTCCCCCAGTTTGCAGGGCAAGAGGGGAGTTTGAGCTCAGGTAGATTTCGAAAATTCCCCTGCTGTTTGTAGCTAATTAACAATTAGGGATTGTTATGAAGAGATATAGTGCCAATTTGGATTAGTCAATAAACTCCCGGGGTAAACCACCGGGAGTATGGGGAGAACATGTAAACTCCACACAGAAATGTTGACTGGTTTGGTAAGGACTAGAATCAGTGATGTTCTTGCTCTGAGGCAGCAACCACTGGGCCGCCATGCCGCCCATTCTAGGAAAGGAGGAAGAATAGGGGTGGAAGGGGGATTCTAAATAGATTTAGTTGAGCAATTCTTAAAGAATACAACATAGCAAGGTTTTCTCCATTAATCTATAGAACTTTCACGCACACAAACATGAATGTAATAGCATTTTTAAAAAATATTTTTTTGCACTGTATACTGCATTGTATTGTAAATATAATGTATTAAAGTGCTTACTTATCTGAAAACTCCCCTTCTGACTACTCTTACATATTTTACATCTTGGCACAAGGGGGCAGCCGCAAGCAAAAATTGGATTTGAGCTTGAGCAAGCAGAGCCCGAGCCATTTAAATCAAACTGAAAACAGAGCAAAGATTGTGGACGGTGAGAGCATGGAGACAGACGAAAAAATCGAAAAGACTGCGCGGAGAGAGAGAGCTGCCGGCAGGACATCTGAATAGACTCGTCACGCTGTGCCACTATCTAGTGTAATAACATTAGAGTCAAAGTCTGATGCTCACTAATGACTGCATTTATCTCAAACTCCCCTCCTTCAACTGCACGGATAACACAGAACCACCAAGCTAATGAGAGAGATGAATCTCAGCAAGACAGCAAAAGCAAAGCCCTTCAAAAACCGACGCAAAATGGCATTAAACCAAAGCTTAAATGATGTATACAGAGCTTACAGGTTTGCAGACTTCTGTACACAAAGAGCAAAATATTGCTGTTCATTTCTCTTGATGCTACCTACCTATGCTGTTTTAAACAATATCTGTTTGTTTGTACAATCCTGTCGGACTCAGTTTTGGTCTTTAAGTCTTATTTGATTCTCATTATTTAAATTTCAAGCATATTTTAATGTGGTCATGTCATTGGTCCATGAACATGTCCTGCTTGTTCAAACTATTTCATAACTGTAACAAGAGGCAATTCAATCATAACTTAATATTAAAACAGCAATCATAACATTATTCACCAATATGTGTCTCTTTTTGGGTTCTCGGAAGCTAAAGAACTAAAAAATGTAAAACAGGAAATACATTGGGACCATTGTTTTTGTTTATATCGCTCAAAATGGTCTATAGAGGTTCTAGAGGGAACCTCATAATAGCAAGCTTGTCTCACTCTCGCCTCCCACCCCTAAATTTAGAATTGTGGAATAATTGAACAGTGAAACAAAACTACATGAAGTTTGTACCTAAACAGACTGAACAACAAATGGTTAGGAATTAGGGCTGCACAATATCGCTTAGCATCGATATCCGCAATAGTCACATCGCAAGATATGCAATGTTAAATCTAAATTATAATTGACCAAGAGCTACAGAATTGTATATAATTACTGTATTTATACAGAATTGATACAATTTATGCAAAAAAAAAAATAAAAATCTTACTTAGAATATTTTGTCTTGTTTCTGGTCCAAATATCTACATTTTAAAGTGAAAATAAGATTATTTTACTTACCTAACTGGCAGATAATTTCGCTTGTTTAAAAAAAAACACTCTTAATTTTGAGTGGAATTTTAAATATTTTTTTTTACTTGATCAACATTTTTTAAAAATATTTGGACTAGAAACGAGATAATTATTTTTTTTAAAAAGTTCAATGTGAATTTTTAATTTCTGTACCCAAATATGTTAGACTTTAAATAGTCGCTCAGTTGGTAGCACATTTGCCTCACAGCAAGAAGGTCGCTGGTTCGAGCCTGGGTCAGTTGGCATTTCTGGGAGTTTGCATGTTCTCCCTATGTTCGCATGGGTTTCCTCCGGGTACAGCTGGAAGGGCATCCGCTGCGTAAAACATATGCTGGATAAGGCGGCGGTTCATTCCGCTGTGGTGACCCCTGATTAATAAAGAGACTTAGCCAAAAAGAAAATGAATGAATGAATATAAGATTTTTCCAATATTGTGCAGCCCTATAAGGATTGTGTTTTTTAATCTGTTTGGACACATTAACCAACTGCACAAAGCAAGAAATAACTGTAAATGAGATATGAATTGTGACTCATTCTTGTCGCCAGATCTTGGTGAAAAAAAAAAAACAGCAAACAAGGATATGTCTATTATAGACAGAGATAAATTTAAATACTTTATGAAAACTAATATCAATATATCAATATGTGCATGCGACTGATTTAATAGCTATAATAAACTTGATAGATTCATGAGTAAATCATAAAAACAAACAAGTCCACAAAAGCTTATTATAAGTGAACATGGCAACACTGTATGTGTGCACAAACCATGATGCCTCTGTTGTCAGGTTTGATGTTGTAAAATATACAATATAAATTGGTTAAAAATAGTGAATTCCAAACACGTGAGATGCCTGACAGTCAATTACCAACCATCCAGGTTTGTCATGTTTTGAAGGCTAAACACACGGAACAATTTGGAGAATTTCCTCGCCAATTTAAATGTGTCCATCATTCCAAAAGCTGATTGGGAGTACATTGCCTAAACTGTCTGGTTGTTCTGATAAGATTGAGTTTACAATTAAATATCAAATAGAGTGAACTATCTTGTGAACCCCAAGTGCTGGGAAACAACCATACCCGCTCTCATCCACACACAAATTCAGACTATGGACAGTTTAGTTTATTTAATTCACTCAGCCTGGATCTTAATAATAATTATAATCTTAATCTGTCATGCTTGTATGACAACTTGTTTTGCTGGCTTGACAAAATTGGCTTGATAAAAACTTCTAGAGAGATTGCGGAGTGACATATAAAATAATAAATTACAAAAAAAGTACAATAAATAATTCTGAATGCAGGATAAGATAAATGTCAAAGTTGGGCCCCTAAAAGTATGAGTGGTCCCCGCCTGACCCCCTCAGTTACTGTGATCTAGAACTTCCACCAAGTTTTTATAGTCATTCTAACAAATAAAGATGTGTACTGTGATATATACGATCAGTTTTAATTGTAAGATACATCATATTTTGAGATTTGTGAGGTTGCAAACTACAATATACAATCTCTAGTATTCAATTCAATTCAGCTTTATTTGTATAGCGCTTTTACAATGTAGATTGTGTCAAAGCAGCTTCACATAAATGATCATAGTAACTGAAACAGTGTAGTTCAGTATTTAGTGTTTAAGTTCAGTTTAGCTCAGTTCAGTGTGATTTAAATCATTACAGAGTTCAAACACTGAAGAGCAAACTCATCAATGCGTAGCTCTACCAATCCTGAACCATGCGAGCCAGTGGCGACAGCGGAGAGGGAAAAAAAACTTCACCAGATATGAGTGAAGAAAAAAAACCTTGAGAGAACCAGACTCAGTTGGGCATGACCATTTTAATTTCTCCGCTGGCCAAAAGTCTTGTACTTTTAGTATAGTACGAGTGTGCTTATATGAACTGTCTTTTAGTTAATAACATGTATGGTGATAATGAATAAATGTATGATGAAGCCTTTAATTAATATACATGAAAGTATCACTTAACATATTAATATAATAAACTGTTAATTGCAAATTTTATAATCATTAATGAATCGTTTAGTTCTTGATTGGTCATACTTTAACCCATGATTATGATAACCCATGATTATTACCTATAAGTGTTGTAAAATGATTTCAAATTAATTTTAAAGCACTTTCATAGGTTCACATGCATCTCACCTCCAACAGAGAGGCTGCGTTAGCCAGGTCGGGAGAGCGAACCACCACGCAGGTGTCCAGGTTTCTCTGTGTTCGAGCTGTGTGAGCAGCACAAAACAAACAGGCTATTTAGCACATCTGTCATTTCTTATGAGGCAGAGGATTATTAATAATAACAGTTTCCACCTTCGAAGCGCAGGTTGCCCATATGTAGGATGGCAGCCAACAGTTTGGAGATCTCCCAGTATTCAGTTTCGGTAAACATCAGGATCTTCATGGCTGACAGGATGCTGGAGTATTCCTTCATATCATCCCTCCCTTCACAGACAGTACAGTTCCCCTGGATGACAGGAAAAGAGAGAGGGAGACTGTATATATATATATATATATATATATATATATATATATATATATATATATATATATATATATACATATATATATATATATATATATATATATATATATATATATATATATATATATATATATATATATATATATATATATATATGTTTCCACAACCTTTGTTCCTAGGCTTGGTTTTTTGCATAAAAATGTTACACGGCAGTATATATTACAGTATATGCCTCGTGAATCACCAAACTTGTATATATATTTTGTAATTTGGTGGGAAACAAATGAATGCCTTTGCTACATATTTCTATACAATGGAATTAATGTGGAAAGGTTATTTTTAAGCTCCAAAATTGCAATGAACAAAAATAAAAACAATTACTATGACTTTGTTGAATATGAAGCATGAACCATATGGACCACGTCCATTACATCATTTTATGCCATTTATTTTGTTATGTTGGAGCTTATAAGACCAAGTCCAGATTACTTTAATTATATGATAAAACAAGCAATCAGAATATTCTTCAAAGGAATGCACAATTTTTGGGAATGAAAACCCTATTATGCTCTTCTAAAAGTTTCTAATTTTCTTTTCTTTTGGAGGTCTTACACAACAGATTTACATCTATCCAAGGTCAAGATCATATAAGATAAACTACAGCAGGGATTTGGACCAAATCAAAGGTCCAAAACTGAATTTTCATCGATGCCAAACATCTGGAAAAACTGGCTATAACAAAGTTAGATTTTAATAATAATGCACATACTTACATGAACCATTGAAAAAATGAAATACTTTTTTAAAAATATATAATAATAGCAAGTATCAAAATGGCCAAATGATTAGTGGAACTCAATTTAAGTGTCAGCAATTATTAAGAAAAATAAAAAAAACATACAAACAAACCAGAGGTAGGTCAAAAGTCACATGGTTAAAAATACAGAGCAATGTAATGTGAGCAATGGCACTGTCTGTTTCATTGGCTTTTGTTTCACAATAGATTTTGACATTTCCACTCTTCACAACTCCAACTGTCTCATTCCAAATCAAACAGGGTAATATAAATGCATACCTGTCTGTCAAATCATCTTTGAAAACTCAAATTTTCTTTGTCAACTTTTCTATTTTGGAAACTGACAACGTGTCCGTATCAGGACTGGAATCTGAACTTTAAAAAGTCCTGCACTCTTTTCTCTCAGTGTCAAAAAACGATTTCTGAGCGTCTACTCAGTTCTGATTGGTCAGATGGCTTAGTCTGGCTACTTTCATTACTTGTCAGAAAACAAACACCCATTACTACATCAGAATTTTCAGCAACAAATTTTCAGTTGCACTACAGCACTTTACTCAATGACAAGAATGGCTTTCGTCTACTAAAGGAGGTCAAGCCTTCTCATTTATGGCTCCTAAACACTGGAATAGCCTTCCTGATAATGTCAAAAGCTCATTTGACAAACTCTCGCAGTTCAAAACTAGATTCAAGACCTATCTTTCTAGTAAAGCATACACACAATGAATCACAAAACGATATGAAGCATGAGGGTGCTACACAGTTTAGCAAGCTTGACAACCACTTGACATATGCTTTACATGTTTGTTTCTATGTTTGTTTGTATAACTACTATTTTCCTTTATAACACTTCATTTTTGCATCTCGTTTAAACACATACTATGAACAGAAGCTATGCAAATTATTTTCTTTATTCTCTATTTCTACTTAAGGACACTCATCTCGAGGACCGTAAAGACCATGTAGCTTCATTGATGCGATCCAAGACCTGTGAAGAAATGATGCCACGGTATCCATAATTCTGGACCAGGCTGTATTGTGAGCTGATGCTGTGGTGGTCATGGAAGAGTGGAGTGCATGAGACTGATTCCTGAAAGACCCCAGTGACAGACGAGTCTTTGCACTGATCCAGTGGGCCAGTATGATCTTCATGATGGACATCCAGGGTTCCCCTTCGGTTGGGGAACTTCAGTGCCATGAATGGGAGGATTCGGATCAGAAGCCGCTTATCTGGAGAGTATTGAACGGGCCAATGAATGAAATTAATTGGCAGCGTAAGCTTGCGCAGGTGTGCGACATCTGCAATTATCTCAGCATATAAGCACACCTGAAGCCAGCAGACGCCATCCTTTTCGCTTCAGATCCTTTCTGAGTGAGTCGATGAGGGTTCCTCTTGCTGATCAGCACTTCAGAGCGAACGAGTGTGTCTCCCGGTCCAGAGTGGGTCTTCGCGGTGGCAGACGGTCGAGCTGGGTTACTCCCTTGCCTGCGGTTCTTTGGGCTCCTCCAGAGCGGTGCGTATAGTTGCAACTTTCTTAAAAGAGCAACACAGTCGTGCAGCACGTCCTTTTCAGGATGGCGCTCCGACTGTGCGTTTCTGGATGCGGGGGTTTCCTGTCTCCGGATGATGGACACGATCACTGCATTGCATGTTTGGGGGTCCAGCATGTTAATGCGGTGCTCGCGGGCGGTTCATGTCGTCATTGCGATGCCATGACCGTTGCACAGCTAAGATCGCGGCTAACTTTCGCAAGAGAGCGAGCCACCCCAGTTGCCTCCTGTTCTAAAAAAGCAGCGGGCGCTCGGGCAGATCTGAGGGTTTCAGCGGGAGCTAATCCGCCGCCCACGGGCTCGCGGACCTCTCGCTCCTCACGGCGCTCCATCCAAGCTTCGGGTGGTGAGAGTGATCCGTCTAACCAGATGGTAGCTCTCACACTCGCTGACACCGGAGATCAGATGTCCTCCGCGGCATCGGAGGGTGGGCTTTCACTGTCCGACGAAGATCCGGACCCGCTCGCCCCCTCCGGGCAGGTGAGCGCTGTCAAATCGGATCCTGAAGCGGACATGTTAGCCGTGCTTTCCCGGGCTGCTTCGGCCGTGGGGTTGGAGATGGTTTATCCCCCAGCTCCGCGGCCGGACCGACTAGATGGGTGCTACGTAGAGGACCAGAAGGCGAAGCCTTCGAAGCCTCTCGTCCCCTTCTTCCCGGAAGTGCACAGTAGGCTCACGCAGTCCTGGAGGGCACCTTTCTCTGCCCGTGCTGCGAGTGCCTCCGCCCTCACCGCCCTTGACGGCGGAGCTGCCAGGGGGTATGAGGCGATCCCGTCAGTGGAGCGCGCTATCGCGGTCAATCTTTGTCCGCGCGGCGCCTCTACGTGGCGGGGTTTGCCCCGCCTCCCGTCCAAAGCCTGTAGGTTGTCTGCCTCCCTCGGAGCCAGAGCTTATAAGGCTGCGGGCCAGGCTGCTTCTGCTTTGCACGCGATGGCCACCTACCAGCGCTACCAAGCGCAGGCGCTGGCCGAGCTGCACGAGGGCGGGTCCAACCCAAGCTTATTACATGAGCTGCGCACCGCGACCGACTATGCTCTTCGGACTACTAAGTCCGCCGCGTGTGCGCTGGGGAGGACGATGTCCACACTTGTGGTTCAGGAACGCCACCTCTGGCTAAACCTGGCCGATATGCGCGACGTTGACAAAGTTCGCTTTCTTGACTCGCCCATATCCCAGGCTGGCCTGTTCGACGACACCGTCGGTGAATTCACCCAGGAATTCAAGGCGGTGAAAGAGCAGTCGGATGCGATGGGCAATGTCATCTATCGGCGTGGTCGTAAGCCCGCTCCGCCCGCCGAGCCATCCACCTCCGCTGTTCCTCGCCGAGGGCGCCCGCCAACGAGTGCTGCCCCGCCCCCGCCTGCGCCTCCGGCCAAGCGGGCGCGGCGTTCACCTCGAAAGCAGGCAGCCCCTCCTGCCCAGGGCGCCGTTAAGTCCGGTAAATGGACCGCGAAGCGTCCCTGAGACAGGCCATCCGGAGAAGAGGAAACTTGCTCTTTCCCCGCTGGAGGGCGGGGCCCCGATAACAACGGTACTTTTCAGTGCCACCAAAACATCAGTAAAAGAGCACTTTTTCCCTTCCCCGGATGTGACTGCACGAGTTCTGCCAGTCCGGGACGCGCTGCCTTCCGGCTCGCAGACTCTACGTGCTTCGCCAGTGGCTCACGAGCGCTGGGGGGACGGTCTCCCTTCCCTCAGCCCTCCAGCCCCCTCTCCGGAGTCAGGGTGCGGAGCCAGAGCGAATCGCTCTCCTCCAGCTCTTCCGCGGGACCCTCGTGCTTCCCAGATCAGCACACCCACTCTGCGCTGCCCCACCGCTGGTACGTCAGCGATTGTAGCGATGACTCCATTAGCGAGGGCTCTGCCTGCCTGGTTAGCGCGGGCCAGCCCCTCGCGGTGGCTCATACGCACAATCAGACTCGGTTACGCGATTCAGTTCGCGAAACGGCCCCCCAAGTTTACGGGCGTGTATTTCTCCAGGGTCAACCCCCTGTCCGCCCCTGTCTTGCGAGAGGAGATTGCTGCCCTCCTGGCGAAGGGTGCAATCGAGCCGGTTCCTCCAGCCGAGATGGAGAGTGGGTTTTACAGCCCATACTTCATCGTACCCAAAAAGAGCGGTGGGTCACGGCCAATCCTAGTTCTGCGCGTTTTGAACCGCTGTCTGCACAAGCTGCCGTTCAGAATGCTCACGCAGAGGCGCATTCTCCAATGCGTTCGTCCTCGGGATTGGTTTGCAGCCATAGACCTGAAGGACGCGTATTTCCATGTCTCCATTCTTCCACGCCACCGCCAATTTCTGCGGTTTGCGTTCGAGGGTCGAGCGTGGCAGTACAAGGTCCTCCCCTTCGGGCTCTCTCTGTCTCCGCGGGTCTTCACCAAACTCGCGGAGGGTGCCCTAGCGCCCCTTCGGCTCGCAGGCATTCGCATACTCAGTTATCTCGACGACTGGCTGATTTTAGCCCACTCGCGGGAGCAATTGATTATGCACAGGGACGAGGTGCTTCGGCATCTCCGCCTACTGGGGCTTCAGGTCAACCGAGAAAAGAGCAAACTCGCCCCCGTGCAGAGGATTTCTTTTCTCGGGATGGAGCTGGACTCGATCACCATGGTAGCGCACCTCTCCGAGGAACGCGCTCGCCTGTTGCTGAACTGTCTGAGGGAGCTCGACAGCAAACTAGTGGTCCCACTGAAGTTCTTTCAGAGGCTCCTGGGGCATATGGCATCCGCAGCCGCCGTCACGCCGCTCGGGTTGCTCCATATGAGACCACTTCGGCACTGGCTTCACGATCGGGTCCCCAGACGCGCATGGCACGCGGGCACACACCGGGTCTCGGTTACTGCGCTGTGTCGCCGCGCCCTCAGCCCTTGGAACGACCCCTCGTTCCTACAGGCCGGTGTGCCTCTAGGACAGGCGTCCAGCCATGTTGTTGTTTCAACAGACGCTTCCAACACGGGTTGGGGGGCCGTGTGTCGCGGGCATGCGGCTGCGGGCCTCTGGAAGGGTGCCCAGCTGCATTGGCATATCAATCGCCTAGAGCTGTTGGCAGTGTTCCTCGCTCTCCACCGCTTTTTACCGGTGCTGGAGCGGCAACACGTGCTGGTCAGGACGGACAGTACGGCGGCGGCGGCGTATATCAACCGCATGGGGGGTATGCGCTCTCGCCGCATGTCTCAGCTCGCCCGCCGTCTGCTCCTCTGGAGTCACCCGCGGCTGAAATCGCTGCGCGCCATTCACGTCCCAGGCACGCTCAATCGTGCAGCCGATGCGATCTCACGACAGCTGTTACGCCCTGGAGAATGGAGACTCCACCCCGAGTCTGTTCAGCTGATATGGGCGCGATTCGGGGAGGCCCAGATCGATCTGTTTGCTTCCCCCGAGAACGCTCACTGCCAGTTGTTTTTTTCCCTGACCGAGGGCTCTCTCGGCACGGATGCACTGGCCCACAGCTGGCCTCGGGGCATGCGCAAGTATGCGTTTCCCCCAGTGAGCCTGCTCGCGCAGTTTCTGTGCAAGGTCAGGGAGGACGAGGAACAGGTTCTGCTAGTTGCGCCCCTTTGGCCCAACCGGACCTGGATATCAGAGCTCTCACTCCTCGCGACGGCCCTCCCCTGGCGGATCCCTTTGAGAGAGGACCTACTCTCTCAGGGACAGGGCACCATCTGGCACCCTCGCCCCGATCTTTGGAACCTCCACGTGTGGTCCCTAGACGCGAGGAAGACTTAGGTAACCTACCGACTGCGGTGGTTAATACCATCACTCAGGCTAGAGCCCCCTCCACGAGGCGCGCCTACGCCCTGAAGTGGAGTCTATTCACTGAATGGTGCGTCTCTCGCAGAGAAGACCCCCGAAATTGCCAGATTAGTGTTGTGCTCTCTTTCCTTCAAGAGAAGTTGGACAGCAGGCTGTCGCCCTCCACTCTCAAGGTTTACGTGGCCGCCATCTCCGCTTATCATAGCGCGGTAGCTGGCGGCACCGTGGGAAAGCATAACCTGGTCATCCAGTTCCTTAGGGGTGCTAGGCGAATTAATCCATCTCGCCCCCCTCTCATGCCCTCTTGGGATCTCGCCCTCGTTCTCACGAGTCTGCGATCCGATCCCTTTGAGCCACTCGAATCAGTATCTCTAAGATTTCTGTCCCTGAAGACAGCTCTGCTGGTTGCGTTGGCCTCCATCAAGAGGGTCGGGGACCTGGAGGCATTTTCGGTCAGTGACTCGTGCCTGGAATTCTGGCCGGATTACTCTCACGTTATCCTGAGACCCCGCCCCGGTTATGTGCCCAAGGTTCCTACCACCCCCTTTAGAGATCAGGTAGTGAACCTGCAAGCGCTGCCCCCGGAGGAGGCAGACCCAGCCCTTTCTTTACTTTGTCCAGTTCGCGCTCTGCGCATTTATGTGGACCGTACTCAGAATTTTAGATCATCTGAGCAGCTCTTTGTCTGTTATGGCGGTCGGCAGCAGGGAAGTGCCGTATCGAAACAAAGATTATCCCACTGGATTGTGGATGCCATTTCACTCGCTTATTCGAGTCGAGGTCAGCCGTGTCCCCCGGGAGTACGTGCACACTCCACTCGGAGCGTTGCATCCTCTTGGGCGCGTGCACGCGGCGCCTCTCTAACAGACATCTGTAGAGCTGCGGGCTGGGCGACACCCAACACATTTGCAAGGTTTTACAATCTGCGAGTGGAGCCGGTTTCCTCAAGGGTATTAGGTAACCCTTTGGTGATTGAGGAGACAACTCGGTAGGGTGTTGAAACACGCTTGCGGCGCCATTCTCCCTAAACACGGAGGTACGTGCGCCTTTTTTATCTGTCAGTAAAGTTCCCCGTCAGGTGAGCCCTGCAGATTCCTCCGTGGCCCCCAGCACTGACTCAGCGGAGGAGTCACTTGCTGGCCCACTACGTTGTAGGTTCGCCCGCTGGTCAGCCCGCGTTTTGGGTATAGGTGCCTGCTATGCGTGATCCCCATTAGGCGATCCCATATGCTTATTCCGCCACGGTTAAGTCCCCCCCCTGGGCGGACCCGTGTCTTCCCTCTCCGCTAACCACTCTTTTGCTATGCGTACTCCCCCTTTTTAGGGCTAGTCCATAGGTAAATTCTGCCATCTATCCCCCCCTTGGGTAACGGATGGCCTCCGCAGCGTCCTCCCTATCGGGATTGCACGCTTCCCAACGTACTGTCGTATTTCCTAGAATTATCTAGATGCTCACGACTTCCCAAAAAATATATCTAAATCCGTAAAACTTCTGTTGAAGTAGGATAAATTAGGGCCAGGGACACGTTGGAGGACCGTGCCCCCCATGATGTGGGTGCGTCACGCTTGCTTGACTATCTCCTCATCGGGGGTGTTGGTAAGGTGCAGTCATTATGGCGCTTTCCATATTCTCCCATTTATGGCACTGAAGTTCCCCAACCGAAGGGGAACGTTCGAGGTTACAGAAGTAACCCTTCGTTCCCCGAGGAGGGGAACGGAAGTGCCATATTCCGTCGCCATAATGACTGTCCCTTAGCTGTTTGAAAGTCTCTTCAGCTTAAAAGGATGGCGTCTGCTGGCTTCAGGTGTGCTTATATGCTGAGATAATTGCAGATGTCGCACACCTGCGCAAGCTTACGCTGCCAATTAATTTCATTCATTGGCCCGTTCAATACTCTCCAGATAAGCGGCTTCTGATCCGAATCCTCCCATTCATGGCACTTCCGTTCCCCTCCTCGGGGAACAAAGGGTTACTTCTGTAACCTCGAACGTTCTCCAGCCTCTGGCGCCTAGACTGCGACTCTGCACAAGAAGCTTGGCCAGAGGAAAAATGATCGAACCCAACAGAGCCTGGTTTCTCTTGAGGTTTTTCTCTTCACTTCCTTAATTGGTGAAGTTTGTTCCTCGCCACTGTTGCCCCTGGCTTGCTTGGCTGGGACTTGTGGATCTTGCTCTAGTGTTTGGACTTTCAGCTGTGAAATTTATACCACTTTGAACTAATCTAAACTTCAACGCTGAAAACTGGAGTGACAGTTTCAATTTACTAGAACTTCTATGTTAAGCTACTTTGACACATCTACATGGTAAAAGCTCTATAGAAATAATCATGCATTGAATTGAATCATCCTTTGAAGGTGAAAAAATACACCACAGCACACACTACTTTAAAGGCAAGATATGAAAAAGCACAACAGGGGCACTTTAATGGAAAGAGTTCATTCAAATGCTATTCAAAGTGCATTAGTCTGAACTGATAAAAACACAGACCCTCACCATAGTAAGATAAGTGTAGTCTGTGGCCCGGCCCAGACCTAATTTAGTCTTCTGATCCGGGCTCATGCCTGCCAGCATACAATAGAATATATGATAGTTCCTCTCATCCGCTGCCTACAAAGACAATTAAATGTTATTTTATCACTGATATTTCTCTGCAATCAATAGCATGATGAAGAGAGTCCCTTACTCACCTGTCTGCAAACTCTTGATTTCTCCAGCAGGTACTGCTCGATCTTTGCCCCCTCAATAGCTCCTCGCTTGTTGAAGTGAATATCAACATATTTTCCAAACCGGCTTGAGTTGTCATTGCGTATTGTCTTGGCATTACCAAATGCTGTGGAAACAAGAAAAACTTAAAAGAAAGAAATCTCAGCCTCATTGTGATGTGACACACGGTGGAAGTTAGACACAGAGAAAAGAGACAGCAGTGCATTTGGGAAATTCCTCTAATTTCAACTAAAGTCTGGTAGATTGTATGGTTTGTTTTATTTGCAAACAAGTATTTGTAATTGAAAAGATGTAAACCAAACGGTCAAACAAACCTGTTGGGTAATCTCCGGGGGGGTCATATCCTTTGCTATAATGTAGTGTCTCACAGACAGTACTTTGGGTTAAGCTACTTGAAGACCAACGGGTTAACATCGATGCTAAGGGACTGTACTATTCACTGTCTTCTGTCACTATTCACTGTCCTAATTGTCAAGAACGGTTAAGCCAAACAAAGCAATAAAATTTATGTCAATAACAATGATAAGCGCTGGACTTTTTTTACTCTTTATTGATCTAAGAGCCAATCACACAGCAGAAATCTGCAACAATGGGAATCTAAAAAGAGCATTGATATTAGAGATGCATTGAATTTTCTGCCACCGAAAATTTATTGGCCAAAATTACCGTATGTTATGCCATTTAATGGAGTATCTAATTTTTGTAGCTTTAGTCATTGTTGGGAGGCTCTTTTAAATCTGGAAGCATTAACAACTTATATAGAAATATATATCATTATCATTCAACATGGGAAATAACTATCGAGAATGTATTTTTGCCATATCACCCAGCCCTATGTGGAAGCAACAGTGAACCATACTGACTGTTGCATTGTTCTATATTCAGAAATATGAGTGACAGGTCTTTTATATTTTATACTCTTTCAGTTCATCAGTTGAAGCTCGAATTGGTTTGGCAACATCTTCACATGCTGAAATAGAATTTTAATTAAAATGAAAAGAAATTCAAAGCTGACACAATAGAGAAATTAAGATTAAAAGTGAAAGTAAAAGTAAAGTGATTTGTTGCTAAATGTGCAGACCGACATTCAGACTTTGTGCTCTGTACTATTCCCATCCAAGTGCACACACACAGACTAGGGGAGTCAGCAATAGGTGATTCAGTGTTTTTAGTCAGGTTTCTCACCTGTCAAAAATAATAATGTAAATAATAATAAAAAAAAAATCCCACCAAAATTAGGCCATGACTTCCCATGAAATAAAATTAAATATAGCCTAGTCTGCTATATTTTTTTAGATAAAGAGCTCATAAAAAAGAGAAAACTTAAAAATCTTCATTTACTTAGTTCTAGAGTTATAATTAATTTATTCATTCAATTTCCTTTGGCTTCGTCTCTTTTTTTCATCAGGGATCGCCACAGCAGAATGAACCGCCAACTTTCCCAGCATATGTTTTACACAGCGGATGCCCTTCCAGCTGTACACTACACTACGGACAATTTAGTTTGTTCAGTTCACTTATACCGCATGTCTTTGGGCTGTGGGGAAAACCAGAGCACCCAGAGGAAACCCACACCAACACAAGGAGAACATGCAAACTCCACACAAAAATGCCAACTGACCCAGCGGGGACCCAAACCAGCAACCTTCTTGCTGTGAGGTGACAGTGCTAACCACTGAGCCACTGTGTCACTCTGCGTTTTGATTTATGTAATATAATTTGTAATGTTAGGTTATGTAAACTGATTTCTCTTCTGGAATTAAAATTCATTCAGAGCAATTATTGCATAAAATAAACCAAAAGTCTTTAACAACTGCCTCTGTTTCTGATTCAGTGACACGTTTCAGTAAACAAGCTGCTCGAGATCGTGCCTAAAGCCTCAAGTTTGCTTCTGAGGCTTAAGCATGTGAGAAGCTGGGCATGAATCCATAAGCAGAGACATGGCACAGAAGGGTGAAGTGTTAAGCCCTGTTCACAATGACAACAATTAAATCGCTTGAGGTCACAAATCACTTAAAATCAACCAAAATCTCTTTAATTATTGATTATGTCCTGTTGCTTCAATATTCTGAACCTTCGAATGCTTCTTTACCAACGATGTAGAGCAGATCGCTGGGCTGTAAAAGATGTGACTTGGCACAAGCAATTACAAGATCAGTGTCAAACAGTTAGGGGATAAGTCATAGGTTTACAGATGGTCTTCCTAACCTTCCAAAATCGGGTTGGCCTCCAGAACCTGCTGCTCAATCCAGGAGTGTTGGCCACTTATAGCTGCCAGGAACTGCAGGATGAGCTTGGTGCTCTCCGTCTTTCCAGCTCCAGACTCACCGCTGAACACGCAACATGGTAAACAGGGTCATGTGCACTAACCAGTAGTAAAAACATTAATCCTCATGCTGCTGTGCAGGCTTTTAGTTACCTGATGATGCAGCACTGGTCCTTCTTGTTTCTTTGCATGCTGAAGTAGCAGTTGTCTGCAATGCCAAAGATGTGCGGCGGCATCTCTCCGATCTTTTTGTTGGTGTAGAGCCGGATCTGATCGGGGGTGTAGATGGGCAGAAGCTGGTATGGATTCACCGCTACCAGGATTGATCCAGTATATGTCTGAAATGCATTATTTTTGAAAACAAACAATATAAACGTATTAAAGCTGAACAGATTTAAAGATATGACAAAATAACAATAAACATGATTGCAAAGGGTTCTAATATTTTCTTGAATTTACAAGATTCACAATGATTTATATTTACTTATATTGATTATCGATACTCAAAATTTCGATACTTAAAATTTCGTTGTTGGTCCAAAAACAGCTTTTATTGAAGCTAAGCTGCTAATAAGGTTCAGTTCATATTTTGTCTCAGTATGAAGTCAAAGTACCAGGAAAGATCAAAGAGTAACATCTACTTTACATCATTGCCTCTTTAGACCTTCATACTCAGTAGGAGGAGAGTAATATGAGATCCAAACACAGGATTACACCAACAACAAAATGATTTACATTTACATTTAGTCATTTAGAAGACGCTTTTATCCAAAGCGACTTACAAATGAGAACAAGGAAGCAATTTACACAACTAAGAGCAACAATGAATAAGTGCCATAGGCAAGTTTCAGGTCTGTAAATTCTAAGAAGGGAAGTATTAGTAGTATTAGAATTTTTTTTTTTTTTTGTACAGTTAGTGTGACATTCAGAGAGGCAATTGCAGATTAGGAAGTGAAGTGGAGACAAAATAGTTGAGTTTTTAGTCGTTTCTTGAAAATAGCGACTGAGTCTGCTGTTCTGATGCAGTTAGGGAGTTCATTCCACCAACTGGTCAGATTGAGCGTGAGCGTTCGCGAAAGTGATTTCTTCCCTCTTTGGGATGGAACCACGAGGCGACGTTCATTCACAGAACGCAAGTTTCTGGAGGGCACATAGATCTGCAGAAGTGAGAGCAGATAAGAAGGAGCAAGGCCAGAAGTCACTTTGTAGGCAAACATCAGAGCTTTGAATTTGATGCGAGCAGCAACTGGCAGCCAGTGCAAACGGACTAGCAGCGGAGTGACATGTGCTCGTTTAGGTTCATTGAAGACAACTCGTGCTGCTGCGTTCTGGAGCAGTTGAAGAGGCTTGATAGGGTTAGCTGGAAGCCCAGCTAGTAGAGAGTTGCAGTAATCCAGTTTGGAGAGAACAAGAGCTTGAACAAGGAGTTGAGCT
The DNA here is from genome assembly GCF_052040795.2 of Danio rerio. Classification (NCBI taxonomy): domain Eukaryota; kingdom Metazoa; phylum Chordata; class Actinopteri; order Cypriniformes; family Danionidae; genus Danio; species Danio rerio. The sequence goes on along the minus strand of NC_141041.1, from coordinate 23,627,791 downwards.
GCATGTTCAGATAAGAAGGGTCGGATCTTTCTGATGTTATAGAGTGCGAATCTGCACGATCGAGCAGTTCTAGAAATGTGGTCAGAGAAGTTTAGTTGGTCATCAATCATTACTCCAAGGCTTTTCACCATTTTGGATGCAGTAATGGTTGCCCCATCCATCTGGATTGAAAAGCTATGGTGTAGAGTCGAGTTGGCAGAAACTACAAGCATTTACGTTTTTGCGAGGTTCAGCTGAAGATGATGATCTTTCATCCAGTGTGAAATATCCAACAGGCAGGCTGAGATGCGAGCTGGAACCGAGGGATCATCAGGATGAAAAGAGAGGTATAGCTGGGTATCATCAGCATAGCAGTGGTAGGAGAATCCATGTCTCTGGATGACTGGTCCTAGAGATGATGTGTAGATAAAGAAAAGAAGTGGCCCAAGAACAGAGCCTTGAGGTACCCCAGTGTTTAGATGCTGTAGGTTGGAAACCTCTCCCTTCCAAGACACCCTGAATGACCTGTCAGAGAGGTAAGATCTGAACCATTGTATAACAGTGCCCGCAACGCCCAGTGACTCGAGCATAGATAGCAGGATCTGGTGGTTGACACTGTCAAAAGCAGCTGACAAGTCCAGCAAAATGAGGACTGATGATTTAGAGTCTGCTTTAGCCAGTCTGAGATCCCCCACGACCGAGAGCAGGGCAGTCTCAGTTGAGTGGCCTTTCTTAAAGCCGGATTGCTTGTTGTCCATGAGATTGTTTTGAGTAAGAAAGTCCAGGACTTGATTGAACACTACTTTCTCCAGAATCTTGGCCATGAATGGAAGCAGGGATACTGGTCTGTAGTTTTCAAGTAGCGTATGGTCCAGGTTGGGTTTCTTTAGCAGTGGGGTTACCCTAGCCTGCTTAAATGAAGTGGGGAATTAACCAGAGTCAAGAGATGTGTTAATTATGTGAGTCAGTGTTGGTATGACTGCAGGAGAGATGGCTTGCAAGAGATGAGAGGGAATGGGATCGAGTGGACAGGTGGTTGCATGGCTAGATAGCACGAGTTTGGACACCTCAGACTCAGAGAGCTGAGAAAAAGAGGTGAGTGTGTGTGGTGTTGGTGGTGTATCTTGCGTGTTTGTTGTAGGTGCAGCAAATTGAGCACTGATTTTTGCAGTTTTGGTGCAAAAGAATGTAGCAAAGTCATCAGTAGTAAGTGTGGAGGATGCGGGTGGAGGAGGAGGATAGAGGAGGGAGGAAAATGTTTTAAAAAGTAGGCGAGGATTAGTGGCATTGTTGATTTTCAGACGGTAATATGTCTGCTCTGCAAAAGTAGCCTCAGCTGAGAAAGAGGACAGAAGAGTTTGGTATGTTAAGAGCTGTGCAGGATTTTTAGTTTTCCGCCAAATTCTCTCTGCAGCCCGAAGTTTTGAGCGATGCTCACGGAGAGCATCCGAGAGCCAGGGTGCAGGAGGACTGGCACGGGCTGGCCTGGATGCAAGAGGACATAATCGGTCTAGACATGATGCTAGTGTGGAGCAGAGTGTATCAGTGGCACTGTTCGAATCAAGTGCAGAGAGTTTGCAAGATGGAGGAAGAGAGTCTGAAACAATGGTGGATAGTCTATTGGGTGAGAGAGATCGTAGGTTTCTGCGAAAGGTAACCAGTGTTGGAGTGTGTGGCGGCTCAGGAGTAATGTGGATGTTGAGAGACAGAAGGAAATGATCCAATATTTGTAGTGGAGTTCTTTTGTGTTTAGTTGAAGAAATTAATTTATATAAGTTTGGAATGAGTAGAGCATGAGTACAGAAAATGACTGACGTTTTTTTTTGCGTGAACTGTCCCTTTAATACACTTTGGGTATTGGTTCTATCACATAGCAAAAAACCCAGAACATGCTTTGATGACCAATTCATGAACAAATGATTCTTTTGAGTCTGGTCAGGATAAAAGATTCACAAATCTGTGTAAAACCTGCTCAAAATTAAGTGAATTGATTCAAATTTGCTGATTGTGTGAGTTGTTACTAAATCACTCAATGTCAAGTCATTTTTGGTTAGGAATCTGAACATTAAGTAAATTCTATTAGTAAGACTGTATACAACTTTGCAATTCTGCATTTTGTGCTCTTTTCCAAACTAAATGTGCAAAGAGATATTTTTGGATGTAATTATGCCCAAACATACTGCATGTCATTAACAAAGCCAACACCATTGTTTTTCCTGCTTAAAATTCCAAATATATGTTTGAGCTCTTCTAAACAACTTCACTGAAACAGCTTTCATCTTATCTAAAACCAGATTTGGACAAGTTTGGGCATAATGGTAGACAGCTGATGAGTTTACGAAACAACCAGACATCTAGGTTCAGACTAGTGCTGATGTTTTTATAAGACTAAGAAAGAGCAGGTGACAATAAAATGACGACTGAACAGTTCTAGTTAGAAAAGAAGTAAATAAATCTGAGCAGCTGCATTCACAAAGCACATTTCCATACAAATGACTTACACCCTCTGACTGAACCATTAATTGAAGACTGACAAACTTACAATTCATTCTATTAAGTATTCATGTGGTGTAAATAGCTAAAGGGGATTCATTGATGAAAGAAAAGAAAAGGTCACATTCCACAAAAACCAATTTGATCTGCACTCTGAAAAAAAAGAGTAAAAAATAGCCACACCATCTTAGAGACCAAAACAAATAATTCATTTGTTTCTCTCATTGTTCTGATGAAATGAAAACACATGCCCTGCTTTCACATTCAGCAAACACTACAATGAAGGTAAAATGTTTTATTCTCCATATGTTGTATAGTCATAAATCAATGCCAATGTTCTCAAGATTCCCTATTTTCCCGAGCGAATGAGCTTTGAAACAAAATCTTAAAAAATGAATTTCAGCTGCTTCACCCTTTCTCATGCAAGTTTTAAACACTCCAACTGACCCCCTTGTGTGAGTTTTTAATGTGATTCTTATTTAAAACACATAATTTTAAAGTTTAAAGTCAGTTATGAAAGACACCACAGTCCTTATGATTCATGCATATGTGATTTTTTGTGTATATTTTCTTGATGCGTATAATATTCCGTTTCTCAAAATATGTGTTCGTTCATTCAATCATGCATTCATTTATTCATTTTATTTTCAGCTTAGTCCCTTTATTAATATGGGATCACCACAGTGCAATAAACCGCCAACTTATCCAGCACGTTTTACACAGCGGATTGCCTTCATGCCACAAACCATTATTGGGAAACACCCAATAATCACTCACTCACTCACACACATACACTACGGTCAATTTAGTTTACCAAATTCACCTATACCACATGTCTGTGGTTTGTGGGGGAAACCAGAGCACCCCGAGGAAACCCACGCGAACATGGGGAGAACATGCTAACTCCACAGAGAAATGCTAACTGACCCAGTCGAGGCTCAAAACAAAGATCTTTTGGCTGTGAGGCGATTGTGCTACCCACTGCGCCACAGCGTCACTTTTAAAATATGTGTAAGAACAGGTATTTCATCATTTATAAAGAGCTTAATAATGATCACATTGTATGGTCTACACACATAACATAAATTGTGATTTTAAACAAGTGCCATACACTTCTTTCTCTGACTCAGCATTAGCTATCATTGGAAAAGAGATTTCAATTTAGATTTTATGATCTAAATTGATAATGTGATGCACTGTATGTTCTAATCACACCAGTGTGATGTGCTCCATGAACTAGCCTAGACTGATCACACCAGTTTGATCATACACTTCAAGACTAGGAATGGCTGATGTGAAACTGACATTTTGACACAATGTCAAGATACCAGTGCTATTCGAAACACCAGGTCACATGACTAAGGTGATTTAAAACACCCAGGTCAAGTGACTAAAGTGTTCTGAAAGACCAGGTCACGTGACTGAAGCAATTCAAAGCATCGGCCATTTCAGAGGTGCTTCAACAGCCGGGTCAAAAAAATCTCTATCTCATGTAGCCTAGAGGATCGTATGTGTACACAGAGTTTCTGTGCTGCAAATGGCCTGGGTTTGAATCCCGACTTGTACAAATATATTAAAATTATCACTTGATGTATTTTAATAAGTGAAGTTTAGTTTTAAACTAATTTCAAAAGGAGCATGTGCTCATGATTTACCCAGCTGGTCCACATTAACTAATTATGATCCTCCAATCAAAGGATCCTAAACCACTATATATATCCTCATTTCCTTTCTACAACTATCTTCGTCTGGAAGAAAGCTTCCTGCTTCTAAAAAGCTTTAGCTCTAAAAGCTTTTACAGCATTGCACTTTTTAGCCCATCAATATGGAAATAACCAACAATATCTACAACTGCAACCAGAGCCCTGCTCTCCCTGAGACTTCAGCCACTGCAATGAAGCCAAACTCTCACCGCTCTTCGCGGTCCACCTGTGGTAACGTAGTAAGCTTTAAGGGGAAACTTCTCTCTTTAAGGAGAAACTACTCTCCAAAAGACTAAATATTTCTTATGTCTTTAGAAAAGCAAGACTCTCATAAATAAAAAAATAACTTAAACCATTTTAAAGACACAAACACTATGGACTTAACGTCCTCCTATAATCTGTAAACAAGCAGAGATTATAACAAAGCAAATAAACCCACCTTTCAAGCTTGCTGTCTGTTTACAGGTCCATAACATTTTAACAGCCTGGCTGATTTGACTGCAAGGATTAAAGCAATCCAATCCATAAAACTTTAGTCCACAACATGTTTACATGTTTAGAAACATACATGGATACGCTGCTGTCATCCAAACTTGTTGCTGGAGTGCTTTCAGTAAAGTAGTATCTTTCAGACAAAAACACTTGTATTATGGTCTAACAAAATGGCTGCCGACCTTTTGATTGACACTTCATTGAGCCAATAGCTGAAAAGAGAAGTGTCACCATCCAAGCTGTCAGAACATGAGATGGTCCCGCCCTCTCTTACGATAGTTATGAACAGACTTGGTTGCAAAGACTTTGTGAATGAATTGGGCCAATTATGCTTCTGATTTCATTCATGTTAAGATTCCAAATGTAATGTTATTTAATCAATCAGATTAAAGTAAAGCCCATAGTAAACATTTAATTGACACAGTTTAATAAGTATTGTTCAAGTGCAAATTAAATGACAACATCATTTTAGAAGTTAAATAAATAAATAAATAAAACAAATAACTAACATAAATAAATAAACATGCATATAAATAAACAAACCCTGCCACTTCCAATAGCTATTTAACTTCTAAAATAAAATTACCCACCTAATGACAATAAGCATCCATCGATCATAAAAGTCCGATCGTAATATGTCACAGGAATTTAAACTTATCACTTCACCTACTCCACTTTAAAGAGGTATTTTTAAGATCACCAGCCAAGCCATGCTCAATATCCTTGGCCCTCCACTATCCTGGGGGGGAATGAACGTCTACCAAAACATTTAAAACACTATCTGTCTGTCGATTCCTCACCTCGCTAGAGAACTGCGTTCTCACCACTAATTTTTCTGATTTTCTCATTTCAGGTCTAACCTATGGATTCCACCCGGGCACCTCAGCTCTCCCGTCCTATCCTAATATTCAGTCAGCTTTTGCTGATTGAACCAGAAATTGTGGATCATCTTATTTAAAAAGAGATCGACAACCACTTTATGTTTGACCATTCTCTGCCCCACCACTCAAGGTTTCACGCATTTATCCCATAAGCAGTGCAACTTGCAAATTCTCCATCACTGGCTTCTTTCTAACAATCGCAGAATCCCCCACCTTATCCAACTTTAGATGATATTCTAATCACCCCCCCACATTGCCTCCAGCCAAACACCTAGAGATCACCAAAAGGTTTTCGCCAATCTAGGTATTCTGCTCGCAGAAGGCTGGACCCAATACATTTATCGAATTTCTAGGCATCAACTTCGATTTGCTCAAATTCCAAGCTTCTCTTCCTAAAGAGAAAATTGGCTGGATAATTTCTCTTGTATTATAAGAAAGAGACTTGAATTAAATACATACTGTTATCTATCCTCGGCCACCTAAAATTCACAGTGCAAATTTACCTCAAACTTTCCTACTCCAGCTCCCTACCACAAGTCACGATTTAAAAGGCACAATTTCTCTCTCAAAACCCACCCACAATGAACTCCGCTTATGGATTGCTTCCTTAAGCTATGGAACGGCTGTTCCTTCTTCTGCAGAGATTGTTCGCACCCCCATTAGATATTTGTCTATTTACTGGTGCTACCCCATCAGTTGGGTTCCAAGGGTACTCAGAGGCCACTGGTTGCCACCACATGGCCCCCTCAATCTATTTCCACTCTAGAAACCATTGTTCATCAGCTTTCTTCAAACTGTACCCAATAGTCGCTGCCGCCATACTATGGAGAGAAGAATGGTCCACCTCTAGGATTCTCATTTATTGTGTTGAGGAAGAAACAATATAATGCATAGACAAAGGCGTTCCTACTCTCTAAGCTTTAATGCTACTTTTAAGATGTCTTATTTGACATTAGTCAATTTATCATGTCTGCATAATACGTGCCAGGTTGCAAAACCAAATCACTGACTCTCTCTCATTTTCTTTCCAGAAACTTTGGTCACTGGCTACAGAAGTGGACCCCAACTCAACGCCTGTCCATCCCTTTCCACAAATGACATTACCTTAAGCCACCCCCATTATAACCTCCACCAAACTCCATATCACTTACCATTAAAGTAGTAACCTTCAGACCCTTCAGTCACACATCACAGCATGAAACATTTAAACTCAACCCTCACTCCAACCCACCATAGCAGATCTAATTTTGTGTGATTAGGAAAGAAAGGGTTTCCTCGTCCTGCAAAGTAAGATAGATCTATTGACAAAGAACATTTCATTTACATCTTCAACATTCCTGCCCTCACCCACCCAGTCCAAACTCTATAGTATACCTACACTCGAGGATTATAAGAAACAAACCCCCTAGCCCCCCTTTTTACTGATGACGCTAATCGTCCAGTATCACATCTCTGGTTCCAGAAACACCTCAAAGTTGTCCACCTCTCAGGATTTCCTCCCGAACCAATCTCCAGCCATTCATTCAGAATTGGCATTATTAAAAGGCTTTCCCAGCACCAGATCCAGACCCTTGGTCATTGGTTCTCTGAAGCCTTTCAAATCCTACCTTCGCCTCAGTCTTTTCATCTCAAAGAACCCAAGTTGTTTCTTTCAAACCTCTCAGCCCAATCTTGGCCACCCCTTTATTCTCAAGCCAAAGCCATCTATCTGTCCATCCCTAGCAAACCCCCTCATGGCTCAGACTCCCGCTGGAGTAAATATGAGCTTCAGCTCTCGCAGAGCTTAACATGACCCTCTTTCTGTTCCCCCTGCCAGCATTGAGTTCCTCTGCTGTTTCCTCCTAGTTCTTTACTCCCTGCCTTTGACTCTCATGTAATCTCCTTGCTACATCAGCATCACCCTAAGCTCAGATTTCGCAGGGGTCAACATGAGCTTTGGCTCTGACAAGAGCCTACCCTATCACCCTCTCCTTTCTGTTCCCCCTGCCAGCGTTGAGTAATTCCGCTGTTCCCTCCTAGCTCTTTACCCCTTGCCTTTGGCTCTCTGGTAACCTCCTTGCTCCATCTGCATCACCCAAGCTCAGACTCTCGCAAGGGTCAACACGAGCTTCGGCTCTCGCAAGAGCCTCACCTTTCACCCTCTCCTTTCTGTTCCTCCTGCCAGTGTTGAGTGCTTCCACTGTTCCCTCCTAGCTCTTTACCCCTTGCCTTTGGCTCTCTTGTTACCACCTTGCTCAATCTGCTTAAAGCTCAGACTCCTGTAGGGGTCAACACAAGTTTCGGCTCTCCCAAGAGCCTCCCCTTTCACCCTCTCTTTTCTGTTATCCCTGCCAGCGTTGAGTACTTCCGCTGTTTCCTCCTAGCTCTTCACTCCTTGCCTTTGGCCCTCTCATAACCTCCTTGCTCTATCTGCATCACCCTAAGCTCAGACTCCTGCAGGGGTCAACGCAAGCTGTGGCTCTCATAAGAACCTCACCTATCAACCTCTCCTTTCTGTATGCCCTGCCAGCGATAAGCGCTTCTGCTGTTCCCTCCAATCTCTTAACTCCTTGCCTTGACTCTCAACTAACCTCTTTGCTCCATCTTAGCATCACCCAAAGCTCAAACCCCCACAGGGGTCAACACGAGCTTCGGCTCTCGCAAGAGCCTCCCCTATCACCCTCACCTTCCTGTTTCCACTGCCAGAAATGAGTGCTTATGCTGCATCATTTTATTTATTCTGTATTGTCATTCATCAGTTTCTACATTTTGTTTAATCTGTATAGTAGTTCATTAGCATTACATGTTATCATATTCTGTATTTTGCATAGTAATCTCGTTATCTCCAACAGCTCTCCCCTTTTTTCTTTCCCCCCTGTCAGCGTTGTATGCTCCCTCTGCCTAAGTATCTTATTGCATAATTTGTATATTCTGTATAGTACTTGTGTTGGATATTTGTGTTTCTTACAGCTGCTCTCCCCCCTTTTACCTGCCCTGCAGCATCAAGCACCTTTGCAGCTCCAATTAATTTATTCTGCATAATGGTTTATTGTTATATCTTGTATTGTATCATTTGCATAAAAATTGTTTAGTATATCTGTTACTTCCAGCCACCTTGCCCATTTCTTTTCCCATTCCAGTGTGGAGTGCTTCCGCTGCACCAGTTTATTTGTTTTCCATATAGTTATTGATAAATGTCTACATTGTGTTCATTCTGCATAGTAGTCCATTTGTATTTCATGTATTATATTGTGTATTTCTGGATAATAATCATATTACTCCCAGCAGCTCTCCCCTTTCCACTTGCCAGAATTGAGTGCCTTACTGTTTTCTACCAGCTGTTTACTCATTGTTTTTGACTCCCATCCAACCTCCTTCCTCCACATTAACATCACCCTAAGCTCTGACTCCTGCCGGAGTCAATAGGAGTTTCGGCTCTCGCAAGAGCCTCACCTATCGCATTCACCTTCCAGTTTCCCCTGCCAGTGTCGAGTGTTTCCGCTGCATCAGTTTATTTATTCTTTATAGTTATTCACCAGTATCGGCATTGACATGTTTATTCTGCATAGTAGTTCATTAGCATTTCGTGTTCTGTATTTTGCATAGTAACCTTGTTACTTCAACAGCACCCCCCTTTTTTCTCTCCCATTACCAGCGTTGCGGGCTCCCGCTGCATTAGTATCTTTCTTATTGATTATTTTGCATATTATGCATAGTAATTGTATAGCATATTTTTGTTAATTACAGCTGTTTTTCTTCTGCCAGCGCTAAGTGCTTCCGCTGCTTACTGCATTTTATTATGCATAGTATTTCCCTAATGTTTCATGTTTTTATTTTATTGTTAATATATTAAATCTGTGTTAATACCAGCTTCCTTCCCCTCTCTTTCTCCCTGCCAGTTTCTAGCAACATGCCAACATTGAGTGCTTCTGCTGCATAGCAGTTGTATATTCCATACAGTAATTTATATAGCATTGTTTCCTCCAGCTTCTCTCCTTTGTTTACCCCCAACAGCTTTTTATGCTTCCGCTACCAAATCTCTTCCCTCCTCTTAAACAGCCAGCTCCACACCCTTCATTATTACATCTCACAAACCTTCTCTTAAGCACTGACTCCCGTAGAGGGCCCATTTAAGCCCCAATTTACACACGAGTCTCCACCCACCCTCTAAGCCACTCAGACTCCCTCAGACTTCCTAACGTTATTTCATAGCCACCAAGCCCACCCTGCCCTTCACACACTCCCTAGAAAGCTTTTCCCCCACTTTTTATCAGTTCTTTACATATATATCCAGCAGCCGGATATAGCACTTTTTCTTTGCACTTTGGGGAGTTCCTGTGTAAACACGCGGCTGCTGTCCCGAGCGCTTATCATTGGCTTTTTGGGGAGTTTGAGATAGACCTGAGCTCAATCTCCACTCGCCCTGCAAAAGGGGGGGAGCCCTGGGCTCGAGGATCCCTTGAGCTCAGGGCTCTCTCCCGGGACAGCATGCCAAACAAGCTATGTATAAATCATGAGCTAAGTGTGAACTCTTGAAGTGAAGTTTAGTTTTAAACTAATTTCGAGAGGAGCATGTGCTCATGATTTACCCAGCTGGTCCACATTAACTAATTATGATCCTCCAATCAAAGGATCCTAAACCACTATATATATCCTCATTTCCTTTCTACAACTATCTTCGTCTGGAAGAAACCCCCCCTCCTCCCCTTCTTCCTCCTTTATCCAGAATGGGCGGCACGGTGGCCCAGTGACTAGCACTGTTGCCTCACAGCAAGAATACCAATGGTGTTGGGTCCTCGCTGAGCCATCTGGTATTTCTGTGTGGAGTTTGCATGTTCTCCCCGTGTCCGCGTGGGTTTCCCGGTTTCCTCCCACCATCCAAATGTGCTCTATATTATAGATAAAACAAGCCTAAACCTTTTTTATAATGTCTTACTCTCAGGAAGTTCGCCTTGGCCTCAGCAGCGGGGGAGTTTGAGATAGACCTGAGCTCAATCTCCACTCGCCCTGCAAAAGGGGGGGAGCCCTGGGCTCGAGGATCCCTTGAGCTCAGGGCTCTCTCCCGGGACAGCATGCCAAACAAGCTATGTATAAATCATGAGCTAAGTGTGAACTCTTGAATGTTACTTTTTATGACCAAAGCAAGGCATATTTATTCACAGTGTTCATTCGGATGTGAAGCCAATGTAAAAAAAATGTTACAAGACCAGAGCATTTAAAAGCCAACATCCATAACTGCATCACCTAGGATTCAAATCCTGGATTATCTTGACATGCTAGTCAGAAACTCATACAGCTTCACTAAATCACTTGAAGCCTCAAATGGGGTTTATTAACCCAATTTGCTTAACTGTTTCTTTGCTGAAGCTGTTTCAGAGCAATACATAAAAATGACCACAAGGTATAGAGACGGGTTTCGAAGCTTCGACACATTTGCTTGAACTATTTCAGTGTTCCATGAAGCCTTGCTTTGTCCATCACTATTCAAGACAAGCCTAGACTGATAACACCAGTTTGATCATACGCTTTGAGACAAGCCTAGACTGATCACACCAGTGTAATCATATGCTTTAAGACAAGCCTAGACTGATAACACCAGTTTGACCATACGCTTCAAGACAAGCCTAGAATGATCACATCAGTTTAATTGTAGACTTCAAGACAAGCTTAGACTGATCACACCAGTTTGATCATATTCTGCAAGACAAGCCTAAACTGATAAAAACATTTGATCATATGCTTTAAGACAAGCCTAGATTGAGCACACCAGTGTGATCCTACATTTCAAGACAAAAAAAAAAAAACATTTAAAGACAAGCCTAGACTGATCACACCAGTATGATAATATGCTTCACAGACAAGCCTAGATTTATCACACTAGTGTGATCATATGCTTAAGCCCAGACTGATTACGCCAGTTTGATGATATGCTTCAAAATAAGCCTAGATTGAGAACACCAGTGTGATCATACATTTCAAGAGAAAAAAAAACATTTTAAGACAAGCCTACACTGATCCCACCAGTTTGATCTTACACTTCACAGACAAGCCTAGATTGATCACACCAGTATGATCATATGCTTAAGCCCTGACTGATCACGCCAGTTTGATAATACGCTTCAAGTGAAGCCTAGACTGATTAAACCAGTTTGTTTTTATTTATTTGAAATTTTACCATATTGACTAAAAGAATAAATGTAATGAAACTTAAAAATATAATATTAACACAATCAATTCCACAAAAAAGTCATTTTGTACATTTGTACAAGCAAATCTTGAATGTCCTGAATATTCATTTTAAAATCATTAGCCACTGTCAATCTCAGGTGATGTTAAGAAATACAATTTTTGGATTAGTTCTCTGTAAAATAGGTGTTTTATGTTATATTAAGCACACATTTTTAAACAATTAGGATGATTAACCCAATCTAACTCATGCAGCCTTATTGGATTCCACATGACACATTGAACAGAGAAATGTTCAGACTTACATATATGACTCTGTCATTGTAACGAATCAGGAGATTTCTAAGAATCCCAGCTTCATTCAGGTCCCCTAGGCGGATCATATCCTCCACCCCGTGAATGGAGGTTGGGTGCATGGGCTTGATGTTCGTTGCATTCTGAAGAGAGATCTGTTGCTCCTATATTAAGAGAATATTGTTAATTAACCAAGACAAAGTTCAATATTCATATTAATTCATATTAATAGTTAAGCAGAATCTATAGTTTAAGTTTTTGTTTTGCACATGTCAGTTGTATTATTGATTAGTAAACAGTGAAAAGCCCACCTTTCCTTCATCATCCAAGACCTGGATTTGACCCGAGTCACAAAATTTGACCACAGCACCAACAGGGACGTCAAACTCATGGTCTGTTCTGAGGTCCAACCAGACATAGTCCCCCTAAAAGACGAGTAAAAATGTCTTATAATCAAATTACGAAAACAGCATGATTATTATACATTTATGAATATATATTTCACATAAAGCTGGATATTCATATTCACTATGAATGCACAATACTATGATCAAAATATATTTAATGAAAATATTTTTGACAAGCATCTCAAATGAGAATTTTGCTGGGGTTATCCACCAAAATATCAATTTTACATCTATAATATAATAATTATAACAACAACAATAGTAATTATAATAATGGTGTTATACTATTTAAAATAGGTAAATTATTTAGTTTAATAAAATTAGTAGTGATATTTCTTCATTCATTTTTAAATAAACTGAGTAAATATTAATAATAAATGTAAATAACTACATCTATTTTTGTTTATAAAGAGTACAGCTCCGTGTGAGGATAATTAGGCTGCTCAAATGTTAACCTCAGTGACCTGCCCACAGTTTTTTTGTTTCTGCAACTAACCATTACCTCCAAAAGTCCAGCACAGTGCAGATCAGTAAAGAACGTATTGAGAACGCATGGTGCCTATTGCACAACGTTATTTAAAGCAGCATAATTCATGTTGACTACTGAAGTGGAAAACTGGATTTTATTTTCTGTATTTATCCCGGAAACTGTGTTAATGATGTGGGATGTCGTAACTGCCAAATCACAACATCTTTTAAGCAAGTAAAAAGGTGTAACATTGGGCAAGAGCATAGGAGCAAACCTTACCTGTTGCAGAATGACCATGTTTCTGGTTCAAAGTTTTGAAATTAGAAGTCACCATGTGAGGGACCTAAGCTGGATAAAAATAAAGAGAGGGAAAGAATAAAAAGCATTAAAAATGGGAAAGTTGGATAAAAAAAAAAACAATTAAAAACAAGTCAAATGAAGAAACATCTACAAGAAAGACAACTGAAACAGACTGAAAGTGGTAGCATGTTCAGCACCCTAGGACTGATCAATTATTTAAAAATATATTAGGATCTTTTTAATACAATCAAGAACCTATGAGTATATAAAAGTGCTCTCTGAATACACATTTCCAAGAATCTGTTTCTCACTGCATCATAAATTTTAGAATGACCCTGCTGGGGCACATTTAAAATTACAATAAAGGAACATTTTTGCAGTACTAGAAAGGATCTGCTGATCCCAAGAATATTAAAGACCAAAAACATCTTTAACTCTGCAGAGCACAGAAGAGCTAATTCTATTAGCAATGTGGGTCAAACTACAAAGCAGACACTGCCCCAGACTGATGATATCAAATCTAAAGCACATAAAAATCAACAAAAAAATATTATTACTAACTATTCCTTTTCAAACACAACTGTATAGAATTGAGAATAAATCCAATAGAAAACTATTTTCTTAATGGTCCGACAAACCCTATTAAAGCATTAGTTCATCCAAAAATTGATTATTGATTATTGATTACACACCATCATATTGTTTTAATCCACCTTTTGTTAACATTTAGAACAAAAATAAAGACATTTTAGATAAAAGTGGAGAGCTCTGTCATCCTCCATAGACAGTAATAATTGTGAGATATTCAAAATTCAGAAAAGTACAAAACACTCCAAAAAAACATTTCAAATGACTTCAATGTTTCGACTGTAATCATACGAAGCTCCAAGAACACTTGAAACTGTAAATAAGATTTTGTTTCTTTCCCATGTCAGGTCAGGGTGGCATTTACTACAGGCACACTGTGAAAGAAAATTTGACTTAACTGAAAGATGTAGGGAAACTTGCTACAGAGCTTTTTTTTAATTAACTCATCTTTCAGCCAGAGTACTGCACTTGATCTGATTTGGGTTAATTTTAAGTTAAAATATTAAGTTAAGTCAACTTTTTTTACAGTGCAGTATGACATTTTGCCATTAGAGTCAACAACACATCAAGCAAGCGTTGTATAGCCTGTAGAAAAAGTGTTTTTGGAGCTTCATGTGATTACAGTTGAACCACAAGTCACATGAAATGTTTTGACAATGATATTGGGTCCTTTTCTGGACTTTTCTGAACATTTTACAACAGTTTTTGTCTATGGAGAATGAGAGAGCGCTCTAAGGTTTTATCTAAAATATCTCAATTTGTGTTCTGAAGATGAATGAAAGTTTCAGGCAACTAGAATGGCATGACGGTGACGGTGACATGACGGTGAACTAGTCCTTTTGCTGGAGGCCAAACTTTCCAATTTTCACTGATTTTACAAGATGGAGAGGCATTTTAAACTGAATTAAACCCTTCGACAGCAGGTTGTCCAGATGAAAGTCAAAGTCATGAGCCTTTTAGCCATGGCAAAAGAAGCTTGTCGATCCAAATCTGTGATTTATAAAATATTGCATTGTTACAATGTCCCTTATTCAATTCCCAAAATGGCTCTTGCCACAAAAGACTAAGCACGAGATGGATGAGAGGACAGGATAATGGAGAATCTCATTGAGGAATCAAGTAAACTCTGCAGGTGAAATTTCTCTTTAGTTCAGTAACATTGTACCCTCAGACAGAGCGTTTCAATGTTTGAAAGAACTTGGACTGAAAGACAACTTTGCAGTGAACAAACCTCTAAAGATTCAAAACGATTAACTATTCTTTGCTGAGGAGAATGTAGTGTGGACAAAGATCTCATCCAAAGTTTACTTCAGTGATAAATGTGATTATTATTGGATCTGAATGGAAACATGTTCATCATCAAACTAAAGAAAGACTGAAGTAGACGTGTCTGTGTATGTCAGTGAAAGGTGGATTTGAAGCAAGAATTGAGCTTCATATAAATACATGACAGAGTAAAGAAACATTTTATCTGAAGCCAAAGCATGAAGTTCCATCAACCAGCAAGTTCATGCATGACAATGAGCCTACTATCTGAAACACAACCATTTTAACTAAATAACTTGAACAAATTCAGCCTCATAGAAAACAACCAATCAAGTTCATTTCAGAATACTAGATCACTTATTGCATCTTCTCATCCTCGGATGAAAACCAAATCAGGGTTCCTCTTCAACTGATATTTGACACTTTCTACATCATGATGACAAGAACAACATTATCAGTACTACATAACATCACCCTGGACACCTTTTTTTTTAAAAAATAAAACCCTGCTTGTAGTTACTTTAAGCAGCTGCTTGATCCCAAATGTGAATAATACACAACTGCTGAAGCAGATCCAACAATAGATGAATTCAAGCAACCTTATAAAACACACGTCATCACAGCCAGTATGAAAACCTAAGACAATGAGCTTCTCTCAATGATTTAAAGGCTAAAAGACTGTAGTCTGGAACTAGTCATTTATAATGACAAGACGCAGCTAATGGATTAAACATTTCTAAGATTGTGAGGTAATGGCATAACTTATAGTCACAGCAGAAGGCGTCAGGGCAGACAGACAGTTTAGATGAGCTTGTGCTCTCTGCTAATTGGCCCGCCGATCAGGTCAAAGGGACAATTTGCACTGTCAACCCCACACAGTCCTGTCTCTGAAGCTTTTCACTATAGTGATTAAGTGTCAGTGTTCAAAATGTATTCCTTTTACTTCTTTTAAGTGGTGCATTTTGCCTGAAGTGCTGGTTGTGTTGCCTACAACACAATTACCAGAAATAATATTCAGATCTAAAAAAAAAAATTACAAGCCTTGCCAGAAAGTTCTAGCTTAGGATAAATTGAAAAGAAAGAAATAAAGAACATATTTATGTATTAACACATTGCTGCTTGCACAATTTAACGTTTTAGCAAGAAATAAAATGTTGCTAACACATTCTAATAACTTTTACCAAATGTTTGTTGCTATCATGTTTAACATTTTGCTATCAATGTGCTAGCATTAATTACCATGTTGCTAACACATTTCTAACATCTTAACATTTGGGTAGGGCGAGGCAGTCGCGCAGTAGGTAGTGCTGTCACCTCACAACAAGAAGGTCGCAGGGTCGCTGATTCGAACCTCGGCTCAGTTGGCGTTTCTGTGTGGAGTTTGCATGTTCTCCCTGCGTTCGCGTGGGTTTCCTCCGGGTGCTCCGGTTTCCCCCAGAGTTCAAAGACATGTGGTTCAGGTGAATTGGGTAAGCTAAATTGTCCGTAGTGTGTGAATGTGTGTGTGGATGTTTCCCAGAGATGTGTTGCGGCTGGAAGGGCATCCGCTGCGTAAAAACTTGCTGGATAAGTTGGCGGTTCGTTCCGCTGTGGCGACCCCGGATTAATAAAGAGACTAAGCCGACAAGAAAATGAAATGAAAAATTAACATTTGGGTATTATATTATGTTCTTAACATGTTTTTATACACATGTGCTGGCATGCAGTGTTTTGCTAGCATGAATTAATATGTCGCATACATTTTTCTATCATGTTTATCCTATCACTAGCATGTTTAACATCGCCCTGTTGTACTAAGTTTTCGAAAACTATATGCAGGGGTTCTCAGTCTTTTCACTTCGAGACATTTTCTCTTAAACTGGTTGTCTAGACAAAAAGCTTATTTTAAACCTTTATTAATTAGCAAAATATTTAATTTGCCTTCTAATTTAATTCTCTTACTTTTCTACATCTACATATATATTTTAATATACTATATAATATATAATAACATATATATTTTTTTTAACAAACACACCCCGTTTCAAAGCTAAATTCTGAATTTTTTACTTCAGTTATTCTTTACAACTGCAAAGTATTTGGGCCTTTTCTTCAATAAATGAACCTGAGAGGATAACAGGAGATGGCAAAAAAAATAAAATAAATAAATAAATAAAAAAATAAAAAATCTGCTGCTTTGAACTGGACTGAATAGTATTCATCAATTAATCCACTGTTCATGTACATTAAAAATAATGTAAAATAAAGTAAAAAAAACTCTAAATCTGTTAAAACACATCAATCCTAGGGCGGTTGGGTTTGCAGCTGGATATTACTGGAGATCGCTGTCAGAAACTGAACAGCTGTTCAGAATTTAAACACTACAAAGTCTAGGTAGATCCTCTTAAACTGGTGTGCGTCTGTTGTAAAAAACTTGCAAAACATTCATTTGGACAACCACCCAGCTAACAAATTTAGGTTGTGAGAACGTTCTCATAACGTTATCTGTAACGTTCCAAGAATGTTGAAATTTCCTGTTTGCGTGATGTTCCTAAAATATTTTTATGGTTAGCATAACGTTCTGACAACGTTTTCAAAACCTAAATTTCCACTAAAACATTAAGTTCTAAGTACGTTTATTTGGAACGTTCCAAGAATGTTGAAATGTCCAGTTTGCTTAACAATGTTAGAACTTTTTTATGGTTAGATTAATGTTCTTGCAACGTTATCAAAACCTAAATTTCCACCAAAATATTTAATGTTCTAAGAACGATTATTTGAAATGTATGTAAGCGGTTATTTTAAAGTGTTCACACAAAGAGAGCACGCATAGTTTGTGAATCTACAGACTTGTGCGACTTTGATATAGTAGCCTACAAGTGGCAGACATGAGGCACGCGCTAACTGGTTATCATAACTTTAATCTTGGACGTTGAAGCCACTGTTATATCTGTATTTAAAACAAGTCTGAAGTAATTAATCACAGAGAATGAGAAATTCTATTACTTCGATAATTTTGATATAGCATATAATAATAAAATCCAATAATTATAGTATAATATTTAAGTTAATTTAGCCCCCTGATCTTGTGGCTCACCTACAGGATAACTGATGCCCACCGGTTAAGAATCCCTTTGATATATCAAACTATAATGTGCCACATGCAGTTTACTATAGTAAAAACCAAAGTATACTACAGCATTTATTACAGTTTCCTATAATATATATATATATATAATAACATATATTTAATTATAAATTAAAATGCATACTGCTATAACTACAGTATGCTGTAGCATTCATTAACAAAGTGTTAACAGTTCAAGGTACTATAAATTGTTCTAGCAACTTTTTCATGTGTGTTGTAAATTAATACCTTACAAACAGACAAACCAAAATATACCGCTTTTAGCTACCATCGTTTCAACTAAAAATCTTCTTCACTGTTACTGAAGAAAAAAGTAACCTACATCATGGATTACCTGTGGATGAAAAAAATGAAAAGCAATTCATGGGTAAACTATCCATGGAAACTGGTTAACAGCACAGCACCCATGTGTCCAGTGTAGGTCAGGTGAGTGCCAGGGCAGGAGAGCGAGTCTTTAGAAGCTTACGCAGATTTCTCTGGATAAGCTCAGCACTATGCAAACTGCTGTTTCAATATTAAAGTTCAGTCATTGCATTTAGATTTTTTTTGTCTTTTTTGACACTGCATATCTGATTCCATTCTCACCTGCGTCACGAGCAGGCATCCTAAAAAATAACTGCCACTCAGATGTATTTTAGACATTAACAGGTTCATGTCAGTGCAGTCAGGTTAAACGTGAGAATGCAGTTTTGGAAGTGAGACTGAGGCATGTGTTTCCTCATGGCACACTCTATAAGAAGATTAGCATGGATGTTAATCACACAGATTAAGCACAGTATAAAGACCAATTTAGTTTTCGAGGGTGTGATTTTCGATAATCAAAAGCAAAAAAAAGTGGTACAATACTCTAGAACTAAAATGAATTAATAGTTTGATTTAGATATAAATCTGGAGATGCACTTGTATTTTGGGTAACAAAGGGATTAACAATATGGTTCCATCAGGTAATGTATTTACTGACATGAACAAGCAATGAACAATACACTACAGTGTTTATTCGTCTTTGGTAAAGTTAGTTAAAAATAAATGATTCAAATAATAATACAAGGCACTAAATCACAGTCATAAATCATAAATTGCAATCATTAATTTGGAGTTGTAGTTTGTTTATAGCTTATGTTAAGCTGTTTTAGTGACATGTTTATTTAAAAATATCAGGCTTTCAAAAATACAATCAGTTAGAAGCTTTTTTAAAAATATTGTGTCAGGCATTATAGTGCAAATAGACTAAAAAAAGCGGATTATAAAAATAACAAAAATTAACTAATCAGTGATTAAATACAAAGAGTACGCAAATAACAAAAATATATTTAAAAATTAATAAATACAACCCAGGCTCATTCTGAAAACGTACCTCTATATACATTTCTGGAGAGCGTCAAATATGTCCCAGGAGCAATGTTTTTTGTTTTGCAGTTCTCGTTTTTTCATTAATCCACCAGGGGCTGCTGTGTATGCTTTTTGAGATCTCAAATTTCTCTCGTGAGTACATTTGTGCCTGCTCTTCTCGCGTAAATCCATAGGAGGCCACTGTCGACTGACTGAATGACTGAATGACTGACTAACCGATAGACTGACCCACCCTCCTCCTTTCCTAAACTCAACCAATAGTATTTTCAAAAGTACCGTTTGACCCGCCCACCCCCTTTCCTTAACCTAACTGACAATTTTAAAAAGCCATCCAAAAAATTAAAAGCACTCGCCTAATTTTTACCATGTTTTACCACATTCTCACCCTGTTATCTACTTGTTTATTTAATTTTTTGGTTTTTGTTTTTGTCTTACGCGCTTTCTGGAACTGTTTTTCACCGGACTCGAACCCCATCGTCGTGGTCAACTCTTCTCTGCATCTCAAGTCCACTGACGTACATGGTGAGCTAACTGAACAAACTGGCAACAGCGGGAAAGCCGTCCAAATGAAGGTCAGCGGTCAGCAGTTAAACGCTAAAAGGAATGGCATTTTCAGAATGAGCCTATGTTAAATAAATAGATGGAGCAAAAAAAAGCAATCAAGATACCATTTACAGCAGTCAACATTTAAAGTGGATCAAAACCTTCACCAAAGCTGCCCTAAAACTTACAGTATGCAGCAACACCAATTCTTGTCAATTTAAAAATTTTTTTTGATCCACTTCAAATGTTGACTATTGTATGCTGTAGTATTAATATTGATAACTAATAGGCAAAATATAAAACAGTCACAATCTCTAGAAAGGCACACAAAAATAGGAACAATTTATACTGTATATCTCCAACATTACAATCCTATAAGACAAATAGAAAAACAAGACCCTTCTCTACGAACATCTGCTAGCCCCCCAAACACCTAACTGATACACAAAACCATTGTTCTCACTGCTTATGTTTACGTTTAAGCTGTTTATGTTTAAAAATGAAAAAAAGAGAAAGATGTATAGGGTGGATTATTATGAAAACAATTACTGGAGGATTTCATGGTTTGTCAAAAGAAAAGTATCATCACTCTGTTAACAAAACTCCCAGTTACTGTATGTTGATTATATGCACGTTGAATGTCAGGGAATCTACTATGAAACTGCAGTCTGGCAAACTACTCATCATTTTAAGTACTAAAACTAGTTATAAGCCACACTAACTTGATGATTTTAATAAGCTGAAAGGAAAACAGAGATAAACTGTAGCATTTCTATACACTAGTGTAATTCATTCTCAACATTGGCATGTGTAACATATCATATGAAAATACCATGATATATTACTTAGCCTATTAAAAACCGATTACTGAAAAAGTTCTTGCTTTCTTACCTGAACCACATTTTATCTCAGTTTATAGGACCATTTCAATGGCAGAAATACATTTTTAGAAGCCATAATTACCCATAATACACTTACGAATGCCTAAATAAGCCTTGAACATTTTCCCTTAAATATTGCTCATGTTTTTCTAGACTTACAGATCAGACGTTTATGCGGCATGTTTCATAAGTAGTCGTTTGCTCTGGACCAGCACTCGCGAAAGATCTTAAATCTTGTGGCCCTGTAAACTGCAAAATCCAGCAGCTCAGTGAGTGCCAGAGGCAGATTAACACAGTCACTTCCTCTGTGTCTGTCAGATCACGCTCACTTCTCTTGCCATCCACACTTTGGCACTCTAAATAAATCAAACAAATTACTTTCAAAGCTTCGCAATTTTCATAGGCATCAATAAAAATTAAGCAGAAACTTTTGCCCCGCCAAAAATTACGCAATAAAAGAAAGACAATAAAAATTGCATTATTACTAGTATGTGTATTGAATATTGTATATTTGTTACATTGCCTTTTTATCTTAATACTGCCAACATTTAATAACATTGTATTGTTTCTGTTAATGCACTGTGAATTTCTAAAACCTTATTTATGTATTATTTCCTAATATTAACAAAGCCTACAGAAATTCTGTAATAAAACATTGTTAAGATTAGATTAGATCCAACTTTATTGTCATTACACATGTACTAGTACAGGGCAATGAAATGCAGTTTTGGTTTAACCAATAGTAGCAAGTGCAGGATATAAGTATAAGTTATAAAGTGCAATTATAGAAAAACTATGGATATATTTTCAGATAGATGTACTATGAACATTATATACAGGTTGTATCAGCTATGAATATAGATTTACAATAGAATATATATATATGTATGTATGTATATATATATGTATGTATGTATGTATACATACATACATACATGTATATGTGTGTGTGTGTGTGTGTGTGTGTGTGTGTGTGTGTGTGCGTACAGGTTACTATTAATAATCAGAGGAAGGTTACACCACTTGTTAAAATTACATTAATTAAGTTAATTTAGTGTGAACTACTATGAAGATCTGGATTAGTCAACAATAAAAATGTTGTAAATATACATTGTCCTTTAGAGTTCAATGTTCAGGCTCTATTTTGATGGTCCATATGCAGAGCGCAAAGCGCAGGGCACAAACGCTTTCAGGGCGTGTCAGAACTCATATTTGCTAATTTAAGGATGGCAAAATCCGCTTTGCGCCGTGGAGCATGATCTAAAAGGGTTGAGTTTATTTTCTTAATGAGTTATAGGTGTGTTTTGAGAATAAACCAATCAGAGTCTCATCTCCTTTCACTTTCGCTCTTGGATAGGGAAACCTTTACGCACAGACATCAATTAGCCTATAAATAATTAATTTATGTATTTAAGTGCAAATATTTGTTTGAAACTATTTCTAAATTCAGTTCTTATTTTCTAGCAAACGAATAAATAAACAATAATAACCAAGTGTGGTCAAAAACCTGAGTTATATCCAAAAACACATGCTGTGCCCCATATAGTCTAAAACCTGACAGGTGGGCAAATCTAAGCTTGTTTTTAATAAAACAAATATAAATATGGATATAATAAATAATACTGCTAATAATGAAAACATTATACAAAAGCAAATTGTTATGAATGAACTGAAAAAGCCTCCCGAGATGAAGACGTAAAAAAAAAAACTGTGGTTTTTCATATTTATGTAGGCTAGAAAATAATATGTTTTGTAATATTTTATCCTTTATATTTATATCCTATATATATTCTTATTATATCCTATAAATAGGCCTATCCTTAACATTTTAATTTTTTAAAGATATTTGCGTATTGCTCTACATCTTGTGTGTAGGCTATTAAGCAGTGTGTAAGCGAGGCGCAACTCTGAGCTGGAGTTTAGACTGGGTTTGTTTTGGTCTCGCCTCAGAACGCCTTCCTTTTTAGACCAGAACGCCTATGGGCGCACATATGAGCGCTAATGCATTTGCTATTTAAACAGCGTGGCGCAACGCCTCAAAACAACTCTTGCGCCAAGCTAAAACTAGCAAACAAGTATTGCGCCGCGCGCCACATTGCGCCGGGTGTATGATAGGGCCCTTCATGTTACTCAATGGGGGCGAGGCAGTGGCGCAGTAGGTAGTGCTGTTGCCTCACAGCAAGAAGGTCGCTGGGTCGCTGGGTTTCCTCCGGGTGCTCCGGTTTTCCCCACAGTCTAAAGGTACAGGTGAATTGGGTCCATACTGTATAAGTGTGTGTGTCAATGTGTGTGTGTGGATGTTTCCCAGAGATGGGTTGCGGCTGGAAGGGCATCCGCTGCGTAAAAACTTGCTGGATAAGTTGGCGGTGGTGACCCCGGATTAATAAAGGGACTAAGCCGACAAGAAAATGAATGAATGAATGAATGAATGTTACTCAACGCATTAGGTAATGTTAACAAATAAGACTTCATTAAAAAGTTTAACCAATATATTATTCAGATTAGCACTTGCATTAACGTCATTTTTGAGTTAACATACAGCTTAAGTTACAGAAAATAACTTGTTTTAATTGGAAATATTAATATCTTTGAAATTATTTTTTTTGCAGGCTGTTCATTCTCACAGTGGTGCAGTAGGTAGTCATGTCGCCTCACAGCAAGAAGGTCGCTAAGTCGCTGATTCGAGCCTTGGCTGGGTCAGTTGGGGTTTCTGTGTGGAGTTTGCATGTTCTCCCTGTGTTTGTGTGGGTTTCCTCCGGGTGCCCCGGTTTCCCCCACAGTCCAAAGAAATGTGGTACAGGTGAATTGGTATAGGCTAAATTGTTCGTAGTGAATGAGTGTGAATAAGTGTGTGTTGATGTTTCCCAGAGATGAGTTGCGGCTGGAAGGGCAGCCGCTGCGTAAAAACGTGCTGGATAAGTTGGCGGTTCATTCTGCTGTGACGACCCCGGATTAATAAAGGGACTAAGCCGAAAAGAAAATGATTGAATGAATAACTTAAAATAGATTACAATAGCGTACATACTGTATAAGACAGAACAAGGCAGAATACTAATTCTGCACTATTCCACTGAACCGCTTCAATTTAAGACATTTTTTCTTTGTCCATTAAACTTTAATGTGACCAATTGCTGTTAATTTTATGTTTGCTGGAAGCTAAACATGTAATTGCATGTTCTTGGAAAAAAAGACAGTCCTGGTGTATCTCAGTGGATGAAGGGGATGACCTCTTGTCTTGCCTTAGAAAAATTACCTATTTTTTTTTTAAAAACAAAATTTATATATTTTGGTCTATTTGGAAAATATTCTATGACTTTTTGGAGAATCTAGATGGTGAATATTTTGTTGAACTGATGGACATAATATATATATATATATATATATATATATATATATATATATATATATATATATATATATATATATATATATATATATATATATATATATATATATATATATATATATATATATATATATTAGACAAATATGTTATTGCTGCATTATTTAATAAGTATTATTATTATTTTTTCTGTCAAAGTGTATTAAGTTATTTTGAGTGTATATTATTCTTGTTGTATTTTTGTTTTTATATATATATATTTATTTGTGTGTGTGTGTGTGTGTGTGTGTGTGTTTTACCCATAATACACTTACGAATGCCTAAATAAGCCTTGAACATTTTCCCTTAAATATTGCTCATGTTAAATAGGTGCCAAACTAAAAATAAACCTTTCTCAATTTGTATGACAATGTTTAAAATAAAAAATAGTTGTTATAAAATATATTTTCTCTCAAAAAATGTCTTTTTATCTACAACAATTTAATTTCTCCATGAAAATCTTTCTAATGTAAGGATCTCTACCTATTTTCTAACTAGAAAATGAGACAAAAACAAAGAAAAACATTTTGTCCTGTTTATGTGAAAGTATTTCAAAATCCTGCATTGTATCTTCTCTCTCCTAAAAAACTGTCTAAAGGTAATGTCCAGAGGAGACATCTGTACAATAATTACTTTTAATGAACCTAAAATTATAATTAAATCCCCAAAATATAATGAAAGAACGACACCAAAAGAGATAAAAACTGACAAA
Organism: Danio rerio; assembly: GCF_052040795.2. Lineage (NCBI taxonomy): Eukaryota > Metazoa > Chordata > Actinopteri > Cypriniformes > Danionidae > Danio > Danio rerio. The sequence goes on along the minus strand of NC_141041.1, from coordinate 23,602,759 downwards.
TCTGCTGCCAATGTTAAATATGCATAGAAAAACAAAAAACTTGTAGGAAGTAAAGCATACACTGACTGAACTACAATGAGTGATTAATATTTAATTAGCTCTCTCTTGAATGTTGTCCTTGTACACTCCTCAACAAGCATATTTTAACAATTCTGAGCACATACAAAAGTTTGACCAGCTCCAAACATCACCAAACCCAATATGCTTAGAAAACCTACACCAACACCACATCAATTTGCTTCAATAAAATGTGACTCTATCAATTTCCCAAAGGCATCGTTTTTGCCCACTACTCTGCTCTAACAGTACAGAAAGGCATAAATGGTTCCTCATGAGGCCTGGTACATCCCAACACAACCCAACACAGCAGAGCAGAAAACAACCAGGAGTAAGTAGCTTTCCCTAAAGCCTTAAAAGAGCATGATGTGCTGGACGGCTAAGCCTCGCTCACCTCACAGTGACTCAAGTGTTTGTTCTGCTCTCCTTTTTTCTTCTTCTTCCTCTATCTTGGTCCGTCTCTCTGTCCCCAATGGAGATGTATGTCCACACGTTCAAAAGCTGATCTGGTGTCAGATCATTGACAGGTGTCAGTTATATCAGAGCATGACGTAGATTCTTGCACAGTCACTCAGTTGTGCTGCTTGTGTTTAACAGCTACCTGTTGCTGTGGGATGCTGGGTAATGTTGTAGCTGGTTAGCGGTGGTAGAGTTTTCTGATCCAGCTTAGCAGGGCGGGATTTGGGCATTGGCTGTGGGGGAGGGAAGCCGGGCTGATCTGAGGGTCACTTTAGATGAAGTACAGGAGTTCTTGTTTCCTTCTGCTCTTTCATGCCTCAAACTGGACTGCAAAGCGAACACGAAAAGGTCAAGCTTTTGTATGTATAAATAAATGTTGGGTGTGTCCAATGATTGTTGGGCTTATGTGGAAATGGCAGGAATCCAAAATATACAATAACCGTAAAGGGGCAGTTGAAAAACTTATTCTTTATAATATCTCTAATGGTTACATTTGTTGTTGTATAATATAATAAATAGAATACTATGTGTACAATAAATACAAAAAAATAATTAAGATAAACTTATACAATTGTTATATCAATTATATAAATATTTTTTCTGATACATTTCTGATCCGAAAGAAAGAATAAAAAATAGAACTATGATTTAAAAACAGCAACTCAATTTTGTATAATTTAATATTAATAAGTATAATTAACTTTATGTAGCTTTCAAAACAACAAAACAAAACAACAAATATTTCATATTTTACTCACCTTCATGTAACAAAACAAAACAAAAAAACCAAACAAAACAAAACAAAAACACAAACAAAACAACCAAAACAAAACGAAACACAAAAACTAAATCAAACAATTCAAACAAAACAACCAAAACAAACAAAACAAAACACACACACACACACACACAAAAAAATCAAACAAAACAGCAACCAAAACAAAACAAAACAAAAAAACAAACAAAAATAAACAAAACAAAATAAACAAAACAAAACACACACACAAAACAAATCAAACAAAACACAAAACAAAACACACAAAAAAAAACAAAACTAAACTAAACTAAACAAATCAAACAACACAAAACAAAACAATACAAACAAACAAAACAACCAAAACAAACAAAACAAAACACAAAAAACAATAGTGTTATAAAAGTATATATCAGTTTCCTCTTTTATGTAGCCATCAAAACATAACAAACCAAACAAATGAAAACAAACACAACAATAAAATGAAATACAAATTTGAAAGAGTATTTAAACATCTGTTTACTCACCTACATGGTGCCATGTCAAAATAGTATGTGTGCATATAAAACGGAAGTGAAATAGTGCAGCATAAGTGAAGTAAGAAAATACAGAAAATGCATTTTTGAAAATCCTTGTATGCCAAAATTAGCTCAATGAAAAACTCCTGAAAGTTTTTTTTTTCTTTTTTATTTGAAAGTCATGCCACAAGTTGACAAAATACAAAAGAAAAAAAGGTACTTCAAATAAGTTTATCAAATAACCACAGTGTAACCCAGGAGAGACTCACACGCAAAAATAAAACACATTTAAACAGAGATAAAATACAGAAAACCCTACAATCAGTAAATATATCATATATATGTCAGTGTCTGCTCGTTTTTCTTTTCTTTTTCTGAACACAAGATTCAATGGCTAGATATAAAACAGTAAACAAAGGAGTATAAAATGCTGATAAAAGATACTTGTTATAAAGATAATATCTCAGCTATGCTTCATAGAATGATACCATGCAAGAAGATATTCTGTAGATTTCTGTTTATGTATATATAGATATATATGTATGTGTACGTCAGTTTCAAGTTCAACATCAGCAGAAAAAATACAAGAGTATCACAAGCTCATTCTCTGGACGTCTGACCCATGTCAAAAAAATGACAGAGCGATAAGATTCACTCGCTCCACAAGCATTCACTGGTTTTTAAGGCTGTACTCTATCAAGATGCCTATAGAGAAAGTCCAACATGGCATGACGGCGTGTGGTAAAGAAAAGAGGTTCACTCAGCCAAAGTACATGCAGCAGAGCCACAAACATCACAAAAAAAAAAACAGCCAGCAGAAACACTCCAAACAATGCCAGCGCTTCAGAGGATTTCAATTTGCCATGTGATTATTATAAGCAATTTAAAGTCTCATGTTGAGAGTGAAAATGGAAATCCTCTGCAAATGTTTGTCTCCATCATGGACGCATTGCATAAGCTGCAGAAACAGTGTGTGCCGTGTTACTTTATAAAGTCATACTGTGTAAAAATCTGGTTTGTAAACAAACACGAACCCACATGCAGTGTAAGATCACGGAAGCAGCATCCAGATCCACTTCACACGACATGGCAAACGTTCCTCTATTTGATCTGAAGCATGCACAACTATCTGAGTGAACCAGGACCTTGTTCTATTGCATGGCCAGGGTTGAGGAGAATTCAACGGAAAACTGAACAAACAAACAAACACACACAATTGACACTGAAAGGCATTTGAACTTCAAAAGTTCATAATTATTTGCCAATGGACACATCCGTCTATGAAAAAATGAAGAGGCTACCTGAATTTTATCATTTTGATTTATTAAATGTATTGGGTATGGGTTTGAGTAAAATGTTAATATTTATTTATACAGGTGTGATAACATTCACAACTACGATAACGACTTTTCTTGTCGGCTTAGTCCCTTTATTAATCCGGGGTCGCCACAGCGGAATGAACCAGCAACTTATTCAGCAAGTTTTTACGCAGCGGATGCCCTTCCAGCCGCAACCCATCTCTGGGAAACATCTACACACACATTCACACACACACTCATACACTACGGACAATTTAGCCTACCCAATTCACCTGTACCGCATGTCTTTGGACTGTGGGGGAAACCGGAGCACCAGGTAGAAACCCACGCAAAGGCAAGGAGAACATGCAAACTCCACTCAGAAACAGCAACTGAGCCGAGGTTCGAACCAGCGACCTAGCGACCTTCTCGCTGTGAGGCGACAGCACAACCTACTGCGCCGCTGCCTTCCCCGGTGTGATAACATCAAACCTAAAGTCAATACAGAATTGGTGCAAAATGTATTTTGTAAACTACTAATAACATTTCTTCATATTTTTAACTAAAAATTTTGTCACTTATGTCAATGTTTCTCAACCATGTTCCTGTAGGACCACCAACACTGCATGTTTTGGATGTCTCCTTTTTCTGTCACACCCATTACAGGTCTTTCAGTCTCTGCTAATGAGCTAATGATCTGAATCAGGTGTGTTTGGTTAAGGAGACATGGAGAATGTGCAGAGCTTGTGGTCCTCCGGTTGAGAAACACTGATTTACCTTTTCAGACATTTTTATATTCAGTTTAAGACAATGAAGTTTAAGAATTAAATATTTGGAGAAATTACAGATTTTCAATCATAGCAATTTTAAAAATCTTATTCTGATCAATTTACCTTATTTAGCTTATTCAATTCACATCTACCGCATGTCTTTGGACTAATGGGGCAAACCAGAGCACCTGGGGGAAACCCACACGAACACGGGGAGGACATGCAAACTCCACACATAATTGCCAACTGATCCAGCCAAGGCTCAAACCAGCAACCTTGCTGTGAGGCAATTGTGCTGCCTACTGTGCCACCCTGATGCCTCAAATAAAAATAAAATATTACCTGTCAATATTTTTTAACAAATTTTCTCTGAATTTTACAGAACAATTCCATCATTTAACTCAAACCCATACCTATTGAATCCAGAGAAACTGATCATTATTCACTTGATCTTTACATTTTTTCCATAGCTGTGTGTTATTTGGCAAAACAATAAAGAAAGAAAAAAGACACAAAATGCATATGGCTCCAACTGTACTGGCACATTGGCATCTTTCACAGAATTCTCAATAAAACAGAAAATTGACAGATTTATGCTTTGGATGAAATAACATAAAAGAAGAATGCAAGGTTTGTTGTGTTCAACAGCAAACTGACTAGATTTAAGGCTATTTATTAAAAGGTATAAGTTTCTGAACACAAAAATGCACAGAACACGTCCCGCACTCACTATTGGCCAGACAAAGAGATAGCCACGCCCCTAAAGTCAGCCTATTGATTTAAGCCAATATTGCTGGTCAGATTGCTCAAACAAACAGAGCAATAGTGCCACAGTGTTAGACTTCAGGGTAATAAAGAAATGAAAAATTCACATTCATTCAAAAAATTTGAGATACCAATCAATACACTTAAAAAAGCTTTCAAAAGCGTTTCTTTTTCTTGGGAAGTGTTCCCAAAAGAACCTTATTTTTAATGAGCTTTTCAAACTATTTTTAAACACTTTAAAATACATTTGCGCAATTGAAAGGGTTATTCGTGGAACCATCAATGCCCTAAAAACAGTACAAACCCCTTTCTATTATCTAATTCAGTCTGGTTAAAATGGAGATAAGTAAAGCCATTCATAGACAAAAAAAATTCCTTTCTAAATCCCTTGTTTACCCGTCTAAATCTGGCCTGTGGAGGCACAAATGATGTAAAAGAATGACTGGGCTATTGTTGGGGATTCAATTTGGTTGTATAAAACTAAAATGTAATGGAGCTAAAGAAAAAAATGCTTCATTCAGTCCTGAATAAAATCATTTCTTCTTGGATGTGCCACATTTGGTCAAGGGCTAATCTGCTGGGCTTAGGCGTGCTCCTGTCATTCAACATTGTTAGTCTGATTGGCACTGCTTTGTTAAAACTTGGTACAGTATATAACGCTGTTTTTCTCTTCTATTCTTGCTCATCTAGGTTTGAGTGTCAATACTCGCTTGGTTTAGAAACATTACAAAATTATAAACAGTAGTCATCATAACCTAATGTTTTAGATTCTTATGCTACATTATTTTTTGACACAAAATGTTAAAAACTGCAAACAGGCTCTTGGTTGTTCATGTACCATTTGGCCTTCACTTTGTGGAAGAATTGAAGGATTATTAAAAACAAATAACACTTAGGTGGCAATAATGAATAAACAGCAATGACTGCAGAATAGATCTATAAAATAGCAAATATAAGGTATGATGGAATTCATTTTCAGCTCAGCACATCGCTATTTTTGTCTTGTCTAATGTAAATACATCAACATGCTTAAAATGTAAAACTGCATAAGATATCAAGAGTACTTTTAAATGAATATTTATTTAAAAATATATAGATTTTTCGTTAACTTATTGTGGATATTGTTTATTTAGAAGTCAACGGCATGTTCAGCTTACATAAACATTGATGATTACTGACACTTAAAGAAGACAGATGTCAGACTGTAGCTGTAAAATTAAAAAAATAAAATAAAATAAAATAAATTGTATGTGTCTTTAAATTTATGAAGCTAAAAAAAATAGTATATAAATAAAATGAGCTTTCAGTAAGATTTTGTTTAGCCGCAGTACCAAACATGACCACCAGTTGAAATTCAGGTTCCATTGGTGACCGTATGAAGGCACCCTTGTGTATGTTTTGAGAAATATGAACCCTATTTTTTCATACTTTGACAATATTTGTAAAGTAGACATCAAATTCTAAAGTGGTAATGGCAGTTTGGTAGTATTTTATTTTAATTTAACCTCAAAAAATAGTTTGTTTTTACATCTAGATTTCTGTAGCAAAGTAATGCTTTATAACTCCAACGAGTACTCTTGTGGAAAATTAATAAAAGACTGTTATCCAGATATGGAAACTAAAAATGTATGTTTTATGTTTAGACTATAGAATATTATAGTTTCAAAATTTAACCGCAAATGGTCCCAGGGTTTAAATCGTGATCGTAAATATTTTACTCTACCAACATAAGAAAAAAACCCTAAAAAATATGTATTCAGATTACCTAAACCTTTCCTACAATATATAGTTTGCATGATTAGTATTTAATTGGAATATAGTGAAATAAACTTATAAGTCAAAATATCAGGACAGTTATAGTTAGCAAGATTCATGCCATCTAATATCTTTGTAATTTAAAAAAATGTAATATGCATTTTTATTTTAATTTATTTATTGTTATGAAATATTAATAAATAAATAAAAAACACCAGGGGTCTCATAAATCTCATAAATGTGGAGTACGCACAAAACTGAGGAGAAAACTTCCATGCAAGAAGATGTGAATAAACTTGAAAAGGAGAAAGTAAACACATTTAACTTAAATATTGACTTAATTGAACCACTTTAAATTAGCATACAAGCCATAATGATTAATTAATACAGTGTTCAGCATATATGAGTACACCCCTCACAAATCTATCTTTTAAATTCCTATTTTTAATAGGAAGCTATACAATATTATATTTGTGGATATACATTAGATTAGTCTGTACCGAAGCCAAATCTGGAGCATATCTAACAAAATAGCTTCTGATAACGGTCCTGATAACTTGTACACCCAAATTTATATGTTTTAGAGAAATAATAATAATAAAAAAAAAAAAAGATTAAAAACCAAGAGAATAAAAAAATTGAAACATTTGGTTGAAATTTTGTAGTTTTTTTTTCAATATTTTGCTTGAATTTAATTGTTTTATCTTTCAATTTTTAAACATGTTTGGTGACTAAAATACTATTTTAATAAATATATCTGTTTTTTTAAATCTGTTTTGTTTAAATGCAACAAAATACATTGCCTATATATACTGAAAAATTGATTAAAAAAAATTCAATGGCGTGTACTCAATTATGCTAAGCAGCAATGTAGCTTAAAAATTCATTCTGGCCTACAGTTACTTTTAGGAAGGTTTCTACGCAGTTTCATAAATTAGACCCCGGATGTCAATTCTAGTACAACTTTCTAAAGCTAAAAAGTATTTTAATAAAAGAATAATAATAAAAAAGTTCTTAATATGTTATGCAGCTTCTCAAGTAAGGATGCTTACATATTATTACTTTTACTTTTAGTGTGGCTGACATTCAAACAATAAAACAGACACGTAAGAAGATGCTAAAACATATCAAACCATGATAAAAGACTGATGTGGACTTTTTGTCAGTTTTCCAAAACTCACTTATAGTGACTGAAATCTTGGCATGAAGCATAAACAAGATGTTGTAGTGCACAAAGAGTCCTGTAGCAGTCTCTGGTGGAACAGCACACCTAGCCATTGGAAAGGACACAAAGCTGGTGATGATAGTCACCAAGTGTCTGTCAAGAGAAGTCCAGGAACAAAAAAAAAGAAACGAAAGAAGATCTTCTCTTAAGTACAGAATGTCTGTTAATGCAATCGTGCAGCAGTTCTTGCGCATCTCAAACAATGGCACATGCTGTTTGGCAGGAGTCTGACTAAAGAGTCAATAAGACACAGACAAATCCTTGTTTTACGCGGCGATCCTCAGAGTAAGAGTGAGGTAAACCCAGAGATATGTGTGGGTCCAAAGGCCTGCTCTTCATCCTTTGAGCACCGCTAGCACTGGTAAAGTTTTTTTCCCTTTGATTTAAACATGCATAACCTTTTAACGGTCCTTAGGTTGAGTTTGATGGCCAACAGATCTCTCTCACAGATACACACATAAACGAACATGCACACACACACACATACCAGGGAGACCAGACAACCATGATAATAAAACTGGGATATTTAGAAAAAGCACATTTTGGTTTTGTTTCATTTTTAATTAAAAAATGTCTAAAATAACAGAAAATACATTTGTAAGATTTTTAAAAGAAATTAAAATATCTTTTTGTTACCCTACATCTTAAGTCAAACATCTTAAGTTAACATTAAGCCTTTTTATTTCTCAATGATTTCATGATTTCCATGAAAATTTTAAATGGAAGCCATTTTTTTTTTTCAAATGTTGCTTAATTATAATTGCGTATGCTGGATAAAGCAAAATAAAAAAATATATAAATGAATAAAATAAAAAAATTAATTAATTTTTTTAAAATTAAATTAAATTAAATTAAATTAAATTAAATTAAATTAAAATGTTTGGATCTCTGGGTCAACTTTTAAATCATAACAACATTATAAACGCTAGCCTGTGACCTAATGTTTGAAATTTTTGTGCAACATTTTTGAAACAAAATGTTAAAATCTGCAAGCAAGCACCATTTTTGCCTTCACACTGTGGAAGAATTTAAAGATTATAAAAATAAGGCAATAATAAATAAATATCAATTAATAAAAAATAAAAACAGTTGAGAGTTATTCAGTAATACGTTTTCATCTCAACATGAGATGACAAATGCTGCCTTGGAAATAATTGAAAAACAATTACTAAAATTACAAATAACTAGAATTGAAATAATAATAGCAGAAATATAAAAAAGAACGACACAATTACTAAAAGCACATAGCAAAAGAGTAAGGAACTTTATATCACTGTTTATGAAAGTCTCATTCCCCTGCATGGGAGACTGGTGTACTCCCATTGTCTGTTACCAGACACAAGTCTCTGTTCTCTATTCGGGGACATAACCAGGATATTTGGATGAATTTTTAGGAGAAAATTCTAAACTTTTTGTCCAGAGCATTAAAACAGGATATACCCAAATGTCAAAAAATGTGTATTCTAAATATTTGTTCCTGTTACAAGCACTTTTACTAGTTCAGACAAGAAACTGTTAACTTTCTGTTTATATGCTAAACTTATAACAGCTCGTTTTAGAAAAAATACAGAAAGCCTGCATTCTGGTCAATGGTTGCAGGAATTATCTTATATTTGGCTATAGAAAATTTTACTTAAATAGTCAAGGGAAAACCTGAAATGTTTTTCAAAATTAGGGATCCCTTTGTAGGTTTCCTGAAGGAAGCTGAAACTTTTTTTTCTTTGTATAACTTGTATCACCTGCCATTGATATACCGTTGTTGTTATATGATGTACCTTTATATTTTATGTGTAAGTACATGCATTTACTTATATGTTTGTATAGATTTTATTATTATTTTGTATGTTTGGTTTTGATTTTAGGTTGTACATGTTAAAAGCTACTAAAGTCAATAACGACAGTGTTAAAAGGGCACATACCCTCTCAGAAATAAAGGTACAAGAGCTGTCACTGGGGTGGTAGGTACCTTTTCAAAAGATAAACATTTGTCCTTAGATGGTACCTCAAAACCTTACATTTGTACCTAAACATTTTAAGAGGAACACTTTTGTACTTTTTAGGTACTAATATGTACCCTTGATGTATTATTAGGAACCCTTTAGGTACAAATGTGTAGCTTTTAAAAAGGTACCATCCCAGTGACAGCTCTTATACCTTTATTTCTAAGAGTGTAGCAAAAATAAAGTTAAAGTAAAAGTCAAAATAAAAAAAATGTAAAAAAATTAAAAACTCTTATATTAAAAAATATTGGCAACAGGGTGCATAAAACAGTATTTTTGTTACAGTCACACAGCGGGTTTCTAATGCTAGAAAAAGCATTAAAAAATCATATTAATGACATTTTTACTAAAGCAGAAGATCAATTATTCACAAATATGTGGGACATGGCTCATCAAATCAGGGCTATCTGGTCACCCAAACATGCACAAACACACACACACTCACATTCAAGATAATGGTAAAATGTTTATCAAACCACCCTGGCATACTGGTAATGCCCATCCATTTTTTTCAGGCAGAAAGTGGCATGGCAGATCCTCCAGGTGGGCTTTTGATAGCACGTGTCCACTGGTAAGAGCAGAACTTATCTTCATGCTCCGGTATTCTATTCCAGACTTCTGTTGCTAAGCTACATGACCCGGAGGATCCAAAGAGGTGCCCGCTGTGCCCCACCGGCCACTGAAATCTTCCAGTCAAATGAGAGCCGATCGGGTCTCGCTAAAGATCAAGCTGTGTGGACGGGCACAGCTGTTGACACTGACTGAATATGTCATGACTGAATGCGTGGAGGACAAAAGGGATGGAAAGAGAGACAAGAGGAAAACTGGTTTTGAATGATTTGCCAGGGCTGGGCTGAAACTCAGATCTGGGAGACGAGACATGGCTGATCATGCGCCTCAGACTCCTCAAGGATCTTGATCACTTCAGCTGCTCATGCAAACACAATGCATAGCCCTTCATTGCAATATATGATCATGAATGATGGGGATTGAAAGTATAGTTCACCCGGAAATAAAGCACTCAATGTCATGTTAAAAACACATATGCTGTTTCATGAGGTCACAGCATTAAATAGAGAACCACTGGAAAATGGATCAATGAGTCAAGGATCAATAGAAATTGAGTGAGACCTCGAGAACTGATGTGTGAATCAGATCAAATGGTTCACTGTCAAGAAAAAGAATCAAGTTCAAATCAGTCATTCAATCCAGTCAACATGATTACCACTCAATAAAAATAGCTATGTTCCCATCCACCTATTATTATGCACATTTTGAACCATCGCACACAATCAGAAGATGCGCATAAAGTTTGAAAATGCGCATAAAAAATTAGCAAAAACGTTGATGGAAACACATTTACTGAACACATTCTAGCATGTGCATCAAAAAAAGTCATGTGATTTGGTTTTAACAGATGTGATATGTACGATGGGACATGATATTTTGTTTTGAGCTTAAGCCTAATTCGCATCTTTGGATGAAAATGTAAATTTCAGTCTGTTTTTCACTGAAGATATTATATAGATTCAAAACAAATGTGATATACTGTGCTTAATTGACAAAATTGTATTATGCTTTATTGGCATGGTCAGTACCTGCTGAGAAGCTTGATCAAATATGTACTCAATATGTACTCAAGCTTGATATGTACTCAATACCAGCTATGAATGTTCATCTTAATTTTTTTGATCCATGAAAACAAGAGGGTTTAGAATGACATGACAGTGAGTAAATAATGACAGAACTGTCATTGTTTAGGTGAACCATCCCTTTACTGTAGTAAACTATAAGGGCTAAAGGCATTGTGGGTGAATGAGGAACCCAAGCAGAGAGTGTGAAACAGTGGGATGCAGGTGTTTGGATTCTGATCAGATGTTGGTTAAAGTGGTGCAGGTGATCACACGCACAGTCAGCGTCCCTGGAAGGTTGTTGTCCTGCCGACTGCCCTTGTCTTTAAGGTAGACCGTGTGCTGCTCTTGGCGATCATTTGGGTCACTAAAGAGGGTCACCTGACCCAGGAAGGTGTCAACAATCACATTCTTATTGTAGATCTGAGTGGGTCACGGAGCAGTTGGAAGGGTTAAGTGGGAAATAAGAGAAGAGAAGCAGAAATAATGTGAGAGGAACAGAGCAGCACAGGGAAGGAGATCTGTAGCAGTTGATGAGAAGGACTGAAGGAGGAAGAGATGTAATTACATACTTCCAACTCACCTCGATGTGAATGCCTTCCTTTGGCTTTTTGCGGTAGAATATTCCCTTGATGTCAAAATTAGGGCAGCGCGTGTCCTTGTGCACAGGAGAGCGGACCTTCTCCCCCTCACAGGTGATGATCACATACGGGTCAGAGGCTGAGAAAAAGAGTCATGAGTCAGCAAAACACTACATATGACAAAATATTATACTATTATACTATTTCCCAATGTTTTCCTAATTATGACCTTTAACAAGACGCAAATCTGCACCACAAGCAGCAAGCTAAACTGCAAATTTCAATCCTTTCTAACATTTTACCCACTATGAAGGGGTTTGCCCATGTGGCGCTACACTGGCGTGGCCCATGTGAGGCCCAAATGTGTTTACCAACTCTGAAGCCATTTACTGATCACCTACTTGTCACCCACACAAGCAACCTATATGGCATCGACTGTGTTTTTCCTTGTTTAACCTATGTGTTTAACCCAAGTAGGACCCTTGTGTGTTGCACATATTGAGTGCTTTCCCCATGTGGAGCCTCCCTGGGGCCCATCTGGATTTGCCATTTGGCATACCCACCTGGGGCTCTATATGGTATATGGTCTACCCATGTTTAACCTATTTTAATAGGTTGCATGTTGCCCATGTTAAGTGTGTTTCCTACTTGGGGCCGCATGGGGCCCATCCGGGGTTGCCCACATAGGGCCCACTTAGGGCCTTATATGGCATTGATTGTGCTTATTAAGTTTGTTGCCCATGTGGAGCCCACCTGGATATTTCCAGAGAATTATATAAGCTAAAATAAATATGTATAAAGGAACAGTAAAAGTGCAGAGAAAGACCTTTTAGCAAAATGTAGAACTGATGTTTTTTCTGAATATTTCCACCAGCAAGGAGCAGTGAATGAGTATGTTCTGGAAATTAATCATTTGTATCTCTATTTGATGAAAGCACAAGACCAATATCTAAATCCAGAATCAATTATCAGTTAATAACAATTAACAATCAATTCTATTAATTTAAATATGTAATAAATTAAAAAATTGACATTAGTAAAAAACAGGACAAAAATCATGTTCAGTTTTCTTTGAACACAAAACAAAATAAATTTTGATGGCAAAGCCAAAGCTTTTTTCGCTATTAAGCACAACAATAAAAGTAAACAAGAGACAGTAATGTTGCAGATTAAGGAACAATCCACATTAAACATATAAAACGCTCACATTTCTATAAGGCAAAACGAGACAGACACTTACAGCAACTAAAAGTCATTACCTCGTGTGCAAAAGTCAGAGTGAGTCTTGTGGGAGATCAAGCAGTGCAGCTCTGTGTGCGGTCAAAAGAGATTTCCATATGTAAAAGCTTCAGACAGATTAAGAGTCTGAACTCTGACTCTCTGAATTTTTCTTAAAGGAGTAAGTCACCCATAAATAATTTACTGTATCCAACTGTGACAAAAATAGTCACATTTTTGGGTGAACTATCCTTACAACGTGACTACAGATTAGCCTGTAGCACTGGTTTCAAGGGAAAATCTATGAGAACAATCTATGAATATACAGTATGAGCAGTTATAAATACATTGGTATCAATGGAATCCAAGTTTTTTCATTTATTTAATATATTTAGATATTTATTTTATGGTACATACACTAATACAATATGTGGATCAAAAAAGAATTTTCTAAAAATAAAGTAAATAATAACAACTTTCAGACATTTTTGATCATAATTTACAGAAGACACAAGCTAAAATCTAAATTTAGTGTATCAACAGTTTATAAACTAAAAAATCTTGTCATACATATTTTAAACAATAATAATTTGATGACATATAAACAGCCCCCAAAATCTTTTTTTATAATTTGCTGCATCTTTAAAGAGCTAGTGTTTACACATTTGTCAGCAAACATTTTTTAATCATTTAAAATACTGCACAATTTAGAATAATTGTTGTTCAATTTTACACATATACACATATACAAACATACACATACTGTACATTTATTTTACACTGAACAACAAAGGGATGTTTTTCACCCCTATTTTGATGTTTTATTGCTCTAACTGTCTAAATATTCACCTCACTTACATTTGAACAGTGTGCATTAAAGATCACTCCTTTAAATTTAACTTGTTATAGACACAAAAATAGCTTGTCTTTTCTTTGACTCACACTGTATACAGCTGAACTCTGAATTATTAGCCCCCCTGTATATATTTCCCTAATTTCTTTTTAATGAAAAGAAGATTTTTTTCAACAAATTTCTAAATATCATACTATTAATAACTAATTTCTAAAAACTGATTTCTTTTATCTTTGCCATGTTAACTACATAATATTTTACTAGAGATTTTTCAAGATACTGGTATTCAGCTTTAAGTCAAAGACTTAACTAGGCTAATAAGGGTAACTAGGCAAGTTAGTAGTACAATGATTTGCCTAATTGTACATTGTCATGTACAACTACGAACTGATTTGGCAGGCAAATCAGTTAGTAGTTGAACAATTAGGCAAATCATTATACAAACCCGATTCCAAAATAGTTGAGACACTGTACAAATTGTTGAGGCGGAAGTCCTAAACTTCAACAGCTTCTGAACTGAGCGCCGATAACAACTTAGGTTGTCCTTGTCCTCTTTATAGTCGGGATGACATGGCATCCCAGTTTTCTAAAAAGAACTTTAAATTTTGTTTTGTCTGACCCCAGAACATTTTTCAATTTGCCACAGTCCATTTTAAATGAGCCTTGGACCAGAGAAAACGCCTGCATGGTGGACTGTGAAAATGGCACGGTGGATTGTGTTCAACGACAATGTTTTCTGGAAGTACACCTGAGCCTATATTGTGATTTCCATTTATAGTAGCATTCCTGTTTGTGATGCAGTGCAGTCTTAGAGCTTGAAGATCACGGGCATCCAGTATGGTTCTCCAGCCATGACCCTTTTGCACAGAGATGGTTCCAGAATCTCTGAATCTTTGGATGATATTATGCACTGTAGATGGTGATAACTTAAAACTCTTTGCAATTTTTCGATGAGAAACTTCTTTCTGATATTGCTCTACTATTTTTTGCACCACATTGGGCAAACTGGTCATCCTCCTCCAGCTGTTCCAATGTACATTTGACTTTTCTAGCCTGTTATTGATACCTGTCCCAACTTTTTTGGAATGCGTAGCTGTCTTGAAATCAAAAATGAGCCAACATTTGTCCCGAAATTTTTTAATTTTATCACTTTCATCAATCATTTATTCCTTTTTTTTTTTTTTACTTAGTCATTTAATAATCTAGGGTCGCCACAGCGGGATGAACCACTAACTTATCCAGTATATATTTTACGCAGTGGATGCCCTTCCAACTGCAACTCATCACTGGGAAACATCCATACACTTTCATTCACACATATACACTACGGACAATTTAGCTTACCTAATTCACCTATAACACACGTCTTTGGATTTGTGGGGGAAACCGGAGCACAACCATGCGAACATGGAGAGAACATGCAAACTCCACACAGAAATGCCAACTGACTTAGCTGAGGCTCGAATCAGCAAGCTTCTTGCTGTGAGGTGATCGTGCTACTCACTGCGCCACCATGACGCCCCACTTTCAACATTTGATATGTTATCTATATTCTTTTGTAAATAAAATATAAGTTTATGAGATTTGTAAATTATTGCATTCCTTTTTTATTATTATTTTATTTTATTTGGTTTGTACTGTAGATAATTGAAAAAATAAATATTGCTTAAGGGGGCTAATTTTATATACAAAGACTTTCTCCAAAAGAAAAAAATATTATAGTAAATATGCAAAATTCCTTTAGTGGGCCTTTATTGTTACCAGAAATACTATTCATACCTCCATTAGCGTCTTGGCCCTGCAGGCCCTCGGCACTTAACACATGCACCTGTGTGACCAGCTGAGGGTATCCACACATCCCAGTCCAGCATGTCTGTGGAGGCTCGTCCAGAGTTAATTCTCTAAGGAAATAAAGTCAGGAATAAGGTCAGCCTTTCGAACGAAGCACCCAGCATGCCTAACGTGTTTTTATTATTACTTGCAGTCTGAAGGCACATCAGTGAAGACTCTGAGCAGGAACTCTCCTTGCTGACCGGGGTCAAATGTTGTGGGGATGATGACGTAACGGCCCTCCTTTAGCTCTTTCCGGAGGAAAACGCAGCGAGAGTTGATGTAGATGGACCCTGCGACCTTCTGCTGCGCCGAGTGCATTCTGTACTTTCTGTTCAACTCCACCTGGTGGTACCAAAGAGGCTTGGTCAAAATAGGGCAAAAATTCAATAGTATCTGGATGCAGACTCGATAATGCAAGTTGAGACTGCATATCTCATTGACACAATTGTGACTTTTAAATGCTGAGTTTATATCTCAAAGATTATGACTATTTTTCTCAGAATTGTGAGTTTATAGGCTCTCTCACAATTCTGAGGTTACATCCTGAGTTATCTGGATTTTATTTTCATGCAATTTGGAGTTTAAAAGAATTAAACTAAGTGTATATAGGCTCTCTCATAATTTTGACTTCATAAACTCAAATTCTTACTTTTTTCTCAGAGATTATGAATCTAAATTAATTCATTCTGATTTGTAAGTTGTTTATATTTTGCATTTGTAAGTTCATTCTAAAGAAATAAGTCTTAAATGAAAAATCATAAGTACATTTTATTCTATATCAGAAACAAGATGTCATACAATTCTATACCATACATATTTTAGCATTCAAATGTGAAGCTTTGTAATATGATATTTCCGTGTGCATGTAATTCTGTACCCTATGGATATCAAATCCAATGGCCAGATTCTCTCCTTTGCCCTCCTTTGGAGTAGCTCTGCGTTCCTTTTGCTGCAGGCAGATCAGCACCTCATCTTCCACTTTTCTCACATCAAAAACATACTGTGGACAGAAACACATGTTAAACTCATTCCAGTGAAGCCCCAGAGCTTTAAATGCCTCCAGGACAACAATTGCATTTGACAAGGCAGATGCGCACAGAATCACTGACCGACCTGTGGGTTTTGCAGAAATGTGGTTTTGTGGTTAATGCAGCCTCCGGCACGGTTGCGGAGCGGTTCATCTCGGTGAAGCCACAAGCCCCTCATCACCTCCTCTTCCCAGGTCTTATGTATGCTTAAGTAGGACGTGTTGATGAGTCGACACAGGATCAGGTCCGTGAAGTAGTGACAGAAATCCTCAAAGTTCATCCTGGTGGTGCAGTTCATAGCCAGATGTTTGGTAATAGGTGAATTTAGTTGTTCATTAGATGCAGTCTATAAAACCTACACATGGTTCCTTAAAAAATTCTAATAAAACCTGATTTTGAAAGGTTTGTAAGGAACAAAAGGGTAATATATCAAATGGATTCAAGACACTCTTAAGTTATTTTCCTAATTTAAACACTTTCTGAACAATTTTAGGAGCCCCTCAATTGCATTATAAAAGGTCATATTTTGGTTTTGCAGGTCTCCAACAACCTGCTGATATGCATGCAAGTTCAAAAAACACTTTCATTGTCTTATAATATGCATTTATTTTTACCTAATTATCCCAATGAGTTCCATATGGTTTGTTTAGCGATTTATTTGTTCCCAAACCTGAAGCTAATCCCGAAGCTTATCTGTATTGATTGGCCCAATGACCCAGTCTGTTGTGATTGGTCGACTGAGTTTAGCGAGACATGGAGAGAAACACATTTTTAGCAAGGTTTTGAACGTAATATGTGAATAGCCCCATACAGATTTAACCTGAGAGATACATTACAAGCACTGATCTATATTAGATAAGTGTTTCAAGCCATGCAAAGCGATTACAAGTTACAACACAATTAAATACATATTTTGCAAACTATAATTTTCCAAATTAAATTTTTAATTTTCCAATGTCCTTTATCGACGTCGACCCGTTTAGGGAAACGAATAAAGGACGAATAATTAATCTGATTCTGAGTCGACTCAGAAAATTCACTAGTTTTAAACAGTTCAGATTTTCAGATTTAAACCTCAGCTGGATGTTTCCATTCACTTAGAGCTGTGTTACACACTGCATAGATGGTAATTTTCAAAAACCCATAATAAGAGCTCTTTAATATCCTATACACATTTACTTTATTAAAATAGATTCATGTTAATTTCTGCATATACAGTACAGATAAAATAGTTGTCATTACAGGGTGTTTCAAATTAACATTAATGCATTAACATTCACAATGGTATATTTCTTGACTGACAACTGTAAAAAATGTTTAATGTTGTAAAAAAAATGGATGATTGTAAGAATATGTGATATTGGTCATGCTTTACAATATGGTTTCATTAGTTAATGTTAGGTACAGTATGAACAATCCTGTACACCATTTATTAATCATAGTCCAACATGTACTAATGCATTATTAAAATCCATAGTTAAGGAAAATAACTTCAAAAAATGTAATACATTACAATATTGAATTACTCTTCTAAAAAGTAACATTACTCAGTTACTTTTATGGTAAGCAATGCATTATGTTACTTTTGAGTTACTTTTGCATGAGGTGTTTTTTCTTACCTGGCTGAGGTTTGGTCTCTTTCAGAACTTGAAGGTGTTTTTTCTTTTTTAAATAGAGTAGCTCAGCAATTTACAACACACTGTATAACCTACACTGAAAGCAATTTATTTGTGTTGAATTTAAACAAGCACATTAAATTTGATAATATTCAACCTAATTTGTTTAGTTAAATTTAGCCCA
This sequence comes from Danio rerio, assembly GCF_052040795.2. NCBI lineage: Eukaryota > Metazoa > Chordata > Actinopteri > Cypriniformes > Danionidae > Danio > Danio rerio. The sequence continues at coordinate 23,584,214 of NC_141041.1, read as the reverse complement.
AATAAATTGTTTACAACCACTTAACATAACAAATTAGTAAATCCAAGGAATCAACTTTACATATTTTCAGTGTACATCTTTATTTGCCTTAAAAAAATCTAAAACTACTAATGTTATCTTCTGAGAACTCCTGTCCCAAGAGCTCTATATATAGAGACTAATAATAGTTTAAAGCAATGCGTTTGATGCTTTTGTGCTTTTTGTCTTAGAGTTCAAAATGATGAACGCATTTTTTCATCTCAATTCTATTTCACTAATTTACTTTTTAAAAGTTAATTAATTGAAAAAAAAATTAACTTGTGTTACATTTTTTTAAAAGAGTAACTCAAACATTATTACTTAATTTTTAAAGTAATGCGTTATTTTACTCATTACCTAGCAAAGTAATATTATTACACACAATAACTCATGTTACTTGTAATGTGTTAAAATTAGTGAGTTAATGTGACCTAACAATTAACAACTTAATGTCCATTAACTAATGCTACAAAGGATTAATAAATACTGAAATAAATATATTTGTATTGTTTGTGAGTGTTAGTAAATTAATGAAATACATTAACTAACATTAAAAAATGGAACCCCATTGTAAAGTAAATGAGTTTCATTTATTGTGTCAGTATAATATAATATAATATAAAATAATATAATATAATATAATATAATATAACATAACATAACATAACATAACATAATATAATATAATATAACATAACATAACATAACATAACATAATATAATATAATATAATATAATATAATATAATATAATAATATAATATAAAATAATATAATATAATATAATATAATATAATATTATATAATATAATATAATATAATATACAATGAACTCTAATATCAGCCAAATGCTTTAAATTTATTAACATAAGAAATGCAAAAGCATTAGATAATTAGCAAAAGATAATAATTTTTACCAGTGAAAGTTAAAGATATGTCAGTGTTTCACCCATATGTGTTGCTTCTGCTCTTTTTTAGCAAGTCATAGATGAAAGCAAAATGCTGTTAAACGCATAAATATAAATGAGCAAACCTCACCAAAACTCTCCATCATCCTGAACAGTGACGCCCAGCTTCTCTCTCTCACTCTTGCTCACTTTCTTCCACTCTTCTGAGCTACAAAATAAACCAGCGATTACCTAGATATATCAAAACTAAACACATATCCATTATAAACACACACACACACACACACACACACACACACACACACACACACACACACACACACACACACAAACACACACACACACACACACACACACACACACACACACACACAGCACTGAACAAGCTAACACTACACACTAGCCCTTTTTTTCCAGTGCACTGTGAAAGAAACAAAACACTTAGCCAAGTCTGATATTTCTAATCAAGCCCTGAATAAATAATTTATCAAGCAGAAATATGAAGAAAGACTGCTTTCACCTCAAAAAGACTCTTCCGGCTGGCTAGTAAATAATTCAGAGGCTAATATAACCCTGTTGTAGTATTTGAGCAAAGAATGATGGAAAGGATTGCTCAGATTTTCCTCTCTCAAATGACAGGACCCGGCTTTAATATGAAGCCGGTGGATATTTAAGGGTAGGTGTCACCAAACAAGAGCACGGTTATTTAAACGAAAGGAGGTGGATGTCTAAACACCCTCAGACCTCTCTGTTTCAATCACAGCTTCTGCTTATTTTATTCCAGCCTTGCCTGGCTTGATTTCTCAATTTCACGCTAGCAAGCGATAAGAATAGACACTTCGCTTATGTGTTATTTATACTGAAAGTATCTCAAGAGCAGTGAGAGAAATGCTTTGCTCTAGTCTCTGAGGAGGTACAGTACTGAAATACCCTATTGATGCAAAAATTGACAAATCATTTCTGCTCAGTAGAGAATATGTATAAATAAGTGTTGGGAAGACGTGTCTGATTATAGTGCCTGCCATGACATACAGTATACTGTAGCTAGTATATTGACACTTAGCTTTGGTGCTTATAAGAGGAATTTGGGATTGTGTATCGCTTTCAAATTGGTTTTTGTTCACACTGGGAGTCCAGATTGATTTGATTTCAGCTCAACCTGCATAATACTGCCTTGTTTGTGAAACAAATCTAAGCTTATTTCATCATCCACAACATCGTCTGATGTGTTTACATTTTACTTAGTGTGAGAAAGTAAGACTAAAATTCACAAAAAATTCAGCCAGGGTAAATATGACTACCAAAATGTGACTTGAATATGATTTAAAACCATAATCAATAAATCATATATATGAATGTAATTTGCACTGTGTTCAATTTGGATGACATTTTTGCAAAATGTAAAATACGTTACTCTACTGTAGCTATATTTCATTGCATGTTTCAAATGACAAATCTACTAGAGGGTGCTGTCTATATTTTTTTGGGAATTTGAAATATGCTACTTAGTGTACAGACGTCCTTCTTGTATAAATTCATGAGAACAGTGGTCCTCAACCATCAGTACCAGTCTGTAGATCAATTGGTACTAGGGCGCCAAAGAAATTATTAATTATTTCCGTTTTATTTTATTACCCGAGTCTGAACGATCTTTCATTTTGAAAAGTCTTTTATTTTGAAAATGACCATACGCTCTTGCTTACATCTTAGTCACTTGAGCGCCCAAATTTAACCCACAAGCAGCAAAACGAATAAGAAACAGATGTCTTTGGAAAGTTTCTTTGGTAATGAGAAAATGCCCAGTGAGGGACTGCCAAGGAATGGATTCGCAACACATTTGTCAACAAATTAGGTGAAGCCACCTTGCCTGTGCAAGAAGATCAACTTCTGGAGATTGCAAATGATGGCGGCATTTTAGGGACCGTTCTCATATTGGTCTTTTCCAGATTTTGCGCAAGTTTGTTTTTTCCAATGGAGGTGTGTGGCTTGCATGCACAAGCGGCATGAATATGAAGGTAAATCAGTTGCGAAACTCGAGAGCTTGCAAATGTAAATGTGAGCACTTGTGATAATAATATTTGTATGTGTAGGTTGAAATGTACACTCACAGCTCTGATGTGAACAGCTGAAATCCTCGATTTGCACACACACACAACAATCCACACACTTGTGTTTTAAATTCGAAGTTGCAGATTAATAGTTGTGTATTTGTAAAATGTCATTCACAAATACAAAGTGACAGACACACGTGTGCACGGCAAATTTAAATGCATCTTTGCTCTACAACCACAGGTCGGCACTCACAACCTCTCAGATTCATCAGTACAACTACAAATCTCCCGCGCTCTGACTTTTGCTACACATCTCCCGCGATCTCTGTAGCAGAACTCATCTGAGCACTTGCAAATGCAGAGGCGTGAGCAGCGCGGGGCGGGGGAGGGGCGGGGCAGGTGTAAAGCTGTTTGATTGGCTGATGCCTGACCAATGAACAATGCCAGCAGCCAACAGGACTGAGTTGCAAAATAATCATTTCCCACGATTATTTTATTATTTAGGGTTTATTTAAACTCTTTTCTGAAGAGATTCTTGTTAAAAATCATAAATTCTGTGGAAATGTACATACCAGTAAAAGAGCAGCAAAGCCAGTTTATTGGCTAGAGCCAGCCAATGAGATGGGGCATTTCTGTTTGTCAGCACACAGGGCAGCTCACGTTGTTGGAGGCCTCGAGCAATCAGAGGGTAAGTTATGATTTTTTAATAATTATCTATATGTTCAATACTGTTAGCTAAGCTAAGGACTGTGCTGGGTGCTTCTCTTGTTTGTTTCTTATATGAGAAAACAGTTATGAGCTATCTAGGAGCTGCTTTCAATCATGTTATATGGTTTTAGAGATACGATTCAACCCACATGAAATAAGAAGTTGTAATAGCATTTATAGTAAACAATATTACGTTTTTGAACCATACTAACTATAATAAACTGTATTATACTGTTTATATTGCAGTATCTACAACTTTGTTAATGAAAGCAACAGCACACTGTAGTATTAACTAGCATGAATTTTAATAAATTGAAGTATATTTACACACACACACACACATTAATAGCAATTAAAAATAACACTAGGCGTTTCAGTTTCTTACCGATCATACCGGTTTTTGTTATTATAACCTGCATCATATCGTCTATCCATCTATTTACATATTTGTGTACAGTGTGTCCTTTTATATCACTTTTTTAATTATCAACGTAACTAACTATAGGTTATTTCTCAGTTTCCTGTAAGGATGGAGTGACAGGAGAGATCAGCATGTTTGAAGTCGATGAGGAACTCAGAGAAGCTGCATAGCTTGAATAGGATGTTATTTATGCTAAAGATGACATGAGGCTCCAGCTCATCTACAAACACTTCAAAATGATTCAGATCATTCAAGAGGAAGCCGACTTTATTTTCTCTTTTTACTTGCCAAGATGACTACAGATTTGAACAAAACACACACTCACCCACAAACACAACTTTTATTTTGATAATTGTTTAATGTAGTTTTTTTACACTTTACTGTAAGGTAGGGGTGTCAAACTCAGTTCCTGAAGGGCCGTAACCCTGCACGTTTTTAGTTGCAACCCTGCTTCAACACACTTAAGTGAAAGTTTCAAACAAACCTGAAGGACTCAATTAGTTTGATCAGGTGTGTTTAATTAGGGTTAGAACTAAACTTTGCAAAGCTGCAGCCCTCCAGGAACTGAGTTTGACACCTGTTCTGTAAGGGAATGTAATTTGTCAAATAAAATTTACAGTCCAAATAAGTGTAGCGCAAATGTCTAGTTACTTGTATTGAAATATTTCAGGGTTTTTCCTTGTTCATAATGAGATGGAGGTGGTAAATCCCACTTCATCATTACCCATCAAATATTATCTCCTCTTTAATACTTTGCTCAAGCCTTTACTAATGGTCAGAAAGCAAGCCATTGTGTAAAGCTGGTTGATGCTCGCTGTAATAGAGAGAGATGATGACTGTTTAGCTTATATTGCTTAACCCTGCAGATGAGATGCTCAAAGTGGACCCTCAGCCGAGCGATGGACACTGTCTCCCTCACCTAGTTGCTCTTCCTTTGAACACACATATCATGTTGAAGGATGCAAGTTGTGGACCTAAATCAGATGTAATGCATGTAGATGTATAAATTAGAAAGAAATGAAAATGCTTTAAAATGTATTAGGTTTTACATATAAATACGTGCTCTTAACAGATTTGTTTCAACTTGATATTTGCATAATAAATGGCATTAGAATGTTTAGTTTTAAACATAGCTATATTTCAATTTTTTCAAATTTAAGCTATATATATATATATATATATATATATATATATATATATGTATACTTCAATTTATTAAAATTCATGCTAGTTAATACTACAGTGTGCTGTTGCATTCATTAACAAAGTTGTAGATACTGCAATATATACAGTATAATACAGTTTATTATAGTTAGTATGGTTCAAAAACGTAATATTGTTTACTATAAATGCTATTACAACTTCTTATTTCATGTGGGTTGAATCGTATCTTTAGAACCATATAACATGATTGAAAGCAGCTCCTAGATAACTCATAACTGTTTCTTATATAAAAACAAACAAACAAGAGAAGCACCCAGCACAGTCCTTAGCTTAGCTAACAGTATTGAACATATAGATAATTATTAAAAAATCATAACTTACCCTCTGATTGCTCGAGGCCTCCAACAATGTGAGCTGCCCTGTGTGCTGACAAACAGAAACGCCCCATCTCATTGGCTGGCTCTAGCCAATAAACTGGCTTTGCTGCTCTTTTACTGGTATGTACATTTCCACAGAATTTATGATTTTTAACAAGAATCTCTTCAGAAAAGAGTTTAAATAAACCCTAAATAATAAAATAATCGTGGGAAATGATTATTTTGCACCTCAGTCCTGTTGGCTGCTGGCATTGTTCATTGGTCAGGCTTCAGCCAATGAAACAGCTTTACACCTGCCCCGCCCCTCCCCCGCCACGCGCTGCTCACGCCTCTGCATTTGCAAGTGCTCAGATGAGTTCTGCTACAGAGATCGCGGGAGATGTGTAGCAAAAGTCAGAGCGCGGGAGATTTGTAGTTGTACTGATGAATCTGAGAGGTTGTGAGTGCCGACCTGTGGTTGTAGAGCAAAGATGCATTTAAATTTGCCGTGCACACGTGTGTCTGTCACTTTGTATTTGTGAATGACATTTTACAAATACACAACTATTAATCTGCAACTTCGAATTTAAAACACAAGTGTGTGGATTGTTGTGTGTGTGTGCAAATCGAGGATTTCAGCTGTTCACATCAGAGCTGTGAGTGTACATTTCAACCTACACATACAAATATTATTATCACAAGTGCTCACATTTACATTTGCAAGCTCTCAAGTATTGCTACTGATTTACTTTCATACATGAAGAGTTGTACCACTGCATTAGAAGGTGGGGTTTGTTGTGCAGATCACCTGGAGCAGTAGTTCTCAAACTTTTTACATCAAGTACAACCTCAGAAAAGAATGGTCTTTCCAAGTACCACCATAATGAGCAGTATTGAAATACATTAGCGTAGTAGGCCCAGTGAAACAGCTACAGCACTGCACAGTTAAAAAATGAGGCAGATTAATAATTATAAAAAATATCTATTATTGTCAGCCATTTTAAACATTATAAATAGTTAGAACATTAACACTGCACTGTGTTATATGTAAAAAATACAAACAAACAGACAAACAAACAAATAAAAATAAAATGTTTAAATTAAAATTTAAAAGTTCAAAATGAAAGGTTACTGTTCTTAAACAGTAAAAAAAAAAAAAAAAAAATAAAAAATCTGTAATTAAATGCAAAGTATTAATGTTGCCTGGACCTTAGAAATATAGGCCATATGTCATCATATGCATATATAAATCATTTTTGATAAGTTTTGAAATATATGTAGCATGTACATATGATATATTTTATTTCTCCGCGTACCACTAGAAGGAAGCCTGCGTACCACTAGTGGTACATGTACCACAGTTTGAGAACCACTGACCTAGAGAGAACAAGAAACAGAACTCTTCTCTAAATCTAACTAACAGTGTTTTTAAAAGCAAACATAAGAGAAAAGTGTCTGCAACCACATTTTTTATCTTTATTTTACATTGTTTTTGTGGATTCTTTAATTAGACTTAAACTTGAGCTCTCGGCATCACAGTACAACAATGAACAAAGTGAGCTACCAAGCAAACTGATCATGCCAGAACAGTTGTCTGTATGGTGATAGACAATCATATTCGATAACAATTCATAGACACTGTTAAATTGTGTTATGGTATTTATTTTGTGTTATGCAATGAATTGTAGGAAAAAGTCCTTTATTATTTAATCATTCATTTTCCTTTGGCTCAGCCCCTTATTTATCAAGGAACACCACAGAGGAATGAACTGCCAGCGATTCTGGCATTTGTTTTATGCAATGGATCCCCCTCCAGCTCCCAATACAGGGAAATTCTTTATTATATTAGTCATAATTATCATTAGTGTGAAAAGGAACAAAGGTTGTTGGTGTCACGCTGCCCCATAGTGTTTCTTTTTACAGAGAAACTTTAAAACTATGTATTTTAAAGTAAGGTTTTGCAGTTTTAAAAAAAATGCAGGCTGAAGAATGCATCTACAATGAACCTGTGTTAAAAAAAGTATGAACACTGAACAATGATTATTCTTTATGGAGCATGCTCTAGATCAGGGGTTCCCAAACTTTTTAGCTTGCGACCCCCAAAATAACAAAGCTAGTGACTCGCGACCCCCAATATCCTCTGAGGTGATTATATATACAGAAACCTTGCATGCAATAGCGCACACACACCAATAGACCAGAGCTGTATCTGAAATCAGAGCTGTAAATGTGCCAGAAAGTTTAACCTGATGTTATAAAATCAATCTGCTGCATCTGACGCCATTGGTGTGTCTTTAAAATTATGTAATTACACCAGGGGTCGCAATCCAATAGAACTAGTAACTATAAGCTACTGTAGTAACTATATAGTATATATTAACTATAAACAACAATTTTTCTCTTCAGTAGTTTATTGATAAAATATGGTAATTCTTATGGTTTAATATAAATAAATAGATTTTTGGAAATCACCAGGCGACCCCCCTTCATTGTCTCGCGACCCCTTCGGGGGTCCCGACCCCCACTTTGAGAACCACTGCTCTAGATCACAGGTGTCAAATCCAGTTCCTGGAGAGCTACAGCTTTGCACAATTTAGTTTCAACCCTAATTAAACACACCTGATCAAACTAATTGAGTCCATCAGTTCCATTTGAAACCTCCAGGTAAGTGTGTTGAAGTAGGGTTGGAACTAAACTGTGCAGAGCTGCAGCACTCCAGGAACTGGATTTGACACTTGTGCTCTAGATGCTCTCTGATCTCCAGGCCAGTAGAGGTCATTCTCACCTGTCACTCCATGGTCCACTCCACTCCTTCTCACCCCAGGGGTTCCTCATGCGGATCATGTGCAGCTTTTCAGACTTAAAATAAGCCAGTAGGCCATGTCCCAGACGGACCTTGCGTACGTCGGTCACTGCGTAAGCATGGCCTTTCACTAATCCACAGTCCAGTCGTGCTTCCATGTCCTCTACTGTGGTTGCCTGCATACCAAATGTAAAGCTTGATTTAGATTCTGATAACAAAATTTAAAGAGGTCATGAACCTAGAATCCAAATCAACAAAATCATTGTACTATAAAAACATCAAGTTTCAGTATTCTAAAGTTTCTCGTTAGGACCAAAAAAACAGGTTGAGGAATGTTAATTATGAAAGGGTGCTTTTGGTTCATTTGGTTCAGACCAAGGGTTTTTGGGTCCTTTTCCCACCACACTGATTGCTCTGGTCCGAACCAGTTAAAAAGAACCAAAAGGCAGTCATGTGACAATATCACTCATTGGCCAGATGTTATTGAACATATTTCCTAAACCGATTTTCGATTGGTCAGAATTAGTGTGCAGGAAAATGCCAGTGGAACTCCAATGTCACTTTTTACTATGGAGGGATGACTGTGCTGGCTGATTATATCCCTGGTCATAGTGTACTATGTAGTGTGTATACGTCACTTTAGATTAACTATACATTTTGACAATGATGCATGACTGTGGCAGGAAAAGAATATTTTAATGCATTGCAAATGGCGAAGGCTGTCAAAAAATATTTTTCCTCCACACACCATAAGATGGGACAGTGCATCAGACTACAGCAGCTGAATTAGTTCAATAAGGTGCAGTACTTTTTGTGATTGGATCTGTTTTAGTTCAGATCATGTTCTCACCACAAACAAACCACTCCATGGTTCGTTTGAAAGCGTGCCGAGACCACATCTTCAAGGATGTCTCTGTACGCTTTTTTGGCTTGCTTTGGTGCGCACTCGAGTGCTATTGCTACATTCACACCAAGAGGGAAAATGAACTCTAGTGTGATTCAACCAAACTAAATAAGGCAGGTGTGAAAACACCCTAAACTCCGCCTCCTCAGAAGGTCATCACTGCCTGATTAGCGCCACCTACTGATTCACGCACTATAAATAATGAGACAAAGGCAGGTATGTATGGATACTAAATGATAAAGATGTTCTGAAGATAAAAAGATGCTGTGTGTTGCCATGTTGTGGAAAATCACACCTTTCTTCTGATCTCAACATTGAGAAAGAGTGGAAGAACTGATTTATGAAGTTCCAAATGTGCCATTAAGTCAAGTCAAGTCAAGTCAACTTTATTGTCAATCAAACCATGCAACAGTACATTACACAGCAGACTGAAATTGCGTTTCTCCCATACTCCAATGTGCAATTTAAAAACAAAAATATGACACACACTAGACATAAACTAAACATTTAACTAATATAGTACAAGATGAATTAAATAATAGACACTAATAAACTGTGAACAGTTACCATATATCCTATTGTTCCAGAATATGACCAAGTTGAGGTATTTATTGTAGTGCAATTAGGTGCAGTATGGCAAAAGTGCAAAGTGCAAAGTAGCAGCTTAGAGGTAAGTGAATTTTGTAAACATGTTATACGTGCAAGGAATATTAATATAAAAACATTGAGTTTGCTTTTCTCACAGTTCCACAGATTTTTGTGTGTGTGGGCTGTGGATTGTGATTTTGAGATTAAAGAACTTGATGTTTTGTTCACTTCATAACATTGCAGATTGGATTACAAACAACGCACAGTTCGACACTTGTAAATAATAAGTTGTATTTTTATTATATTATTAAAAAAATTTAGCCAAAAGATAATGCAGTGCTGACTGAAACAGATCAAATAGTAATGTCATACTACACAAGTCTGAATAACTGTTTGTATTACCAGTTTACTATTTGTCTGTTATTCCAGAAATGTAGTGAGAATCTAAATGTTTTAATTTAAATGACAGTAGCATCTTTCTATGAAGGATGTATTCTGTCCAACATATGGAGATATGCACAATGGTGGACACACACAGGTCACTTCAAACTTTGAAAAAGTTGTAAATATGCAAACTGTTAGCAAGTGAATGTTCACACCAGAGTCTAAAGTCCACCTATTATTACACAGTTAATTAGTTTTGATTTAAAAACCATGATAATGTTATAAGAAAACCTCAGGAAACACTTAAAACATAAACAAAAATGTCAGTAGATGACCTCTTTAAGCTCTATGCAAAAAAGCTTAATCATTTTCATCCCTAATTAGCATGCAAGCACATGCGCTGCCTGTGAATTATCGATTATGAAAACACGAGCCGTTATTTCATGCTACAGTGAAGTACTGTATGGTGGTGTTAATCAGTAGAGGACAAGCCACGCCCATTTATTACACTCCATTGAGCTATGCAAATGAAGAGGACATTATGCATAGACATACCGTAAGCTAGTGACAAGCATAATTATGTCGACGAAATCACTTTTTTTGGACAATGAAGAACGAATGAGTTTGAACATAGAAGGGCTTTGTCATATATATATATATAACAGCTTTTTAAAGTCTGTACAAACAGCATGATTTTCTTCTTCTCATTTGCATAAAAAGACTGAAGTTATGATGAAGCTTGATGGAGCTTGTGTTATGATCCCCAGAAAATCTATTAATATTATAGGCCTGTCTGGTACATCAGATAATGCTCCTCAAATGGATTTATTAATGTTGCTTAACATACAATGTTAAGTTCATATAGTGAGCTGAAGTATTTAGAGACATTTGGTTTGATATTCTAGTGAAAAAATAACTCTCAGGTATAAAGATATTCAAAATGTGTGTTGTTGTTTTTTTTCTTTTTTCTTTTTACGGATGAAAGGTTTCACAGACCATTGATAAGCAAGTCACACATAATCCAAGATTACTTTGAGTCTGGGAAAGTACACTTTTATGTAAGAAAATAAATGAAGGCAGAAAAAAGTGATGGATGGCTGGATTAATGGATGAATGTGTGCCAGAATACAAATCTTGACAGACGTGAGACACATGCTGATGCATATGTACATAAAATGTACAAAATGGGAATAAAAAAAAGAGAGTAAAATAATATACAAAACTGTAAATAAAATAACTAAATTAAACAAATAGTACACGAAATATACAATAGTAAAAATACAAATAGTAAGATAAAAACTAAAATAAAGCAATGAAATATAATAAAATGTCATAAAATGAAAAGTAAAAGTCAAATAAAATATTACTGCTAAGTTAAGCTAAATAAATAACACAACAATTTAATGGAACACAAAAAAATAAACAAACAAAATTAAACAATGCACACAAGAAAACAGGAAAAAACATAATAAAATATACAAACTAAAATAAACAAAACAACATAAACCTAAATAAAATACACAATTAAATTAGATAAAAAAGCAAAAAGTAATCAAATGAAATAAAATGAAAATCAAATTTTACAAACCAATGAATAAAATAAAATAAAATAAAATAAAATAAAATAAAATAAAATAAAATAAAATAAAATAAAATAAAATAAAATGAAATAAAATAAAATAAAATAAAATAGGGCAGCTTGGTCGCCTCACAGCAAGAAGTTCGCTGGTTCGAGCCTTGGCTGGGTCAGTTGGCATTTCTGTGTGGAGTTTGCATGTTCTCCCCATGTTCGCGTGAGTTTCCTTTGGGTGCTCTGATTTCCTTTACAGTCCAAAGACATGTGGTATAGGTGAATTAGCTAAGCTAAAATTGTCTGTAGTGTATGTGTGTGAATGAGTGTGTATGGATGTTTCCTTGTGATGGGTTGCAGCTGGAAGGGCATCTGCTGAATAAAGCATACCGTATGCTGGATAAGTTGCTGGTTCATTTCGCTGTGGTGACCCCAGATTAATAAAGGGACTAAGTCGAAAAAGAAAATGGATAAAATTGAATTAAATTAAATTAAAATATAGCTCCAAGCAGCAATTATCAGGGCCAAGCAGCCCAGCGGCCACATCATAAACAAGCACGGCAACAAGCAACAGAGCAACTGGAAAATTCTATAACTTTTTGGCAGCATGGTCTGAGCCAAATTTGGTGGAAATTGGGTTAATGATCTATGGAAAGTTTGAAACAACAGATTTGTAAATAAATTCAAGATGGTGGACAGGAAGTCATGTCAATTAGGGAATAAATTATATCAATTAAGGAAACAGGAGCAAACATAATAAAATATACAAACTAAAATAAAACAACATTAATTCATTCTCTTTTCGGCTTAGTCCCTTTATTAATTTGGAGTCGCCACAGCGGAATGTAGGGCCAACTTATCCAACACGTTTTTACGCAGCGGATGTCCTTCCAGCCGCAACCCATCTCTCGGAAACATCCACACACACGCATTCACATTCATACACTACGGACAATTTAGCTTACCCAATTCACCTATACCGCATGTCTTTGGGCTGTGGGGGAAACCAGAGGACCCAGAGGAAACCCACACATGCACAGGGAGAACATGAAAACTCCACACCAAAACGCCAACTGATCCAGCCGAGGCTCAAACCAGTGACCTTCTTGATGTGAGGTGACAGCACTACCTACTGCGCCACTGCGTCGCCACAAAACAACAACAAAAAAATCTAAATAAAATACACAATTAAATTAAAGAGAAAAAAATTGCAAAAAGTAATAAATTAAAATAAAATGAAAATAAAATAAAATATGACAAACTAAGGAATAAAGTATAAAAAAATAGCACTGTATTACTCTCACCCTGATGGAGCAGCTGATGAGGCCATCTCGATTATGAACCTTAAGCACCCTCTCGAAGAGCTGGTTTCTGGCAGTTTCATCCTGAGCGAACTGACCCTCCAGCAGGTCCATCGGTTCAGACACACCACCAGTGAAATCCACCAGAGCATCAGCCGTGTTCCCACCATCCAGTGCTTCATAACAGCCATAGACTCTTGATTGGTACAGAGAAAGACCTCAGCATCACTTTACTTTAAAGTCAGTCTCAGTACAAACCTTTTTGAATTAGCCTGAAGTGTTTACTTGGCATAGGCTTTTTCCACAAGGGCGCTCCAGAACTCATTGCTGTCATTGGAATGGCAGTAAACCAGCTGGTTGTCCACCGTGGGCAGACGGTCATCGATCACTACGTCTACCCATTCGCCAAACCGCCAGAAGCGGAAGTGAAAGATTCCTGCATAAGAATCAGCCTTCTCCGGGTCCCATTCCTGCTCCTTCCAGTCTGGGATAACCTAGAAAACCACACACAGTTCTTCCTATATCATGACATGTAGTGTTTACTACATAGGTCTTAAACTCCTGTAGGGCTGTAGCTCTGCAGTTTTGATCCAACCCTAATTAAACACAGCTGATCCAACTAATCAAGGTGTTCAAGACTAGAGACTATTAAGCAGCTAAACTGTGCAGAGCTGCGGCCCTCCAGGAATTTAGTTTGAGACCATTGGATTACTGAAAGACCACAATACTCTTTTAACTATAATTTATGTCTGCAATACTTTTTTATTATGTAGTTTGATATATCGCCTGATAATAATTATAAACAATTGCTAACATTATATAAAGCAGGCAACTAAAATCAGGACTATATTTCAGATTGTTAATCGTTTATCGTTTTTTAAAATTGAATTATTAGAATTTATTTTTTTTATATATTTTTTTTCTTTGCATTACTTTTACATTTTCTACACATTTATTTTTACTTTAGTTCATCATTTTACTATTTTTAAAGCAAAATTGTTTATAATTGGCAGCCTCCAAGACAACAACTCCAATAATTGCTTTAAGCATGTTAAAGAGATAATAAAAACAAAGTCATAATTTACTCACTCTTCACTTATTTAAGTTGAAACTTTTGAGTTTCTTACTTCTGTTAAACACAAAATAATATATTTTGAAGAAAGCTGGTGGCTGACAACCACTGACTTCCATTGTATTATTATTTTTTATAACGAAGTCTGTTTAACGAAGAGACGATTTTTTCAGCACATGTCTAAACATATTAGTTTTAATAACTCATTTCTAATAACTGATTTATTTTATCCTTGCCATGATGACAGCAAATAACATTTTACTAGATATTTTTCAAGGCACTACTTTACAGCTTTAAATGATATTAAAAGCCTTAAACAGGTAAATTAGGTTAACTAGGCAGGTTAGGGTAATTAGGCAAGCTATTGTATAACAATGGTTTGTTAGACTATCAAAAAAAAATATTGCTTAAAGGGGCTAATAATTTTGACCTTAAAATAGTATTTAAAAAATTAAAAACTGCTTTCATTCCAGCCTAAATAAAACAAATAAGATTTTCTCCAGAAGAAAAAATTTTATCATACTTTGAAAATTTCCTTGCTCTGTTAAAGTGTTTGTAAAGTCGCATCCTTTTGATTTCCTTGCAAACAAATATCCTTCACATACAAATCAGCATAAAGGGGACAACAGGAAATTGTGAAAAAAACTTTTTTAACCCTTCTTTACAAGTTGTTCAAACACTGTTGGTAAAAAAGTGATCAATATAACAAAAATTCTCTCACACGCCTGCTTATATATTATATTACAATATTTTAACAGCCGAATATACAATTGTTTTAAGTTAAAGAAGAAATGGACCAAAATAAATACAACCTGAAAAAAGGTAAAACATTTTTTCAAAATGACAACAACTAGTACATTAAAATTGTCAGGGTTCTGCCACTCTGGTCTTGTAAATTCTTGTTTTGGTGGCAGATCTCGGACACTACTCGTGTCTGGTCCTGTTTCTGTCTCTGTGTGCGCGCGCGCCGTCGTGGGTGTACGCAGAGTGTGCGCGCTCCTGCTTGACGCGGCCGCGCGCGCGCTCTGCGTCCCTCAGACGCGTGCGCTCTTGTACTCGTGTTTGTGTTTTCGTCTGTCAGCAGCATGGTGTTTCATTCCCAGCGTCTCAGTCTTGTTGGTTTCGGTTTTGGTCGGCGCTGGGATGAAGCATGCATGCTGCATGTGTGACCGCACGGTGAGTGTTTTCATTCATCGTGTGCTCGTGTCTTGCGTCTTTTGTCAAAGCACGTGGCTCGGTGTTTACGTTGTGGTCACGTGCTTTTGTCGTGTGCTTCAGTGTTGTGTTATGTGAGCACATGGCTTGTATTGTCTCTCTGTGTCATGCGCTCTCCCGTCTATTGTCTTGTCCCACCCACCTTGTTACCTTGTTTGTAATTATTATTTTCACCTGTCCGCCTGTCTGTTTATTGGTTTGTCTTTCCTATTTATTCTCCTAGTGTGCTCTGTTCTGTGCTGGTCCGTTGTTGATTGTTCCCTTCCCTGTTGTATCTGCTGATTTCTAGTCTACAACAGTGGTTTAAAGTATTGTCTTGTCAAGTTCCAAACCTTGTCTAGTTGAGTGTGTAATATGATGTTGTGTTTTTCCCCACGTGGGGAGATTTGAGTTTTGTTTTTGTTTTATTTTTCATTAAACTCTTCATTCTCTGCATTTGGGTCCCTCGCCTCCTCTTCACCACCCCCATACCTTGACAAAAATAAACAATAATGATCATGTTCATGACATTGCTCATCTATTTTAAGTCTGTGGGAACCAAAAGTAGCTGCTTTACTTAAATTCACAGTAAATTACTGGCTAATAATTGCATTACTTTCACAGCAAAATACTGAGTGTAAATTCACAACAAATTACTGCAAGTTAACAGTAGTTTACTGTGATTTTGTTACTTTAAATTACTATGAAATTACAGCCATATAGTGTAACTTCACAGCAGATATTAAAGTCTATTATTGTGATTTCACAGTATCATTATTATTATTATTAAATATATATTTTATTGTAAAGCAGGCTTTCCTCAGCTAGTCATTCTGACATTTACTCTGACTTTGAAATCACTTTAACAGTGTTTGGTTTTAAAAATCAATTACTTTTGTTCCTGTTTATTTTATTAAGTTTTTAGCTAAGCACAAAGTTATGTTCATTAAAAATTATTTCATATTTCCAGGTTAACCTTTTAAAATTAAAAAAAGGTGCAGTGCACCAAAAATGAAAACTTACTTTGACATTCATGTCGTTTTATACCAGGATGATTTTCTTTCAAGTCATTTTTAAAGATGCAACCAAACTGTTTTTGGGGCTGCAATAACATTGTTATTTCTAAAAAGAAAAAAGTGCCACCATCAGCATAAAAGTTAATTTGTATTAATACAAAAAAGTCAATTATAGTTTGAATTCCTATAACTAACATGCAAAAGATATAGCCCTTTTTACAGTAATTTGTTGTTTTATGCTAATTTGATTAACTTCACAATAAAATTCTGAATGAAAGTGATAAGAATGTAATTTACTGTGAAAAAATTAAGGTAACATGTTGTGAAAATCAGATTTTTTTGTGTATGTGTGTGTGTGTATTCCTCCCAAGTCGTTGAACTTTGAATTTATTTGTTGTAGTCAGTTTTACCAGAAAAACAAAAACAATCATCAGAAAATAATAACCTGGCTGGTTAGATTTTATTTTCCTTCTTTAACTTGATATAATAATAATAATAAAATTATTATTAATAATATTAATAATAATAATAATAATAACAATAACAACAACAACAACAACAACAACAACAATTTATTTATTCAATAATACTTTAAAATATTTAACTAAATATTTAATTAAATTTAATTGATAACAAACATTTAAAGATGTTGTTGATTACCTTTAAACTTTAATAATTTAGTTATTTTATTAAAATATTATATTTTAATAAAGTCAGCTATTCTCACACTGTCAATATTAGCTTAGGATCTGAGGATGAATTTTTTCATAAATCATACATTTCAGTTTCTATGCTGTAAGACAATTCCAGAAATGTTGAGATTGTCCAAATGTAATGAGCAAGTATAGCATGAATTGGAGCTGATAGTAGAAACTCAGAAGCTTCTTGTACCTTTTATGTCATCAGGGAAGAACTGCCATTCTACAGCAAAAACGAATAGTCAGATTTTGATTTAAGATTACTACACCAAACTGTTTCTTTCAGCGGATTAACTTGCACAGATTAATTGTTCACTTTAAGACTAACAATACATGCTGGAAAATAAACACAGTAAATTTTGATTTCACATGGACTTTAAAAGCATCATTTTCCCAGAATGTTAAAGACCTCTGTGGGTGTAGGACACCGGGGTGATTTTGGAAGCTGTAAACTGCAGAACTACATCTCTTTCATTCAGTGCGGGTCCTCTGGGACACAACAGAGATTAGATTTCAAGTACACCTCTGCGGTGATTGTTCAAAGTAGTGCAGGTCCATTATCTGAGCTCAGGTACATGCTGAGACACTGACTGCAGGTCAGACCCTCAATTCAGTTCACCTCCGAGCAACCCTATCGTTAGTTAAACGTGAAACAAACACACATGTAGCAAAACCCAGAAGTCTCAAATTCCCCCTTGCAGTAGCCAGGAGCAACAAATATCTAAACAAAAAACCCCCTCTGTGAAATAAGTTGCTTTCAGAGCACAAAGGCTCATTGCAGCTGCAGAAAAACCAAGGACACACAGTAGACGCAAGAAGAAGAAAAAAACAAACAAAAAACGGTAAGTTAAAAAAACAACAACATGTCTCTGGAGTTGACGTTCAATCCTGATGTCCAGCTGACGGAGATGATGCGTCTGCGCGTTCAGTCTCTACAACAACGAGGACAGAAACGTCAAGACGGAGAGCGTCTCCTCAAGTCCAACGAGCACGTCTACAGTCTGGACTTCTCCGAACAGGCCTTGCATTTCACCTGCTGGAACATCTGCATTTCCAGCCCGGGACGCCTGAACATCATCGCCACTTCCCAGCTCTGGACGCCCGACCTCACACACCTGATGACCCGGCAGCTCCTGGAACCCACCGGACTCTTCTGGAGGAGCGCAGACGACGAGAACATCCAGTGTTATGAGGCCGACGCACAGGAGTTTGGTGAAAGGATAGCAGAGCTGGCCAAAGTGCGAAAGGTGATGTATTTCCTGTTCGCCTTTGAAGACGGCTTGAGTCCGGAGAGCGTGGAATGCTCCATTGAATTCCAGACCTCCAAGTGAGAGAAAATGAAGGGTACAACGGCTCTCTTCTGGTCAGTCTGTTCCAGCTTAATGTAGTTGAATATTTTAGAAAATTATTGCAAAATTGGTCAAATTATGACCAAGTTGTTCTAAGTAAGCTGAATTTGATTTGATTGTTTCAAATCATACAACTATAAATATAAAATACCAAGCTAATAATACACGAATTAATTAAAATGGGTTCCTAAAGACCTATGAAATTAGATATAATGAGGTCTTTAAAAGTTGCATTTCTTTAAAGTTTGACCAGATTTATTTATTTGATTTCTCAAATTTGGCTGCTTTTCTGAATTTGATGAGACTTTAAGGGAGTTATAACGCAATTTAAATGAAACTAATAACTCAGGAATAAATTGAAATGTGTTCGTAAATACTAATATAAATAGAATTGGTTTATATTAATTAATTAAGATGGTCTTGGGCGTTTTTAGCTTTTTAGCTGCTTTTGTGACTTTGTTGATGGATATAACCTACTGTAAATGCAGTTAAAGTTAAAATGTGTTCCTAAATATGTATAAAATTAAATTTAAGTTATAATAGAGTCTTTGGCTTTTTTTTATAAACTTTTTGTCAAATTTAGTTGTTTTAGTGACTTTGGCATGACTGTATTTCAATGCAGGTTAACCCACTATATATTTATACAGTTAAATTCAGAATTATTAGCCCCCCCTGTTTATTTTCCCCCCTAATTTCTGTTTAACGGAGAGAAAATTTGTTCAACACATTTCTAAACAAAATAGTTTTAATAACTCATTTCTAATAACTGATTTATTGTATCTTTGCCATGATGACAGTAAATAATACTTTACTAGATTTTTTTCAAGACACTTCTTTACAGCTTAAAGTGAAATTTAAAGACTTAACTAGGTTAATTAAGTTAACTAAGCTGGTTAGGAAAATTAGGCAAGTTATTGTATACTGATGGCTTGTTCTGTAGACTATCAAAAAAAAAAATAGCTTAAAGGGATGATCATTTTGTCCCTAAAATGGTGATTAAAAAATGTATAGCTGTTTTTATTCAAGCATTAATAAAACAAATAAGACTTGCCCCAGAAAAAAAATATTATCAGGCATACTGTGAAAATTTCCTTGCTCGGTTAAACATCATTTGGGAAATATTTAAAAAAGAAAAGAAGTCTCAAAGGGGGGCTGATAACTAAATAAATCAATATTATATTGTTATATACCAGTACAATTGGATCTTGTATAATTATAATCATTTTTTGTAGTCTGATTGTCCCTGTTTTTATCTGTAATGAAGATAATGTACTTTAAATCACACTAACTTCTCAAGAAGATCACAGTCATTTTTCCTAAAGACTATGCCTTGAACAGTCATTTTGATGAGCTATACTTGTCTGATTGCTAATGTTTAGTTGTTTTGTGGCTTTAATGGGATTGTAATGGAGTTAACATACTATACATCACACTAATAATTCAAGAAAACCATAATTATTTATGAATAAAGTAAAACATGCACTTTTAATGGTTGTAGTCATTAATCTTTTGAATAATTGATGCAAATATCTGTGCTGGGTTATTAATGCTGTGCCCTTTAGCAGTGGTTCTCAGTTTTCATTTGGTTTGACTTCAAGGTGCCCTAGTTTCACTTGTTTATGAATTTCAGAATAGTCTTTTAAAATAATATTCCTATTTACAATTTTGACCTAATGAAGTATTTATTTTAAGCACAACTTTGTATACACTATATATATATATATATATATGTATATATATATATATATATATATATATATATATATATATATATATATATACACACACACACACACACACACACACACACAGTATATGTATTTTATTTATATGTGTAATATATATTATATGTATTATTTTCTGAAAGTTACACTTATAAAATTACAGACTGAGGTAACACTGCTTTTGTTTTCATATTTCTCATTTAAAATGTAGTTAAAAATTTTGTAATTATATAGGGTATTTTGTAATTTTTTGATTAGTTTTTGTTTTTGTAATATCTTAAATATATCTACAGTATAAAACAAAACAAATTCAAAATTAAAGAAATAATAATAATTCAAACTTCCATGCTAATTAGCTGAAATAAATGAACAAATTAAAATATATTCATTTTACATCATCTACATATTTTATACCAAATAATGTTTATTTTACTTTAATTAATATTTTAATTTATGGCATTAGTTTTAGTTTAAATACAATAACCCTGAATGGGAGTCCTGCATGTTTAAATAAATGCATGAATAAATTAACTAATTAATCGACTTAAAAAAACTGTTGCAGAGGGTACATAGTAATAGTAATTTTTTTGCATGCTTGTTTCGCTTTTTTTAAATGATTTTAAGTCATCTTTTGGCCTCACAGTTTGCAATGGAAGACTCTTGAGAAGGGCTGCTGCCCTGGAGTGTGTATCGGTGCTGAGAGCATGTGACTGGGTGGGATAAAAGGATGCTGCAAAGACATGGGGCACAGATAGAGGCATGCACACACTCCCATTTATCAATGCCTGACCCTGCCACAAAAACAAATGACAGGACAGGGGAGAGGAGTCACATGGGAAGGCCCTATAAGTCAAGCCTCTTCATCATGATGTGTGTTTCTAAGGGAGAGTAAACATATCCCCAGGCAGGGGAAAACACCAACCACCCTGAGGAGCATGCAGGCAACTGAAGCTAAATAACTAAGTAACAGCTCACAAAATGTCAACCATTTAGGTGTTATAGGGGACATATTATGTCCATGTTCATAAGATGAATGCATCTCTGATTTACCCAAAAAATATATGTAAAGTTTCAGGTTTTAATATCATTGATCAATGAATATCACAGAAATTTGTCTCTATTTGTGCGTGAAACCCGACAATGTATAAGTGCATGTTCTTTTAAATGCAGATGAGCTGCTGCTTTACAGAAGCCTTAGCAAGCACTTCTGACAGAAGCAACACAACAGATCTCACACAGACGAAATGTAATTCACAGGTATTGTTTTAGTTTATTTATGCATGAAATTTGCATTATACGACGTTGATCTCTTATGTTATGTATTTTCTATCACATAAATTATGGTACATGGTTTCAGCTACATTCATTCTTCCATGGCAGGGCGCCACACTAAAATTCATTCCCGCCACGGCTACATTATAACTTCTCATTCAAAATATTCAGTCGTTATTGTTTTTAATAATGGGATATAATCAAACCAAAACGTATTAAAAGGTAAGTAAATTATAACAGGGCGAACTTTTCTGTAATCGTAGTAGTGCTGTGCGTTATTTGTTTAACACTTTAAAGTGACGTCCTGACTGATTGACAGGTGCGCGATGCGTGAGGCTTGCAAACACTGCGTAGCTTTCAGTTAAGATGAACACAGTCTATGTTCTGGATACGATGACTTTATCTTGCTGGAGTTTATAGCCGTTTCACTTCTATTCCTAGCAAATCAATAAATGTTGGAGACATCCTTGTTACATAAACGCACTAAATCTCAGCAGAGTTTGTTTAAAAGCGTACAAGATTTCTGCTCTTAAGCAGAGTATATTTGAGAGTGTGCAAGAAGTTTTATGCACAAACAGAGGAAATCGGCATGCAAGCAAAGAGATTTGCATGCTAGTATTACATGAATGTGATCTCGACTTGTAATACTGCGCTCACAACATTTGCCATTGAAATAACACCATAGGTAGTTGGTAGATCTGTGTAAAAGGCCTGCCACCACAGCTTGAAAAAAAGTGTTTTTTACAGATATGTTTCTATATAAAATATTATTTTAATTACACATCAATTATGGGGCTACACGGTGGTGCAGTGGGTAGCATGTTCGTCTCACAGCAAGAAAGTCACTGGTTCGAGCCTCGGCTGCGTCAGTTTTTCTGTGTGGATTTTGCATGTTCTCCCCGTTTTCGTTTGGGTTTCCCTCAAGTGCTCCGGTTTCCCCCACAGTCCAAACACATGCGGTACAGGTGTATTGTGTAGGCTAAATTGTCTGTAGTGTATGTGTGTGAATGTGTCTGTATGGGTGTTTCCCAGTGATGGGTTGCAGCTGGAAGAGCATCTGCTGCGTAAAACACATGCTGGGTAAGTTGGCGGTTCATTCCGCTGTAGAGACCCCAGATTAATAAAGGGACTAAGCTGAAAAGAAAATGAATGAATAAATAAATGAATGAATGGACAACAATTACATTATAATATATTAAACAAAACAACATTCGAGGTAAACCAAACATCTTAAAAAAATCAGGTGAAACGTGGCTAACTTATTTGGAAATGCTAAAATAACACACAAATGTGTTACCATAACCTATCGATCATATGACTTCTACAGTGTTTTTCATACAATACAGCCACAAATTATATACAATAACAAGGAATGTTATGTTATAATATATACTGTAATACATGTTAAATTTTTAAATGAATTTTGAATTTGAATGAACAAAATTGGGCATATATAATTTAATATTAGTTTAGTTGACATTTTTATACAGTTGGATTATTATTAATTAAATTAGGTTATTCGTTCATTCATTTTCCTTCGGCTTAGTCTCTTTATTCATCAGTGGACACCACAGAGGAATGAACCACCAACTTATCCAGCATATGTTATATATACATAGAGGATGCCCTTCCAGCTGCGATCCATCACTGGGAAACACCAACACACTCTAGCTTTAACACACATACACTACGGCCAATTTAGTTTAGTCAATTCACCTATACCGCATGTCTTTGGACTTTTGGGGGAAACTGGAGCACCCTGAGGAAACCCACACAAACTTGGTGAAAACATGCAAACTCCACACAGAAATGCCAACTGACCCAGCCGGGACTCAAACCAACGACCTTTTTGCTGTGAGGTGGCAGTGCTAACCACTAACCCACCATGCCCTAAATATTATTAGTATTATTTTAAAGATATTACTGCTATTTTTTACAGTTACTGTCCCTTGGTTTTTGAAGATGGAAGAGTATCTATATTCTTGGATGCTTTCCTGATTTTGTGAATGAATCACTTCTGGGCATTTCCTCATTTGCGTCTGCACTTATATACAAAAAATCAATGGACATGAAGATGGACTGCAATTTAAATGTCGTTTAGTTAGTCAACTTTGACTCAATAAATCCCTAGCTTTTTCCTATATATTGCAGCATTTTTTCTGCACAGGATAATCTGTGAACATGCAAGAAATACACACATTTGCAAACATCCACCAACTTACTTTCTGCCAGAGTGACTCTCGGGAGGCCAGACTGGAGCAGGCCGCCACAAACCAACAGTTTCCCAGCTGCCCTTGGTGCAAGTCATGGGCACTGATCCCGTCCACAAACAAATGAGGATCGTCACACAGCTCCTGATTAGAGAAACATACCAAAACAGAAAGGCAAATGACAGAGTGAGAAAAAGTGTGAAGAGCAAACATAAATCAGGGGTAAACAACAACAACAAAAAAAGGAACACCATGTACAAAAACATAGTAATTTGTCCAAAAATACAGCCGATATTGCTTCATTTTGATTTATGAAAGTAGCAGGAAAAACATAAGAAATACTTAGAAAAAAAGTGTTGGAGACAGAAACAGGACACAGGCTCTTTCAAGAGTTCACACTTAGATATTGCTTGACAGCTGTAAGCAGGTTTGGCATGCTGTCCCGGGAGAGAACCCTGAGCTCGGAGATAGTTGAGCCCAGGGCTCCCGCCAGGTCCATAGAGCATGTGAGGGGAGTACGAGATCAGGTGGTTCTCGAGAGCTCCTCTTTTTGTAAAGGAGAAAAGGAGGAGAAAGGGGTGGATGGGGGGTTTCTTCGGAAAACGAAGATAAGGGAGTAATGTCTAGCTAGGCTACTTATAGTGGGTTAGGATAGATCTGATTGGCTAACTAATGAGTGTAGATAGGTGGCCAGCTGCTGTCAATTATATCACGTGCTCCTCTCGAAATTAGTTTAAAAACTTCACTTAGAAAATTCTGACTTTCATTTTCACTTTCACTTTCATCAACTATAAATCAAACGACTCTTCTTTGCTCTGACAGCATCCAGCACACCTTTTTCACTGACCTCTTCACCACCACTGGGACATTCGACCCAAAAACAACAGAGAGCGACAGAGGAGAGAGATTCTGAGTGACCTAAAAGTAAAGGTCTGGTCTCTTTAAACAGCTGACACACACCGGGCACAGTGACAGCGGCTGAGGGAATGAAGCCACTTTTAGGCTGAAGCTCATTTTTTAATGATCTCTCAGAGTCGCTGACACAAATGAACCCTGAAAACAGACTAAACACATTAATAAGCACCTAACAAACCTTCAATGCCTTGTAAATGCTTAGGGGGATTCTTCTAATGGCAAATTGCTTCAAGAACTTAGTGAGAAGAATACATAGTGAGAAACTGGTCAAATCAAATGACCACAACGATAATGGCAAAGAGATTTTAAATCTGCACTGCAATAATTTAACAGCCTCTTTTAAAACATAATTGAATGACTCTTGATCTAAATAAGTCAGACAAAATTATTGCTATAAAACTGGTGTTGGGCTAAATTAGATTTTAGTAATGTATTTTGTAATTTACAGCTATAATGAATAGATAAATGAATGCAAAGATATTCCCAGTCCAGTCTCATTGGAAATATGTACTACAGACTACATTTTTGTGAAGCGTGAAATATGTTGTCCTGGATATGTTCCAGATGTCAAATTTACTAGAGGGTGCTGTCTACATTTTTGAGAATCTGAGGATTATGATTTGTTGTACTATAGGGTATATGCACTGCTAGGAATTTGTTCTCACACCGATAAACTTCTGGTGAACGGTTAATGTGACTTATTTTAATTTTATAAGGTTCTTTTTACAGCATCGATGTTGTCATGTAATAAAATATAATCAGTTAAATAGACTTCAGCATTTATTTAGTTGATCAAGCATAAAGCGAGATGAAAAGCCCTTTACATGCACATGCCATTCAGGATCAAACTCTATTGTAAGTACTGTAAACTCTGTTGAAAGTACAGTGGTAAAATAAAGGTTTAAATTTTAAAGACATGGAGCAGAAAAAATATAATTTATTGCAGTGCTTCTAGTGCATTCTAAGACCCACTTTCTATGGTATATCAATCAGGCAGTGGAGATCATTGACTTTTAAAGAAAACAGACTTTAAACGCTCTGATTTTGTAACTGCATACAGTTCACCGTAAGATTTTGACTCAGGTTACTGGAAAAATTAAAAGTCCTTCGGCATACTGTACTTCTGTATTTACCCCCATTCAGTTACACGTCCTTCCATAATATGGTGGTGTTTGTTGTGCAGATAATTTAGCATAAACTCATCCCTAAACCCAACCAATATTGTTTTCAAAAGCCAACGTAATGGCAAAGTGCACTGCAGTCACTTAGTTTCTCCTTGATTTTACACTGCTTGCATGTCTTTTGTAGAACCGCACTTCACTAGATTAAAACTCAAGCACTCTGAATGTACAATACTGTGCAAAGTGAGCTACTGAGCAAACTAGCCATGTCAGAAAAGTTGTCCATATGGAGATAGACAGGTGAGGCAAACATATTCGATTACAAGTCATAGACATTCTTAAGTTGTTTTGTTGGATTTATTTGGTCTGCATGAAAAAAATCTTTTAATCATTGATAATATGTCCTTGTAAAAAACATTAGGGTAAAACAAAAGGTTTTTGGAGTCACACTCCCCTGTAGAGTATGTTAAAGTATGTTTCTGTGGTTTTACAAAAATGTAGGCTAAAGGATATGTTTCCAATGAGGCTGTGTCGCTGTAGTGAAGCAAGAAAATCCTTCAGCAACATGCCATTCTTTCCCTGCATTCATCACACAGTCAACCAGCAATTTTCATTCAGGACAATGAAAACGATGAATTAATGAAACTGCCAGAGCAGAGTCATTATCTAAAGCGTATTGAATAATATAAGTCCAATAATACTTATCCAACTTGCTGATGAATGTTTTTGATATCTCAGAGTCCATTTGTAATGACTGAATCAGAGGGTGCATGTGCAAACATATCAGTGAATTTTGGGTGAAAATATGCTGGGAAAAGTAGGTTCATTGTCCACAGTCAATTATGTAGTGATGCATAAAGGACCACTTACTCTGAGGTCACTGCCAAACCAGTGTTTGAATGTTAATAGTTCAACCAGCATAAATCTGGTGTGGAATCTACTTGGTTAAAATGTTTTGTGTCCTTTGTAAAATTTACTATTGATATAAATGAGAATTTGGTGAAGTGCAAAATATGTTGTCCTGGATACGTTTCAGATGTCACATCCACTAGAGGGCGCTGTCTACATTTTTGCTAATCTGAAATACATTACTTGGATTATGTTTTGTTGTACAGTTCAGTTACACGTGTTTCAATGAGAAGGTGGGGTTTGTTGTGCAGATCAACTAGTGTAAACTATTCCCTTAACATAACCAATACTGTTTTCAAAAGCCAACAGCCACTTAGTTTTACCTTGATTTTACACTGTTTTTATCTCTTTTGTGAAACCAAGATTTACTGGATTCAAATCCGAAAACTCTGAATGTACAACACCGTACAATGTGAGCTACTGAGCAAACCGGCCATGTCAGAAAAGTATAGTCCATATGGAGATTGACAGATGAGGCAAACATATTTGATTACAAGTTATAGACAAGTTGATTTGTTGTATTTATCTGATGTTATGCAAAGAACTACATGAAAAAAAATCCTTTAATCATAGATGTGTCCCTGTAAAAATCATTAGTGTAAAAAAGAACAATATTTGTTTCAGACAAAACAGAATTAATACTTATTGGACCTAAATCCTGTACACAGCAAATCTCACAACTCAACCTGCAATTAAAGGGATACAAAATTAGCGTTTGCTCATCTATGAAATATGTGTGTGTCATATTAGACAGCAACCTAACTTCATATCTCCCATGTCACAAAAACTGCCTTCTTTCATCTGAGAAATATCGCTAAGTTATGAAGTATGCAGAAAAGCTAGTCCACGCTTTTATGACATCTTGGCTGAATTACTGTAATGTGCTGTTTGCTGGCTGCCCAGCGTCCTCTATTAACAAACCTCAGCTAGTACAAAATACAGCTGCCAGAGTTCTTACCAGGTCTAGAAAATATGATCATATCAGCAGTTCAAAATCTAGATTACAGACCTATCTTTTTAGTATAGCATACACTCAATGCATCACATAGTGGTATGATGCATGAATGTGCTCCACATATCTCGTTAATATACACTATGAACAGCAGCTACTCTATTTCCACCTGGGGATGCTCATCCTGAGGTCCCCAGAGACTATGCAGCACCACTGATGTGATCCAAGACCAGTGACGAGATGATCCCAAGGTTTCCATAATCCTGGACCAGGCCGTATCCTGAGCAGCAGCTGTGGTGGTCATGGAGGAGTAGAGAGCATGTGACTGATTCCTGTGACGCTCCAGGGACAGACAGGTCTTCAATGACGTCCAGCATTCTCCAACCTTCAGCGCCTAGACTGCAGCTCTGCACAAGCATTTGGCCATAGGAGAAATCATCATGCTCATGCCCAACTGAGCCTGGTTTCTCTCAAGGTTTTTTAATTCTTTACTTTCGCCAGTTGGTGAAGTTTTTTCCTCACCGCCGTTGCCACTGGCTTGCATGGTTCGGGACCATCGATGGATTTGCTCCTCAGTGTTTGGACTCTCAGTATTAATTATTAAACCACACTAAACTGAGCTAAACTTAACTAAACTTAAACTCTGAAAACTGGACTGACACTGTTTAAATTTACCATAATATTCTATGTGAAGCTGCTTCGACAGAATTTACATTGTAAAAGCGCTATAGAAATAAAGGTGAATTGATTTTAATTGAATTTGTTGGTTTCACACTGCCCCAAAACGTTCATTTTTATCTAGAAACTGCAGTCAAATGTTTTTAAATACTTTTTTGTGGTTTTACAAAAATGTAGGCTAAGAAACACATTTCCAGTGAGTCTCATAGCTTGATAACAGAGTGAAGCAAGACGATCTTTTATGTGGCGTTCCTTCCCCGCATTCATCACACAATCAACCAGCAATTTTCATTCAGGACTATGAAAACAATGAATTAATGAAAATGCCAGAGCAGAGTCATTATCTAAACCTTACTGAATTAATGTAAGACAAATAACAATTATAAAACTTACTGACCAATGCTTTTTTTTTTTTTTTTTTTGATGTTTCAGAGTTCATTTGTAATGACTGATTCAGAGAGTACATGTGCAATCACATTAGTGACTTTTTGGTAAAATTTTGCCCGCAAAGTAGGTTCATTGTCCACAGTCAATAGTGTAGTGATGCATAAAGAACCACTTACTCAGAGGTCACTTCCAAACCAGTGTTTGAACCATAATAGTTAAACCAGGGTGAATCTAGTGTGGAATCTACTTGGGTAAATGTTTTGTGTCCTGTGTAAAATAGTTAGATTACTATTGATATTTATAGATAAATCGTCTTTATGAAAATCATTTTAAAAAATAAGTTAAAAAATTGCACCTGGTAGCATTGTTTTTATTTAGCTAAAATAACAGGTTAATAGTATTTTTTTGTGCATATTGTAAGTAAAGCCATGCAATTTTTTGATGTGTTTAAAAGACATCTAATAGATATACAAACATAGATATTTGGGCTAAAACAAGGCTAAATTTGGGCTGTCAGTGAAATTCTATTCAACAGTCCTAATAGTTAATCTAACATTAGTCAAAAAATAGACTATAGTCATTAAATAGACATCAATGAATGATTAGACACATGAAGTCTGTCTATTTCATAACTAGTCCATTTTTTAAACTGTTGTTAGATTGTCAGCCTTGCTTTAGCCAAGATGTCGATTTTAGGACATCTATTAGTCTTTTTAAAGCAAAATTGCTGGGTGGTGGTACATGAATTGTGCTGTACTAATATTCTAAAGTATCAGACTTTTGATTTAATAATTTAAGATTAATTTATGATTTATTGCTTTGTGCATTTGAATACATCTTAATAAAAATGTACGTTTTAAATAAAAAAATTTGTTGTAGTTTTGTTCTTATTTCAGAGCACACATTTTATTTGACTTTATTTTGTTTTTCAGAAGAATAAAGGTCTATCAACACACTAAGGTTGATAACTATAATGATAACAATAAAATCTGACAGCCAATCAAAATCCATTTCACTTTAAAGAGCTTGAGCATTTAAAACTGGGGAATAATAGTGTGCTTAAACCAGGGGTGTCCACACTCATTCCAGGATGGCCAGTGTCCTCCAAAGTTTAGTCCCAACCCCAATCAGACACTCAAACATTCTTGCAGGTTTGTTGGAGCAAGAGGACACCGCCCCTCCAGGACCAGGTTTGGACAGAAAAAAACAATAACATTTTTATAAATAATAAAATAATAAAAATTATATTATAAATAATTATTATATATTGTGACGTGATATTCATTCATTTTCTTTTCGGCTTTGTTCCTTTATAAATCTGGGGTCGCTACAGCGGAATGAACTGCCAACTTATCCTGCATATGTTTTATGCAGGCGATGCACTTCCAGCTGCAACCCATCACTGGGAAACATCTATACACACTCATTCACCCATATACTACGGACAATTTAGCTAACCCAATTAACCTGTACCACATGTCTTTGGATTTGTGGGCAAATCCGGAGCACCCAAAGGAAACCCCCGTTAACACAGGGAGAACATGCAAACTCCACACAGAAACGCTAACTTACCCTGCCGGGGCCCGAACCAGCAACCGTCTTGCTGTGAGTCGACAGCACTACATACTGTGCCACCGCGTCGTCTAACTGTTATATTATTACTATAAATAAACAGAACACGATTTTGTCTTTATAGAAATCCACCTTGCTTGATTAACTCTAAGAATATTAAAAATAAACATCAAGAACTTTCAAATAAGAATTTAAAAAATTAGAACAGAATAACAATATAGAACAAAATTTACACTTTAACCCAGACTCAACTGTTTTTCTAACAAGTCTCACACATCACCAAATCCTAAATCTTAAAAAAGTGTTGTGTATTTTTTTAGAGTATAGTGTTATCTCTTACTTAAGGTATCAAATAAGTCAGGATCCTGACACACGAGCATGACACCCCTGCTGGGTTGGCTGGTCTCAGGAGGTATAAAATACATGTTCTCACAGTCCAAGTTTACTCACTCTCACAACACTCATTTGTCTTTCACATTGTGCTAGCAGAAATCATTTCCACAGCTCAGCAGGCGAGACTTTTCTCTCTACACGCCACACATCCAGCAACATCTCATTCTTTTGACGCTGCGCCTTTCAAACCCGCTCAACAACTCGCGCAAACCTCTAGAGATGAAATATTTCATCATGCCCCTACGGTGTGTGAGAACCAAGTGCAATGATGTCAAATTTTTAAGGTGAAACACACAGCACAGGTCTCTATTCCAGAGGCAAGTAAGCTGGACAGCAACACCCAAACTCTGCTTTTGTTTGCGGTCTGCATATAAAGCTTGATACAATCATAGTGCATGACTGATTTTCCATCAGACCCTTTGATATTACCACTCTGTCATTCATAACAGAGTGTTATGCAGCCAAACTCTGACTCAAACAGACAGGGATACGGATTGAGTTTGGTGGCTGAAGCCGCTGTGGTCCTTCTAAGAGCATTGCCTGGTCATTTTGGGCTTCACTGATCTGATTAAATATCAATCCACCATGAACTGATACATTGCTCTCTTCTCATTTCTGACAGTTCTTTGGGATTCTGTTGTTTGATCAACAAGTGAGTGGCAATGATTTTAGCAAATCTATTTCAAATCTTCAGAAAATGCTCTGGCTACAAATTAATCGATGATGCTTTAGTCTAACTGATGTCATATTTGTGTGTGATTGAGTGGAAGTAAAAAAAAAACCTACAAAGAAAGAAACTACTAAACTTGATGTATGTGTGATGAGTGCAAAGGAATTAAACAGCTTTAAACCAGGTTAGATGCATTACTTAAAGGTGCACTTTAAGTACAGTAATTAAAATCTGGGTATAACAAGGCTTAGTAGAATATTAAAAGATTAGTATTTGAAAATACTAATAATAATCTAATCTCATTTTCACGTAAAATCCACAGGTGTAAAACCCTAGTGGACAGCGGGTTAATCAGAAGACAAAACAAACTGTGACAAGACTAACGGGCCAGGTCGTCCGTGTTTGCATGTATGCCAAATTTGGGTCGTTCATCCGGAACTGACGATCGATAAAATACATGCAGTTTGATAAGCAGTTTTCAAATTAGACAATCTAGTGCAAAATCTTCTCCCCTAATTATTTTAAGCATACATTTCACTTACTGTGTATGTGGGACTTTTATTTTGAAAACGTGAGCGCCAATTTGTTTACTTTGTATCACTGGGCAACAACAGCACAAGACACATTGAAACTGGCCTCAAGATGCAAAATGCTAGATTTACAAACAACACATTTATTTATCTTTGCTCTGAAGAGGTATAAGGTATGTTTAGTTACATCTTTAGTTTGTGATTTATTGTGTTTATTGTAAAATTTGATGTGTATGTTTCAACAAACACATGCTGAATTGTGTCAAATCACTCTGCTCAAATGTCATCTGTTCATGCAGAGGTTGATATTAATTCCTGGCTGTTTTCTTTGACTGTGGCTTCAAAATACAACAAGACAATCTTTATCTCTCTTTTGTCAAGTTTAATTATAATTTAGACTTTATCGATAACAAATCTGGTGAGCAAAACAGGTTAACATTACTCTAATTGGGTTTATATTTGTCTGTGTTTAGCGCAGTGGTTCTCAAAGTGGGGGTCGTAAGACAATGAGGGTTGTCGCTTGGTGATTTCCAAAAATATCATATATTTTAATAAACTATTAGAATGATCATATTTTATTAATTATTATAAATTATTTGCGACCTCTGTGGTTATTATGCTAGATTAACATCACAACAGTGTTAGTTGCAGCAGATTGATTTTGCGGTACAATATTAAACTTTGACACCTTTATGGCACTCACATAAATTAAGGCCACGATTGAACAAGGAAGATGATCTCCAAGTGGCTCCAAGTCTCTAAAATTGAACCAAGAATAGTCTTGTGCTCATAAACATTGTGCTCACCATTCTCATTAGGTGAGATTAATATTAAATTAAACAAATTAATAATGACTATAAAAAATATATGGTTGGAAGACTGTTGCACTTTTTTGTGTTGCCAATATCCTTATGTTTATATAGTTCCTATTGGTGTGTGTGCACCATTGTGTACAATATCTGTATGCTTATAACCACCTCCGATTATAGTGGGGGTCGCGAGTCACTGGAGTGGATATTTTAGGGTGTGTGTCTGTAAGAGCAGCACGTCAGAGTGGACCTCATTTGGACAAACACTTTTGGTCAATTTTATCACCACTTTTCATCCGGTTGATTAACGAATCAAAACAAAATTCAAAGCTTCCAGATACCATGAACACAGCCACAATTACACTTCTCCTCAAACCCAATAAAGACCCAACATTACCGTCAAGCTATCGTCCAATCTCACTAATTAATGTAGACACTAAAATAATTGCTAAAGCACTTTCACATAGAATAGAAAAAATCATGCCATCCATAATCCATCCAGATCAAACCGGTTTTATTAAAGGTAGACAATCATCAAACAATACACGCAGACTCATAAACCTAATACACCACTCATCAATAAACAAAAACAAATCTATCATAGTCACCCTCGACGCTGAAAAGGCTTTCGATAAAGTAAACTGGAAATTCCTGTTTTCCACATTAGAGAGGTTTGGTTTTGGGGAGTCATTTATTAATTGGATCAAAATTCTCTACACATCACCCTCAGCTACTGTCATTACTAACGGACTAACATCACGCAGCTTCACTCTACACCGGGGAACTAGACAAGGATGTCCACTCTCTCCCTCTTTATTCACCATATTCATTGAACCACTTGCAGCAGCCATCCGTCAAAACATTTATATTAAAGGAATTCAAACATTAAACATACACCATAAAATAAGTCTTTATGCCGATGACATATTATTATACTTACAAAATCCCCAAACATCATTACAGGAAACAATAAAACTTATTGATACCTTTTCAAATATTTCGGAATATTCAATCAATTGGAATAAATCTGCTATACTCCCATTAAATTCCACCAGTGTGGATGTGACATCCCAAACATCACAAATCCCTCTGTGCACTAACTATATCACATATTTGGGTATCAATGTTTCCGCCAGGCTGTCAGAGTTGTTTGCACTTAACTATACTCCGATACTTAAAAAAATAGATGACGATCTGCAACGCTGGATGAACTTACCACTATCCATCATGGGCAGAATATCAGTTACCAAAATGTCCATTCTCCCAAAAATAAACTATTTATTTTCAATGATTCCAACACAACCCACACATACCTGGTTCAAATCCCTAGACTCAATTATAACAAAATTCTACTGGAAAAATAAAACCCCAAGAATAAAATTGACAACCCTACAGAGACCAAAATCACAAGGAGGATTAGAAGCACCACATTTTTACAACTATTTTTTGGCAAATCAGCTTCAAAACATACACAATTGGATTAAACCTAACTCATCAGAATACACATACACAGAATACAAGACATTGAACAATCAATATGCAAAGACATTAACATTTCAGAATTACCCTTTCACAGTCAATCAATCAAGAGACATCACTGTTTTAAAATGCCGACAATAGAAGCAACTCTGACAGCCTGGTGGAAATTCCATCAGGTCACAAATTCCCCACTCACACCATCTAAATACACCCCAATTTGGAATAACCTTGATTTCCTAGCCAACAAGAAGCCACTTAACTTTCACACATGGGCAGCCAAAGGAATCACACAACTTCAACATATCTTTATTAATAATAATCTGGCACCATTTCCCCATATAGCCCAGACATACAGCATTGGGAGTAATTGCTTTTTGGAATATTTACAAATCAAATCATCAATTAAGTCAAAATTACCTAACCAATCAATCAATCTAGACCTTCCACCTCAAATCTCAGAGTTTATTAATATATCGCCCTCCAAAAAATTGCTCTCCCAAATATACAAAATGATATCAAAATCAGACAATGCATTAGTTCTACCAACCACTAAATGGCAAACAGACTTATCTATTAATCCCAATGCTGCATTCTGGACTCAAATTTGCAAAAACACATTTTCCATGACTAAAAATGCTAACTTACAACTTATACAGTACAAAGTACTTCACAGATCACATTTAACTGGGCAGAAATTATTTAAAATGGGTTTCACGTCAGAAATATGTTCACATTGCACACAAAACACTGCAGACACATATCTTCATGCCTTATGGCATTGCACTTCAATTAAATCATTTTGGGTAAAGGTTACTGACTCACTCTCCAACTTAATGGGTTGTCACATCCCACTGTGTCCCTCCCTCTGCATATTAGGTGACATATCCACAATCAATATAAATAATACAAATGGTCAGTTTCTGCTGGTGGCTCTAACTATCGCAAAGAAAACTATCCTCATGAACTGGAAATCAAGAAATACCATTCACATCTCATACTGGAAAAACTTGTTAACAGAATACATCTCCATTGAAGATCCTCTTTGCCTGAAGCCATTCCCTAACAACACCTTTATCAGTACATAAACAAGAGGGGAGGGGAGAGAGGGGGTCAGGTAGAGATGAGGGAAAAAAAAAAAAAAATCTAATATTTAATCTAATTTAAAATAAATAAATCAATTGGAAAAAAAGTATAATGTAAACAAATAAAATAAAAGAATCATAATTCGGTCTTTATATACTTTTTTACTTTCCCTTTTGTTCTATTTGTTCCCCTTTCCTGTCCCTATCAATGTTATTTATTCATTTTTATTATATATAATATTTGTTTTCTATTTATTATTATTATTATTACTATACATAAATTATTATTATTATTATTATTATTATTATTTATATACCAGTGCCTCTCCTGACCAACAACAGATAAAAAAAAAGAAAAGAAAAAAAAAAATAGAAAGAAAGAAAGAAAGAAAGAGAAGAGGAGGAAAAAAAAAGAGAGAGGGAAAAAAAAGGAAAGAAAAAAAATCTACTTACATGTACTAAATTCACAGGGTAAAGTGTAACGTAGGCATGGCAGTCTGGGCACTGCACTGGACTGATCCATGCCACACGTTACACTTTTTTTAATGCATCACAAAGCAACTGACAAACACTATATACCTTAATGCCCATCACACAACTACAACCTCCTCAATTTATTGTTACAGCTGTTGTTATTTTTATTATTATCATTATTATTAGTATTATTACCAGCATGAGTATATTATAGTTATCAAATTACAGTAATAATCTATCATACATATCTTTAATATTATTCTTCCATGTGGAATTGTATAATTCATAATTAGCATTGATATAGTGTTTTCTTTTTTATTTATTCAGTTTTTATTATTATTATTCTTTTTTTTTTTTTTGGCTTATTCTCGTTGCTTTGTTTGCTGAACTTTATTTTTCTTCTCTCTTATTGTTTCTTTTTTCTTCTACTCCTCCCCTTCCTTTTCTGTTTTTATTTTTTATTTTATTTTATTTATTTATTTTTATTATAAGTATTTTATTAATTTTTGTTTATTATCATTAGTTTATTTTCTCTTTTCCTCTATCTCCCCTTCAAACTTACTACTTACTACTATTATTATTTGTTATTATTATTATTATTATTTATTATTATTATTACTTGTCCTCTCCCTGATTTTCCCATCCTCCCCTCTCCTCGACACCTTTGTCATAAATGGTATTACTTTTATTTTTTGAAATCATTATTATTATTATTATTACTGTTCTGACTTGTCCTGTTATCTTTCCATTATCATTATTACAAGTATTTATACCATTATCATTATTAAGGTTGCAGTTGTTGTAGTAGTAGTAGTAGTAGTAGTAGTTGTAGTTGAAGTAGTAGACAGTGTAATAGTATCGATTGTTATTGAGTAATTGTTACGGAGATTTTTGAAGTAGTAGTTCATGTAAGTAGTAGCAGAAGTAGTAATGGTGTGGTAGTTACAGTAGTAGTAGTAGTCATTGTTGGTGTAGTAATATCAGTAGTAGATGTTGTTGATGTAGATGTAGTAGAAGTGATTGTAGTAGTAGTAGTAGTGGTAATAGTAGTAGTAGTAGTAGTAGTAGTAGTAGTAGTAGCAGTAGCAGTAGACGTTGTTGTATTAGTTGTAGCAAACGCTATAGTAGTATCAGTAGTGGTAGTCGTTGTAGTAGTATCAGTATTAGTAGACATTGTAGTAGTAGTAGTAGTAGTCGTGGTTGTGGCTGTAGTAGAAGCAGTAGTAGTTGTAATATAAGTAACTTTTTGTAGTAGTAGTTTGTGTAGCACTTGTGATTTATTATTATTGTTGTCAGTTATTACTGTTGTCCTTTCTTTCTTTTTACTCTAATTTTTACTATCATACATTAATAAGCATTGTTGTTACTCCCTACCTCTGACTGGTTTCTTTCTATATGTTTTATCTATATCTGTGACACTTGCTTCATTTATTGACTGTTATTGTTCCTTATGTATGTACTCTGACCTGTCCACCAAGTTACCTTTACATGCATACACACACTCACACACACACACTCACGCACATACCAGTACATGACTATATTGTTGTTGTTTTTGTTTTGTTTTTGTTTCGTTGCTTTGTATTTGTTATTTGTTGACGTTTTCTTGTATTTGTATGATTTTTGCATATTCTAATAAAAAAAAAAAAAAGAGTGGACCTCATTAACATTCACGACACAATCCAAGTATGGTCAATCATGGACCTTCTGATTCTATGGGTAATAAATGAGCTTATAAAACCATTTCTGGAGATTTTTTTAACTTACTGAAGCCAAAAACCTGCAATGTGGATATCATAGAACAATTTAACTTATCAAACCAATGCAGTATACGGAACCTTTAATGGTTACCTTTTATACCCCTTTTTACAAGATGTAAAATAAGTCTCTAGAGTGTGTATGTGAAGATTCAGCTCAAAATACCCCACAAATAATGTTTTATAAAGCTGTGGTCACACGAGTTTGAGGTTGCGAAATACTGTTATACAGTGCTGCGAAAAGGCAGGACTTTCCCCCTCTGACGACATGTACAAAGGGAGAATGTCAAGCATTTCTGCAGACTGTATGAGAATGTATTAATATTTTTTACTATTGAAAGCTGCTTATATTAATAGACTGTTGCTACGCAACTGTGTTTAAACCTCTTCCAAATGTGTTTTGTTTCCATAATAGTCACCATTTAAATATACATTTTAAAAAGTGTCAAATTATGGTTATAGAGCAACTTACACTGCAAAATAATATAGAAGTGCAACTGAGACAATCATCAAACATGCAAGTTAACTTCAAGTATGAATCAAAAATGTCTTCAATGAGTTTAAAGTCAAGTAAAAAAAACAGAGCAATCTGAAAAATCAAGTGCAAGCTATATTTTTTATAGCTTATAGAGAGTTTATAGATTGTAATCAAAGCCATAAAATCATAGAAAACAATTTCACATTTTAACAGCCTCACACTGCACTTCTTTTCCTCTGTTCAGCTCCCTTCCAAATGAAAACACTAATAAAACAAATTGTGAATACTGTATATAGACTTCTTGTATATGCATTAACTCCTTAACATATTAGCATGCTGCTTAGTTTATGCTGTTAAAGGTTATATGAAGAGCATAAAAATAAATAACAGACACAAACAAACTGGTAAAAGTTTAATTAGACTTATGAACCTTTCTTTGATATTTCATTTTTGTCAGTATGGAACAACAATAATAATAATAATAATAATATTTATAATTATATACACTGTTAGACATTTCTGTAAATTACACAGTTATTTACTATATTTCACCCAGTGTAATACTGCAAATTCCTTTTACGGTAAATAACTGTATTTACCGTTGCATTATGGGAATTTAGTGTGACGTCGAACAACATATACAGCGATGTACTGTATTTGTAAAAATTCGTGTATTATACTGTATTTTCCACAACTGCTTCAACGCCACCTTGCGGCGATTCGACTACTCTGCACCACATTTTGCCTGAGGACCCTGGAGCAATTCTGGAGGACAATTTATTAGTGTGCCTGAAGAACATACTGGATTTAACAAACTTTACTCTGGTAAGCTGAGGCAGTGTTTCATTTTACAGAATGTTTTGTGGACGAGAATAGAACAAAGTAAAGTATAAAGTTGGCTATTATTATTTTCTCTGGCTTGGCGTTATTTCGCCCATTTGAGAAATATATCATCTATTAAGATGTTACCTTTATTTAATTTATTACATTAACACTACTATTACTTTAAAAAAGACTGTTTATGACTATTAGCCATTGTTCTCGTCATATCTTTTTATTTATTTACATAGGAACCGGTGTTGCAGCGGGTTTTGGTTTAGGAGGGAACCAGAGGTATGCAGACAGTTTTGGAGGACACTTAGCACGAGACAACGGTCCGGCAGAGAGTGTTTTCCCCCAGAAGAATATGAATGAAAGACCATCAAATAATCCAGGTAAAAGCGCGTCTGTCTGTGCTGACAACACTCGACATTGATTTGAGCACCTCTATTAGCATTTGTTTGCTCGGCAACATTAGCTGAAGCGATCTTAAAATGGTAATGTTAACTGTTAGCTAAACTGAGCTAAGTTTATATTGAATTGGACTCAAACTCATTTTAACGTGCAACGTTTAACTTATATTGATTTATACTATATATATTAGATGTTGTGAACTTATTTTTCTCTGGTTTAGAGTAACTTATAACGTTAGCTTGAGAAAATAACATCGCGACGTAACCTATAAGAACGTTAACGTAAATCTACAATATGCATAGAGGTAAAGTTGGTTTTATATTTGCACATTCGTTCATTTAGAAGACTCTAACGTTATACTGTTTACCATGTTACTTTGAATATTCGATCAGAATTAGCATGCCAGTATGACTTGAAATCAACATTAACACTGTTTATTTGACCGTGAGCATGTTGTACTTTGATAGTCATTAGCTGCTAAAATGATTTCGCTATTTAGAGTTTGCAAATAATACTTTTATGAAATTAAATTATTACGGGGGAAGTCTGAATCTGCTAATATAAAACCAACTTTACCTCTATGCATTATGCTAATAACCACCTTTTTGCTATTTATTGTTTGCTAATTATTTTTTTATCACAACTCTTGACATTTGCTTTAACATAATTGTTACCATTATATTTTTCCTGTTTAGATATGGCACGAGCACAGCAGCAGGTTTTGTCTGAAGAAACAAACAGCATTTCGGAGGAACATCTTGATCAGCACAGCCTTATGCTTAAAAAATAAGCAAGACCAGTAAGCAACCAAGGTAAACAAATACAAAAAAAAGTTGTGTGGAGGTTGTGGATTGTAGCATGGTATTCTTATCTGTATTTTTGGCTTTTTTATGGTCTCAATATAGAATACTGGGAGCC
This sequence comes from Danio rerio, assembly GCF_052040795.2. NCBI lineage: Eukaryota > Metazoa > Chordata > Actinopteri > Cypriniformes > Danionidae > Danio > Danio rerio. Next base: position 23,544,147 of record NC_141041.1, on the reverse strand, counting down.
TGCCTGTGCAAACTGGACCTCATACAACAGTAAGTACTGTACATCTATTTGTTTCTCAATATAGTAACGTTACTTTTAATACAAAATGTGTCACATGTTTAGTTGCTAGCTAAATAAAAAATCTTTTTCCCTTTTTTATTAAACCTTTTAGTAGGGTTTTTTCATCTTTGTTTATAATATTTTTGAGCAGATTGAGGTCTGTCATGGGTCAGACATTTCAAAATACAATAATTAGTATTGGGATACATGCATTTGTCTATGTATTAATTGTCTTTTTCCCCATTTCATGTTGCCTAAATATTTTGTAATATTAAATAATAAATATTATTATATTAAATAAAATAATAAAAATTTTTGTATAAATAATTCCAGAGGATGAAACAAAATGCACAGCAACAACCAGAGTGAGCCAGAAGAAGGCAGGAGAAGTAATGAAGAGAATGACAACCATGAACAACAGTGAGTTATCCTTCTTTCACCAGCTAACTGAGAACTTGGATTAGGTGAGACACTCTCAATAATTGTATCAGTATTCAGTCTGTTTTAGTTTATTAGGAATACATAAAACAAATAGTCTAATCTGTCCTGCCGTGAATCAACCCATCACAAATGCTACAATGTTTTTGTAAAACCTTGTTAGGGAAAAAAATAAACAGGACATTCTGGTTAGTTATCTTTTAAACATGGTAGTGAGCAGGTTATGAGCAGGAGCCAGTTGCTCAGTACCTGCTGAAAACTAGCCCAACCTAGCTGCCATGCTTCAAAATAATTAACCAGTATATGATTTATTTTTTTTAAACAAGCTTCTTCTATGCTTATGTTAGTCTGTTTGTCCCTATCCAGAGTTCTTCATAATCCTGGACTAGCCAAATCCTAACCAGATGCTGTGGTGGTCATGGAGGAGGGAATCCTAAAAGACACACGTGATCAATGAGTTTCCGCATTGATCCAATGGGCCAGCCTGACCACCCGCTGGTGAACTTTCAAGCCTCCGATGCCTAGACTGCGGCCTTGCACAAGTTTGGCTAGCGGAGAACTGGTCGTGCCCAACTGAGCCTGGTATCTCTCAAGGGATTTTATTCTACACTTTCGTCAGTTGGTGAAGTTTCTTCCATGCCACTGTCGCCAATGGATCGCTTGGCTACGATTGGTGGATCGGTGGATTTGCTCTTCAGTGTTTGGACTTTCAGCAGTGACATTTACTGCTTCAATTCTGAAAACTGGACTGAAGCAGCTTCAATTTACAAGAACTTCTATGTTAAGCTGCTTTGACATCATTGATCTACAGTGTAAAAGTGCAATAGAAATAAAGATGAATTGCATTTGAACATGTGAATTCAGACCTTGTTGAGCATTTGACACCAGAATTAGTAATATTTTAAAGTTGTGTTGTTTCTGAGTCGGCTAATAGTTACAAATATTTATTTTTCCAACAATATGCAATTCAGAAGTTTACATTTTTATTGTACATGTATGTTCTAGTGCTTTGTGTGATTTATTTATTTTTAATGTGTTGATTGTATTGCTTAATGTAATTTTCACACATTTTCCTTAAATGCTTTATGCATTATTAATGTTTTAAAGAATGGAATATTTTGTAATTGTGTCTGGTTTAATGTCAGTAGTACTTAGTACAATTGGGTTTTTGTTTCTCAACAATATGCAGGTCAGACACTTAAATTAGTTTTGTACATGTATGTTAATGTGCTTTGTCATTTTCAATGTTTTTTTTCCTAAAATAAAATATTTTGAATGATTGAAATGTAATGTTTTTACACATTTTTAAGCTTGTTTTAAGCATCTCCAATGTTTTAAATAAAGAGTGTTTATTTTGTTAATATTTTGTAATTGTGTCTTTTTTAGGTCTATAGTATTAAAATAATATTAATACAATTATATTATAAAATATTTAGGACAAAATTAAAAGGTTTACAGTAGCTAACTGTTAACTTAGGTTTTTACAGTAGTTAACCATTTTCAGACACTACAGTAACATGCTGTAAACGGATTTACAGTTGTATACTGTAAATCTAAAATACAGTAACTTACTGGCAACAGTGTTGCCAGTAAGTTACTGTAAAAACCCTTTGAAATGTCTAACAGTGTATATATATATATATATATATATATATATATATATATATATATATATATATATATATATATATATATATATATATATATATGAAGAGTTTAGATGAAATTTTCCTCTAAAATGAGGATTTTTATCAGGCTCCTGTGTAAATGTTCAACAATATCACTTTTATGGCACAGAATAAGTCCTTTTTCTGGACTTTAAAGTGAAATATCTCAAAATAAATAATGGAGCTGAGATAAATGTTTATTTTTGATGTAAACTTCAAACTGCATTTAGACGTTTTTGCATCTGTACTCTTCATATATATCTATATCTATATCTATATCTATATATATATATATATATATATATATATATATATATATATATATATATATATATATATATACACATCTATATATACACATATATCTATCTATCTATCTATCTATCTATCTATCTATCTATCTATCTATCTATCTATCTATCTATCTATCTATCTATCTATCTATCTATCTATCTATCTATCATTCATTATTATTCTAAAAAAATTTAAAACATCCCGTGCTGGTTTGCCTGGTCTGTAGCATGGCTTTAGAGAGAATTTTGGGGCTTTTTGATACCTTAAAATGTTTCCTACAAAGGCAGCCCACTAGGTTTTCTTCAGTTGGGCCAAACTAATGGGCTTTTCTTTCCAAATAGGAAATAATAACACTATTTGTCTTCAGCATGCAATACATCAACTATTATTTGACAAGCATTTAGTCTCTTGAGCGTTTTAAGCGATTACTTTCACAGCCCAAAAGCCTGAAAATGGACATAATATCTTAACACCCCTCACAAGTCCATTGTCCCCTGTTTCATTATAAGGAACAAAGAAAACAGAGACAAAGAGCTGACAAAGAAAAATAAAAGATATTGTTTTTGTGAGTGAACGCTCTCTTCAGAGGCGAGTTTTCAGCGCTGTGTCTGTGGGTTGGTCACTATTATAGTTGTATTGTGTGTATGTGTGTGTGTTAAGAGGATACGGACTGATTAGACCACAAGGTCATTGGAGTTACAGCTCAGCACTCCTGCCACCTCTGTGAACACACACACTTTTTAATCACAGCCTAAAATGGCATCCAAGGGGCAACCCTCTCCTGGGGCTAAGAGCTTATGTGTGTGTCTGTGTGTGTGTGTGTGCTTCTTTCATATTATCTCATGCATTGAGAGTTATGAGTCATGCTGAGTCTGTCTTGGCAAGCTTTGACAGATAAGACCAATCATAAAATCACTGAGCAAAACTCAGACACCAGTGAGCTCATGGTTTAAATAAATGACCATCAGTCAGCACGTTTACATGAACTCCAATATGCTGACATCTCAAGATCAGTCTGGTTGACATTCAAACCAATTTTACAAGACTTAATAAATCAGTTATAATGATGTCAAAATGTAATCATTTGGTAACTCCTACTCATAAAACCCAGTCTTTCTTCTGTTTGAAAAGCAGCGTTGACAAGAAGCGGCAGAAGGGGGTGGCAGAGAAAGAAAAAAGAGGGATTGAGGGATGGTATTAAGTGACCCAAGGACCCAAAATGAAATATGAAGCAGCAACAGTGAACTGCATTAAAGCCCCTAATGGCGATCATTTAGTCAGTGTGATTTGTTGCAATGCCTTCCTTCATGTCAAACAAGGATAGGATTTCATTTGTACAGTTCAGGGACAACAAACAAAATGTCAGCATGTGCAACTATTAGGCTCCCTGTTGATGGAGAGTGATTTCAAATCAACATGGATTAGCCTTGTTCACATTCTTACATAATTTTTCTTGTCTTAAATATGATTATCAAGGCACGTTAATCCAAAGTAAAATTATGTTTTTGATATTTCATCAGAATGCAAGAACAGTGTTTATAAGATAAATATTATACACTGTCAGAAATAAAGGTACAAGAGCTTTCACTGGGGTGGTACTTTTCAAAAGGTACACATTTGTACTTAAAGGGTCCATATTGGTACCTCAAACGTATATATTAGTACCTTAACAATTTTAAAAGGAACACTTTTGTACTTTTTAGGTACTAATATGTACCCTTGAGGTATTAATATGGACCTTTAAGTTACAAATTTGTACCTTTTGAAAAGGTACCACTTAGTGAAAGCTCACTTACCTTTATTTTTGAGAGTGTATGTAGTAGCCGTATTGTATTTATAAGACATAAACAAGCACAGTTTTGGATAATAATGTTAAACTTTTTTGTGGTGGAGGGGGGGGGGGGGGTAATCATGAAATTTGTGCATGCAGAGTAAGTTATCTCAGTGTTAAAGAGTTAGATTTGCATGTATTTCAGAGCTTTTCTTTTTCAAAATTTGTAAGTCTGGGTTGGAGTCTGTCTCTGATTATTTTTTTGAGCATATTCTTATTTATTTTTACTCTAACTGACATTAATGTAGATAAATCTGATAATTACACAATACATATTAATAATAGTAGAAGTCGTCCCTTTCTGCAGGTCAAGAGCTTGGGTGTCATCTTGGATAGCACACTCTCGTTTGAAAGCCATATCAAAAATATTACACATACTGCATACTTCCTTCAGCATAATAATTCTTGTCTCCGGCTCTTCGCTGTTCTCTCACAACCAACAACACAGCAATTCTCATCCATGCACTGGTTACTTCACGTCTTGACTACTATAATGTACTTCTCACTGGCCTTCCTAATAAACTTTTCCATAAACTCTAACTGGTTCAGAGCCATGCAGCTCGCGCCATTTATAGGACTCCATCTCACGAGCATGTCACATCACTTCTTTATCAGCTTCACTGACTTCCAGTAAAGTATCGTATTGACTTTAAACTATTACCTCTCACCTTTAAGGCACTTCACAATCTTGTTCCTCAATATCACACTGAACTTCTCCATATTTATACTCCATCTCGCACTCTAAGATCAGCCAACTCTTTGTCCCTGGTGCCACCTTGCACTCGATTTAGCACAATGGGAGACAGATCTATTAGCTCTATAGCTCCACAGCTATGGAACTCGCTTCCCCTGGACCTAAAAAGCAGCGATAGTCTTCGCACTTTAAACAGGCTTTCGTGTTAATATCAATTACCATGTTATTTTATACTTCCATGTGTTTGTACTTCAGCTCCTCTCATGTATTTAAAAACAGCAGTACTCACAAACGTATCAATACAAGTATACTCCAAGCAAAGCGTTTAATAGATATGTAGTGGAGGAAAATGGAAAGGCAATCTATTGTACAGTGGATCAATGTCCTTCTGTTTAGCTATATGTAAAAGATTTCAGACATGCTAAAAGGCAAACTTACATTCTTTGAGAAAATGTGGACACCCTTTATATATCTTATTTCAAATTTAAATTTCACCAAATTATTCAATGAAACAGGAAAAGACGAAATAAACTGATATTGACTTAGCCTATTTACATATTCCCGCTATTTCCAAAGATTTGTTTAAACAAGCCATTGTCATATTGATGATCTGGTACATGGCTTCTATGGATGATTTGTATTTTTCAACAATTTCTTACTGTTTTCTCTAAAATAATCTGTAACTAATTCAAACAACCCGTGCCTCAACCCCCCCCACCCCTTTTCCCTTTTTATTTCCTTTTTTTAAACCTTTTTTTGCTTTTGTTTTTTTTCCCCTTATTATTTTTGTATTTTCCTCTAAATTTAAAACAAAGATGTAAATATGATTGTGATGTTATACTGTCATATTTTTATTACATCTCAATAAAAAGATTGTTGAAAAAACTCATATGCAGAAATATTGTTATTCAGTCTTTTTTTCTTCATCACAACAACACAATGAATGCGATATCAGTAGTGTCTGCACTCGATCCCACCTTCTCTGCTGTGACCATATAAAAGGTGGAGATGTCAACTTTGGGATGTTAAACTGCGGCACAGACAGAACCAATCATAGTGTCTGCCTCAATTATAACCTGGATTAATGGTGACAGGAGCTGCTGTGGGTGCAGTTCAGACACCCCACACTGGAGCACAGCACTGGTGTGTTTGTGTGTGAATGAGATTCTGGGTCGGGCTTCGTTCCAGGAGCGAGAGAAAGGCATAATTGACTTGGACAGGCTTGACACTTAGTATGGCCCTGAGCGAGACAAGCACAAGGGGGAAAGTAGCCTATCACATTCCTGCAATTCATGCTATTCTAAACGCTACAGTTTTTAGAGGCTGCATTGTATAATTAAGTTAAAAGAGAGTTATAATGCCAAAGAAAACCTTAATAATGTCCGCTGATAGCTTTTTCCTATCAGGATAGGAGATTTAACAAATAGGCTATATTGTATATGCATTCTTGTGAACCAACATTGACACTACATGGTAAAAATAACCCTGGTTTAGTCAAAAACAAAATAAAAACTGAAATTTTATGTCTGTGTCCATTAGTGGTGGATAATAGACCTCCTCCTCTAAAGGACAAATGACTCAGGCTGACCTTTACTTCTGCCATGGCTTGACTAACATTGAGTTTTGACTGTACTGATGATGAATTACAGCAACATTTTGTTGATCAACAAACTTATTGAGTAATGACAAGCAGAATCCCAAATTTAGCACATCTGTGATCAATTCTTAATTTTGCCAGCATTTCAGCAGGCCATTCACACAATGTATGATGACTACAAAAATGAAGCATAACTAGATAATTTAACGTTGGCTTGAGAAAGCCTAGCTAGAAAGTTTGAATTATTATTAAAAAGTCTGAAAAAGTTTGAAGCCGTTATTTACGCATAACGTTTGGAGCACTTTTAATGGTTATAGGGCATTCTCTATGGATACTAGAGTGTTGCTATATGATTGCTAGAGTGTTGATAGGTCAGGGTATTCTGTGTAGTTGCTAGGGTGTGTTGTTTCTGTAAGGTTGCTACATGGTTAGTAAACATGTTTCTATGCATGCAAAAGTTTTAAACACATCACCATCAGATGTGCCTTGTTTAAGGCTCAATAGCGCTTTAGAGAGTGTGCTCTTGCAAGTGTGGCCATATTCTCTTCTTACAAGCATCTTTATATGAAATGTATGGGATGATAACTGGTTTCAAGGTACTGTATACTGTGATTTGGAAGTCAAGGTTTTAAAACTGCCAAAATGTTGTTATACCTTTCCTATGGTGTGTAAGATTTGTTTTGCTTTATTTTTTACATCTTTTCACAACAATTTTATTTAGCTTTTTTTAGGGCAACAGTACAGAAAAGAACAGAAACTACTGATCTAAAATATTTTAAAGGTTTCTTAATATAAAATATTTTGTGCTTACTGGGGTAAAAGTTGTTTTTTACAAGACATTTAAAAATAACCTATTTCGGAGCAGTAATCACAATACTGTGATACCGCGAAACAGTGATATTTTTTTCCAAGGTTATCATACCATCAGAATCTTATTCCGGCCCATGCCTAGATGTGTTTTTTAATATCTTGGTCTAATTTTCATAGAAATATCTTTCCAAATTTGTGCAGGGTTCTCAGGTAAGATCTGCCAACACTAACGCTAATGCTATGCCATTTCCTGCTATATGCAAACAAAAAGGAAACAATTTTGATTTAAATATATCATTAACAAGTATATGGTCAGTTCTGTACACACTGTAGAATTAATATAAATGCTGTGGTCACTACCTGCATTTGCTTGTTGAATGTGGTTATCATTTCAATAAATTACTGGACAGAATATAAAACAGAACAACAAACAGATACTCAAATTTAGCTGCATTTTATTTTGCATTTAGAACTTTTTTTATAAATACAAACACTGTAAAAAATGCAGGGTTCCACGCAATTCATTCATGCTGTCCCAATAAAAATAGTTAAAAAAAGTTAACTTAACCCTTTTAACAAATTTATAAGGATTAAACATAAAAAATAAGTTGTCCCAAAGAAATCTCAAGAATTGTGTTGTTTCAGCTCATTTTAATTAAGTTTAAACAAGCAAAAAAAAATTTAAGTGAAGTTCTGTCATGAAACAAGATTCTTTGAACAGAACAGAATAAGACAGAATGGAACATAGTAGAATAGAATAGAATAGAATAGAATAGAATAGAATAGAATAGAATAGAATAGAATAGAATAGATATTCTCTTGAATACATATACAGTACTGTGCATCTCCAAAAATGATAAATTGTTTTTTTAAATTCCTGCAACAAACATATATACACTAAAACATACATACTTGCTAAATGTATGGATGTAAAAGTTCATGAATTCACTTTAAAAGCAACTTAAGTGTATTCATTCATTCATTTTCTTCGGCTTAGTCCCTTTATTATGAACCACCAACTACTCTGGTATATGTTTTATGGTCCTTTCACTAGCCACCCAGTTTTGGGAAACCCATACACTCTCACACTTTATCCAATTCACTTATAGCGCATGTCTTTGGACAGTGGAGGAAACCAGAGCACCTGCGAAACCCATGCAATTCTTTAAAAAAAAATTAACAAACCAACATCAACATCTTTCCAACTAGCAATCTATTTAAGATTTTAGATGTAAGAACTCTCTTTAAGATCCTCTTGGGAACATAGAAATCACAAGCAAAGCAAAACTCTCACTGTGTCTGTTAAATGAAAAATAGTGAAAGTGCACTAGGATTATTAAGCGCTGACCTCAGGTCTTTTCCAGTGGACACGACCAATCCGGTTCCCCTGGTAGAAGAGCGAATCATCCACAGCGGGGAACAGCGGGTCCTCAAACAACGCTCCACTCTGTAGACACTGCCTCTTGAGGGTGGAGTAATGCTGCCCCTCAAAGGCCTTCGCAGAGGAGAACATCTTTCAGCCTGCAGAGGGAGAGAGAGAGAGGGAGATGAGCATGTAACTCAGATGCTCAGGTGAAGATCGTCACCTTCTTCTACTAGGACATTTGTGTGTGTGTGTGTGTGTCTGTCTGTTTGTTTTCTGTATGGTGCATATTCCTTAAAGCAATGGTACTAAAGACACTGAAGTAATTTCTGTCCGGGGGCTTTAGGCAGTGTGAGTGAGTATATGAGAGCATAGTTTGTATAAGTTGGAAATGTTTGACAGGTTTGCAGCATCAAATCTTTAGTCTGAAGCCCTTGGCATGGGGTTTCATCACCTTTATACTATTCTAAAATGTGTCCTTCTTCGATGTCATTGTCTGGCTCAGATATATTTGTTTATTTATTCCGTTACCTTTTTCTGTAATTTTAAGAAGATTTTTTACAAATTGTCTAAAGAGAAAACACATACTAGGCAACGCAGTGGCGCAGTAGTTAATGCTGTCGCCTTACAGCAAGAAGTGCTCCGTGCTCCGTTTTAGCCCACAGTCCAAAGACGTAGTACAGGTGAATTGGGTAGGCTTAATTTGTCCGTAGTGTATGAGTGTGGATGTTTCCCAGAGATGGGTTGCGGCTGGATGGGCATCTGCTGCGTAAAACGTGCTGGATAAGTTGGCTCATTCTGCAGTGACAACCCCAGATTAATAAAGGGACTAAGCGACAAGAAAATGAATGAATGAATGAAAACACATACTGTAAATATGTGCTCATACAACTCTTCACAAATCTGTCAAAATAAAAAACAAAAGGAAGCAATGTATACATACAAATAAAATGTCCTATAATTATATATATAAAAAAGGTTTCCTAGGTTTCAGACAAACACCAGTGCACAAATTTAACTTTTCTTTTTAGAACTTTGTACAAAATAAATATATGAATGCCTTTTGATAAATGTCAAAACAGGTTTGCTGGTGGGAGAAGAAAATAAAACTGCAGTAAAAATGACATTTAAAATTCAATTGATCAAAAGTAACAACATAAAAAATCAAAAAATGGATTTTTTTATTCAAATGCCAATCCTGAAAATAAATAGCATGCTTTTAAAAAAATAGTAAGAAAAGTTTTTTTATCAGTAAAATAGCATATCATTTTTGAGGGATTTATGTTACAAAATGTTATATATAATATGTTCTTAGAATATTAGAATTTATTTATAATTTAAGTTATTGATGATGTGAGACTAAAGACCGGAATAATGACGCTGACAATTTAGCTTTCCCATCACATGAATAAAATGTATTTAAAAATTATATTTATATAGAAGACTTTTTTTATTATTAATTGTAATAATTTACTTTGTATTCTTTTGAAAACATTATAATATTTTACTGATCCAAAACTTCTTAATGGTTACTGAAAATCCAGCTTTTTCTGTTAGGAATAAATACTTATTTAAAACTACAAATACATATTTATACAAATGTATATACAGTTGAAGTCAAGATTATTAGCCCCACTTTTATTTTATTTTTTATTTTTAAATATTTGAAATGTGTAGAAAAAAAAAAGTTCTCTGCGTTCAACAGAAATCTGGGGAAAAAATAAACAGGGGGGCGAATAATTCAGGGGGGCTAATAATTCAGTCATCAACTGTATATAGTTAGAGTTTATGGTGTAAACAAATAAAAACAATGTATACAATGTTAATTTTTTAAAATATTAAATGTTTTGATAATATTTCATAATAGGACTATTTCTGCTGTATTTTGATCAAATTATTGCAGGCTGAGCTCAAGAAACTTTCAAAAAAATAAAAAAAAATAAAAAACACTTACCAATCACTTAAACAATCACAAATGTGTACACCTTCCCAGAACCAATGAAATAGCAAGAATCTTAAAACACAAGACTTGGCACGTAAAACAAATAGGATCACAATGAAAGCACTTTATTTGATAGGCTGTAAGTAACTCATCCTTCTAGACTCGCTAATCTACAGGACACATTTACTCTGCTGGCAGGACGAGATGAAGTGGAGCAGCAGGAACTGTACCTGCCCAACAACCATGTCACTGTGACTCCATGCTGCTCTCACTCTCAGCTTTCAATCTAGCCTGAACTGGAACATATCATTACAGCGCTCTATTCATCTCAGAAAGAGACAATGTGAAACCTATGTCTGCTGGGATGAGCGTGTCAAATTGACTGGGCAATACAATTTTTTTATTTTAATTTTTTTGATTGAAGGGGTCTATAAGAGCTATCCTAGAGATTGAAAGTAGTTCAGCTCAGCAAAACATGAGAACATCTTAGTCAGAGACACCACTAAATCTGCAACTGATTATCATAGATAAGTTAGAACAGATCAAGTTAGAGTAGTAAATTAGCCATATTTGTAACATCTCTAGACATTGGCAGTTTTTAGGGACATGGTACAGTAGCTGGTTTTAGCCAGTCAAAGATGGCCATTGGTTCATAATTCAATAAAACAACCAGACCCAGAAAACAGACATCTAATAGACGTCCAAACATAAACACCTTGCTAATTAAAGGCTAAATTTGGGCTGTCTGTAAAAATTTAATAGATATCTAATAATATTAGTTCAAAATGAAACTATTTTTTGGACTAATGTAGTGATGTCTAGACATACCCTTAAAAGCCCAAATGTAGCGTTTTATTTTTAGTGAAGACTATACTTTGATGTCTATTAGACATCTGCAGTTTTAGGGGACATGGTAGCTGGTTTTAGCCAGTCTAAAGCCCCGGTCAGATCAGATCACATTTTATTGTTGGTTACAAAAGTCACTATGTCAGATTATGCGATTTTGTCTTGATACAATCTTGTCGTGGGTAACAAATGTGCCAGACTACACATTCCTTCACGATCTTTCATCCTGTGACGTCTACGGTGAGTGTTATTTCCCAAAGCAGTCATAAGTGTTGCCATAACAACATTCCTTATCTTATAAATTTCAAAATTATTAGGCATTCGTTATGACATTAATAGGATCAAATTATATTTTATTTTGTAATATTAAGCTATCTTTTAAATCTAGCCATGGGTTTCTTATCAAACACTTCTTCGCCTAAACTTGCCGCGAGTGAGACGGAGAAAATGAAAGCATATCACCACCAAGGAAAAATGAGATACTCGAGACAAAATAATGACATAATAAAAAATTAGCAAATATGCGACAGAGGTTTGTAATACAAAAATTACAGTGAAGCATTAATTAAGTCTTTTAAGCATTAATTAAATCAAGTAATTTAAATTAGAAAGCCTGGGCTTTTTTGTATTCGCAGCACTAAACTTGTTTCCAGATTACCTCGGTAAAACAAACTCGATCTGAAGGCTGAGAGAACTCAGAAACTCGATGTGAGAATGTCTGCATATATGTGCAAGATAAAATTGCTAAAAACACTTTAATATTTTAGAGAAAGTAGTTAAAGTTTGCATAACCAATCATTGACGAAAAACATCTAATAGACATCCAAAGATTAAAAATCTAGGCTAAATAAAGGCTAAATTTAGTTGTCAGTAAAAATCTAATAAATGTCAAACAATAGTCTAAAAACAGACTATTTTTGATATTCACAAATTCAGCCCCTTTTTTGTGAAGACTATATTTGGATGTATATTGGATAACTTTTAAACACAAAATTGCTTGGTGGGAACATGTATACTGTGCTCAAGCTGTCTTTATTACAACAAAGTGACCTATTAGCCAGCAAATATCCAAAATGGACAAACTTCGACCAGATAGATCAGAACTAGTAAGCTTGTTATAGTAGTTAACTAATCATGTTTACCAACCTGGCTAAAAAAAAAGCAACATTCCGTTGGTAGCATGTGCTTTGGAACAGTAGTACTGTTGTACAGGTAGCTAGTCTTAGCTGGTTTCTAGCCATTAACGCATAAAACAACTTAAACAAGAAAACACAGCAGCTACCACTTGGTTATATTTATTAAATCTGATTCATATGTTTTCATATTATCATCTCAAAGACAGACAGTATAAAGTATTGAGACATGGTAGCTGGTTTTACCCAAGAAGGACGACTAACAAGATTATCTTGAACCAGAAAACAAAGCATCTAAATGGTACTGTACCCCACAAGCATGTTTTGGCATCAGTCATTTTTTGAAACATGGTATAATCTAAAGAATGGTGGGCTGCTTCAATCTAAAGCTTTAAAAAATATGGACAAACTCAAGACATTTAATGCAGTCATTGGGTTTTTAGTTAATTCAATATGTCCATTAGCTCATAGAACAACTTGAACTTCATTTTTTTAACTGAATGAGTCTATGTGATTTATTCAAGAGTTTGAATGTTGTTTAGATGAGCAAAACCTGAGAACAAAAACGTATACGGAGTCTCTTATTCAGAGATGCCACTAAATCTGCAACTGACCATCTTTGATCAGCTAAAACATGTTAGAGTAGTAAACAAGTCTAACTTGAAGGAGAACAAAACTGTAAAAATGCCTAGATGCTTCAGTCCAAAACTTCGTAAATTATGGACAAACACAAGAGTTGAGTTTCCATATTTTACCAATTTGAGTTGAAACAGCATTTGAAAGAAACTTTTATAAAGCGTAGCTGGTTTTAAGCCCCTAAAACAGCTTGAACCAATTGGAACTTGACCTTTTTTTGAATGAATGAGCCTATAAGATCTATTCAAGACTTTGAACGTAGCTCAGATGAGCAAAACTTGAGAACATCTTATCCAAATCTACAAAAAAGGATCACTCTGTCCGTTTCCCTCCACATTTCCATGGACTTGTCTGAAATGCATGGCCAGTCTGTCAATCACGGCTCACTCAGAGGCCAGTTTTGCGGAGCCGCTGTGAATTATTCATCTCCACTTGCAGACCTTCAGGAAGATTAATTATGTCTTCAGCTTTCTGTCCATTCTCTGCGCGCTAATGACAAAAAACGCCAGCTTATGTCATTCTACAGCCACATTTCCATGGCTCTGCAGGGGAAACATAAAGGCTGGAGACTTCGGATGATAACAGCTCCATTATATGGTCACGCAATATCAAGTCAGCAAATGTGGGATGAAGGTTCTTGATGATCTCATTATTTGACAATGATAACAACGACATTATACTTGCATGTTGAAGAAACAACAAAATGTTCATTAAAGGAATGTTCATGTGATGCATTTGAGGCATAATGTTGCTTATCACAAAACTAAAACTAAAACATTTTATTTTATAAAATAAAAGTGGAAATAAATTGATTATTAGATTATAAATGAAGAAATAAAAATAATATAAACTTAATATAACTTCTACGCTTCAAAACAATAACTCTAGACATTTGAGCTTCATCTACATTAAGTGTTTTTAAAAAAAAAATCTGTCAAAACCTACGTCTTCTTTCAGAACACTCACTCACCCTTCTAAAACATCTACAACAAGCCCTTACTCTAGGCATGACTGCAGCCAAGCGGCTAATAGTAAAAAAACTGTAAATCTCCTTTACCCCCTTCTTTTCGAACCTGGTTAATGGATATGGCCTCCGATATCCACTTGGAAAGGCTCAGATTTATCAGGTCCAATTCCAACAAAAAATTCTTTGCTACCTGGGAACCCTTTCTTGGATACTTAGACCTGAAACTTGCTCTATCCAAATCCAGCACCCTTCATGAAAACTGACTGACACATCACCTTATAGAAATTTTTGGATGTCTACTTACTGTGTAACACTAAATTTTGTTTGTTATTTCTGTTGTACGTAAAATCCTTATAATCAAAGTATTTAAAAAATTCCATCTTTAGTCTGGCCTATTGATATAAATTTTTTTTAGAGAAAATATATCTATTTTTAAAATCTATTTTTACTTTTTAAATTTGATTGTAGCTTATATTGTCTTGTCTTTCTAACTGATTTTTTAAGGTGCTAAATAAATAAAGTTGACCTTGACCTTATGAATTGTAAACAAAAGTTAGAAATGGTGCCTTGGTTTACATGTTTACCTAAAAGAATAAATAAAACAAATATTAGATGTAAAACTTAAAACAACAAATTATTATTATCAAAAAATATTTGCAAATAACTGAAATAAAATGTAATCATCCAGTTTACACCTTAAACTTAAAAATGGCCGAAGAATGTGTGGCATATTACTCATTTATACACAACTAAAACTATTAAAAGCATTTCTTTACCTAAAATAATAGCTCAAATAAAATAAATTATGAAAAACCTCAAGTAAAAAAGGATAAATGATGCCTTTGGAACTAGCTTAAAGAAAATACATTTTCATTCAATTTCCTTCAGCTTAGTCCCTTTATTCATCAGGGGAATGAACCGCCAACTTATCCAGCATATGCCCTCCAGCTGCAACCTAGTACTGGGAAACATCCATACACACTCATTCATACACATACACTACAGCCAATTCAGCTTGTTCAATTCACCTACAGCGCATGTCTTTGGACTGTAGGGGAAAGCGAAGCAACCGGTAGAAACCCACGCGAACACAGGGAGAAAAAGCAAACTCCGCAAAGAAATGCCAACTTGTTCAGCTGGGACTCAAAAAAGTGTTGTTCTTGCTGTGACGCAACAGTGCTAACCACTGAGTTACTGTTGCCTTTCTATCAGATCAAACCAGTCTGGCCATTCTCCTCTGACCTCTGGCATTAACAAGGAATTTTCACTCACAGAACTGTCGCTCACTGAATATTTCTTCTCTTTTCAGACCATTCTCTGTAAAACCTAGAGATGATTGTGCGTGAAAATCCCAGTAGATCAGCAGTTTCTGAAATACTCAGACCAGCCTATCTGGCACCAACAACCACGCCCTGTTCGAAGTCTCTTTAATTACATTTCTTCATTCTGATGCTTGGTTTGAACTGCAGCAGATCGTCTTGACTATGTCTACATGCCTAAATGCATTCATTTGATTGGCTGATTAGAAATTAACGAGCAGTTGGACAAGTGTACCTAATAAAGTGGCCGATAAGTGTATATTTATCCAAATATAGACATTTGTCCATATCAAAACAACTTAAAACATCAGTATCAATAAAAATATCCTATCATTTATTGAAATAATTTCCGTTCTCTTCAGCTTTTTCCCCCAAAAAAACAGAGGAACTGAAAATAAATTTTTGTGATATTCAACATTGAGCCACAACTCAACTAAGAAACACTGAACCCTTAACATTCCTTTAAAAAGCATTAAATAATCTCACTGTTGAACTCATGAACACATGATTTTGCACTGGAAACTCTGTGTCTGTACAGTACACTTGACTGGAGCACCTGGGGAAATAGAAACAGTGCAGTTGGACAGCCAGCACAGCAGATGGTGCCTGGCCTCATCTCATCACTGAGACCACCAAACCAAAAAATAATGAATACAAATAAAAATCCTCCTCAAAAACCTCATCACAGGAAACAGGTAGTGTAAGAAATGCTAAGGAATTTGAGATAGCAAACATTAGAACTGACCAAGATTATCACATGCATCTGTGCAATGCTTAGAATCAGTTCAATTCCAGAATGAATGTTTTATGATAATTTACTCATTCCATGATGTTCATTTCTTTCTTACTTCAGCTGAAAAGGAACCAAGAATTTTGTGAGAAAACATGCAGGATTTTTCACCATGTAGTGGACTTTTATTGTGCCTAGTGGTTGGAAACTGCAGTTTCAATGCAACGAGAGCATTTAATAATGTTCTTAAAAAAAGAAAATAAATATTTTTATACAACAGTTGTGTCTGGTTCTTGAATCTGATTGGTTGAAAGCCCTGCAATATTCTACCAGTAACATAACTCGCACCTTCTATTCATCCATGTGTATTAGCGATGGGAAGTTCGGATCATTTTACTGACTCAGATCTTTCAGTCTCGTTCATCAAAATGAACAAATCTTTTTTCGAGTCATTTCACTCATTTGGTTCAATTTGCCAAAATATTATTAAAATGTTACAAATTGCTTCCAAACACATCTACAACTAGCCCAAAAGGTTGATCACTCGACAAATAAGTCATAAATAAAATACCATAAGAAGGAGAAAATAATAATTCAATGTTCACCTGCTCTTTTGTCTATGAAGGTATTGTTGGTTCTTTGCTCAGCTCACCACTTCCTGTCTTCAAATGTCAGTGCTTCGTTCACGTTACACGGACAGTCACATATAATCTTAACCAATGTACATAGTCTAAGTCTATAGGAGCCATGATAATTAGTTAGTAATTAGTACATAATTAGTCATTCGTTCATCACATGACAGAATGACTCAAACCCGAGGACTCGAGAGATGAACGGTTCAATTCTTTTTCCGTCTCTAAACGCATATGATTGGCCCGTGAGGAATGAATGACTCAGACCCGATAGAGGACTCGAGAGATGAACGGATCAATTCTTTTTTCGGCTCTAAACGCATATGATTGGCTTCTGCCTTTCTGCGATGAACGACTCAAAAGACTTGGAATGAACAATACCACCTGCACAAATGTGCACACGTGCGGATGAACAAATCACTCCCTGAGAGGACTCGTAGTTCCCAAGTCATATTGAAGATTTGTTCAAAAGAACGAATCGTTCATAAACGACCCATCACTAATGTGTATTACTCCGCCCATATACAGCAACAAGCAGAGGACACTCTACAGTTTGACAAATATTGCTGCTGTTGTGCAACATAATGTACTTTTGAGGGTTTTTTTAGTCAAGAATGTGGTTGTTTAGATTACAACAATATAGTTTATTCAAAGGATGGTGCTTATTTTAAAATATTAAAAATGTCTGAGAGACAGAGCGTCGTTGGCCATTAGCCTGCCATACTGAGCAAAGACAGTTGACGTTGTCCATCCACAAGATGGAGACAGAGACCGCATAAAAAACCTTTAGAGGAAGAAAAATACAGCATAAATTCTAACTACAGCCGATCAAATCATTATTAAACAGGTAAGTGATATTCTATGCTGATATCTCTCTCTTTTGTATGTTGTAGTGCTGTATTTATACCATATAGTTGTAGTGTATTGAGTGTGTGTTGGAATGTGTGTGTTGGCAGAAAGAAAGAAGAAATGCCTGTATGTGTTTAGCATTTTTGCTTATCGCAAACACAACACCAATCTGGTTGTGATTTTGTTGCTTTTTTTTGGGGGGGGGGGGGGGGGGGTAATTATTGTGATATCGCGATTGCAACAGAGCAATACTGTAGACTGTAATACTGTTGGAAGATATCTCTGTAGATTGATGGCATTTCATACTGTTCAGCCTTATAATCCTAAAACGCAGCGAAATCACCTGTTTTGTCATCACTTTAGACATTACACTGGAGAATCATTCAAATACTAGCTCAAAAGTGATGTTGGTGAATTAGTAACAGCTTCTGCTGTTCTGACATCCGCTGCAGATGTGAATGAATGGTGGAAGAAAGAAATTCCTAATACAAAAGGGGTTTTAGACTCTCCGTGTTTGATTTTCTATTTTACATACATGATTATGCTATCGAACTGTTGAATAAACACAATATCACATGTGTAGCAGTGCGATGTGACTGTATATTGTCACATATTGACTGTATATGGGACGATAAGGCACTCGCTTAACGCACTCCTCCCACCAGTGCCGATATACAGCAACATTGCACTGTTACTCGTGTGATATGGCTCATATATACTTTAAATGCAATCAGCATTCAATAGAATGCAATCAGCATTCTTCAAAATATCTTCTTTTGTGTTCAACAGAAGAAACTCAAAAGGTTTAAAACCACAGGAGGGATAATAAATAACATTTTGGTTTTCGGGTGAACTATCCCTTCAACCACAAAAGCTCCACTGACTGCCAATAACTTTTGGATGCAAGCATTTGTGGTTAAAAGTATATAATTAAAACAAGTGTTTTTAAGACAATGACAGATTGTTGCACTGTATCGTGAGATCTGTATTTCTTAAATGGAATTTTTACAACTCTATGAAGCTGCTGCATTAAAATGGTAGTTTCGATGTTTAATCCACTGAGCACTATATGAGTCCACTATATGAAAAAATCCCTACAGGTTTAACTCAAAAACCTCATTTCTAATCTCATTTTTTAAATTTCTGATCAAAATGTTTTCTTTTATTCTGAAAGTGAACTTACCCTTTTAAACCAAAGCCAAATGACTGACACATAAAGTGCTAGTTGACAGACAAACAAAGGCCTTTTGACTCTCTCTCACACCCCATTGATGCAGCACAAGCTCATAAAAGTTTACAAGCGGGGTAGTGGAATGAAGAGGTTTATGGTCTCGGCTCGATTAAGCATTGCGCTTAATGTGAAAAAAATCAAGGGAGATCCAGAGAACCGAGTATCTGAAGAAAATGCATGGTATAGGAAATCCTGAAATTTTCCTGTGGCGGTGGATGGAGAAAAATCGTGAGGCCTCACTGAAGAGCTGGCAGAGAAACAGTGCACCAGAGAGCTTGATGAAACCCTCCCCTCCCCTTGCCGATAATCACCATTTCAGGGTATCCCAGCTGCGTCACTGCAGCCTTCTCATGAATACATGTAGTATATGGTCTAAACAGAAATACTGTACACACACAGTCACCCAAACACTCCACGACCGGAAAAGAACACTCAGACAGCATGCAGAATATAGTCACTGCTGAATAAATACGCTAAATTAATTCAAAATGTACAGCAGTCAGAGTTGAAAGGGCTACTTCTCAATCGAAATAACACTTATTTCATCACCAATGTTTTTTTTTTGTTTTTATCAGTAGCTCATATTTTATAGTATGATTTAAGAAATACAATCATTTCTGAATAGGATTATTAATTTAATGCAACAAAAATAATGTCACAAATTTACAAAAACTATATACTTAAACGATATCAACTCCTTTTATTGCTTACTGTAGGTTTCGATAACAATTATTGACTGATTTGTCCATTAAGCACATTAAACAAGTATGACTGATAAGTGTTTTTTTTTAATTATGTAGTTTGTTGAGCCCTCTTAAGTTACAAAACAGCCACTACTGTATGTCTGCAAATTAGAGAATAATTAGAAGTGCTTTTGAGCTAGTTTGACTTGTAAACTAGCAATGTATACAAACCCTGCTTTTAAGTACAATTTAAGATGGTGGTTGACATTTATAAAACTGTGGCCAATATCTAATTAGTCTAAGATGATCATCTTTAGCTGGTATACCAGCTAAAGATAGATGATCATCTTAGACTAGTATACCAGCTAAAGATCTACCAGCTAAAGATCTGATCAAAGTTAGAAACTGGCCACGGTATATGATATATGTTAACTATTTTATTTATAAATAATCTTGGACATATATCAAACAAGCTACTAGTGGATCATCTCATTATGGTGGTCAGTAAGGTCAGCTACAGAACAAATGTAAGTAATAAACTAGTTAAATAACAGATTAAGGGACTAAGTCGAAAAGAAACTGAATGAATGAATATTAGAAGGTACCATTTTTTTAGGACATAATGACTGTTTTGTACAGACTTAGTCAAACTACTTATATAAAATGAGCTGAATCAACAATTTTTTTTGGGGGGGGTAACTTAATTGTTTTGTGTTCAATCCACTTTAATCTGTAAAAACAAAAACAAGTTAACAATCGATTTATGTTGGGACAACATGAAGGAGTTGTGTGGAATACAGCATTTTTTACATTATAAGAAGGATATAAAAATATAGTATAAAAATTAGCTCATCAATGAATTAAAAAATGTCAGCTACCAATTGATCATACTTATTTAATGTGGTCAATCTGTTTTCTATTCTTTATTTGTTAAGTAAAGTGACTGGTCAGTTAGTCACAACCTACTAAGTACAGTCAGGCAGGTAATAGTATTAGTAAACTTGTTAGAGCAGTAAATTAGTTTACTAATATTTTGGTATCTAGACATTCTAAGATGACCATTAGCTGCTAAACCAATATACTACATGGTTAACCTAATCAAAATGCTTTTCTGAATATGGCAACCTGACAACTAGCTAATTATAATTATACCATATTAGACCCAATATAATTAAATTAGTTGGAACTAGCCACAATAGTAAAGTCAAGTTTACAAGCCCAGAAGGAAATTCGTAATGTTAGCTGCTTTCCAGCAGGTCTATGGTGGTTATATGATGGTAAACCACCACCAACAACCCTTCTAGGTATTGTCCATACTGATTTAAGGCAGTCATGTTAGAAGAAAACGCTGGCAGGTCAACCACCTGAAAAGCTAATGGCCACAGCTACCAGTTGGGCTTCAAAATAAGTAATAGCAATGTATTTTTGTGATATATTATAAATCTTCTTTAAACACCACTAATTGATCTGGAAATCGAATAAGCTTCCATCAAGATTAGTTTAGTCATAGATATAGCTAAATCGTTAAAAATACTTTAAAAAATGTAATCCTTGATCCTATTAGCTCGACAAGACTAAATAACACACCTGACAGCACTACAGCATAAGGCTTTCCCATCCATCCACCCACAAAACATGCTATCAGATCATTCTGTTGTATTAACAGTTTGGGTTTAAAGCTTCCCGTTAACGACCGCTGGACTGCCCACTCCTGTCAAACCGGTGGTCTAACTTATCTCAATAAGAAACGCGAGGCGTGGGCACAACTAATTACCGACTGAAAGTGATTTCCTTCCCTATACAAGAACAATTGGGTGCTACTTTACCCAAACGCGCCGGGAAGATGCGGTAGGCTTCCAGTTCCCGTGCACACACATGACAATTTATGCCCGCGACCAGCGCGAATCTCCATCAAATACA
Organism: Danio rerio; assembly: GCF_052040795.2. Lineage (NCBI taxonomy): Eukaryota > Metazoa > Chordata > Actinopteri > Cypriniformes > Danionidae > Danio > Danio rerio. Next base: position 23,522,526 of record NC_141041.1, on the reverse strand, counting down.
AGCGTGATGTTATTATTTTCTCGCCTCAGCACGCGTCCCGTCAGGTGGCAAGATTTACCTCGCGCGCTTCATACGATCAGCATAAATCAGCGCGCTCGTCTCGTTTGCGCGGATAATTACAGGCTGGCATTCAAAAAAAAAACGTGTCAAATTCGACCTGATGCCACACATCGCCAGTATAACAGAGCAGCACGGCCTCGCTGCCTGTGAAATAATCCAATACCTGAGCACAACTCCAGTCCCACGGTGGTGTCTCTCTACCTCTCTCTCTCTCTCCCTCTCTCTCTCTCTCCGGTCCTCCCGGGATCCAGCGACGTTCTTGCGGTCCCGTGCAACTGAAGCTCCTCTCCGGGCTCCGGATCACTCGCACGCGTGTCTGGGAGGGGCCTACGAGCGGAGGGGGGACTCCTATTCTGAGCATGTGCGGCGGGGTAGACACCAATGTATGGCCAGTACACACACACACACACACACACACACACACACACACACACACACACACACACACACACACACACACACACACACACACACACACACACACACTGTGATTGCAATAATAAATACACGATGCATTATGTCATTTTTCTTGGTCAGAGATGTAGTGGCATTATCCAGGAGCATCGTGGTGCAACTCAATGTAATGCTATGAGAAGGCAGGCGTCAGCACCATGGACAGCGGCAGTGTACATTTCTAACTTGCCACTAGGGAGACAAACAGGGACACACTAAGCAGAGACTGTGAGCTGATGGGTAAAACTACTGAGGAGGAAAAAACGCCTCAGGCCTGCGCTTCTCTGCAATAACATACAATGCTGAGAATGGGGAGGATGATTTGATTAATAGCAAGAAAATTGGCCTTGATTTCAACTTTTTCTAAGGCAATGAAAGGAGGGTTTCTGCCGGTCTATGAAGGTGAATTTAAGGCCTTTTAAAGATCTTTTTAAGACCTTGTGAAGACGATGTAATGAATCATAATGTAATGAATTATGTTTTGAAATAAGCAAACTATGAGTTTATCAGTACTGTGAAGTATAAATAGAAACTGAAAATATTTAAATAATTGAAAATAAACATCCAAACTAATGTTTAATTATTGTTTACAGCTCAAGCTAAAAGGTGCAGTATGTAAGTTTGACACCCAGTTTTTGCACTAGGCGCTGCATTCCTGAATCACAACAAACACAAGTGCAGACTGCCAGACTGAGGACCAACAGGAGAGAGCCTGACGGTCGAGCCTGAAGGGTGATTTGAGCCGTATTCTGAAAGCAATGGCAAACGATAGAAGATAATATAAATATAAAATAAATAAAATAAACTGATTGAAATTGAACTTTAAAACTGTGACTCAAAACCAACACAATTCAGCATGTACATTTAATAATGTTAAAGAGGCTTGTTGTATTAATTATGTTATAAACCTTAGAATTTTGCGAGTAAGTGCATATTCTGTGCTTCTGAATGGCTGTATTTAAATTTCTATCATGTTTCTTCAGTTGCAAACAGCCTAATTGCTTATCACTGCAAATCTTGTCACTTAGCAAATTAGCACACACAGTTACAATGTAACCCGTTCACGTAATGTTTGCATTTGTAATATTTATATTATTTTCTAATTTATAACCTCATGTGGATCTCCGTCTCATTTCGGAGTCTGCTACTGTCCACCAAAGGTTGAATTTCGGTCACGGGTGCATGCTTTGAGAGCCTTTCTGACTGAATGAATAAAATGGGCAACCTGGAGTGTTAAAATATAATTGGCTAAACTGGCATTGGGCGGGTTAAAAGACCCAAAACAAAGACAGCCTTTCTCTGCACGCTAACGCACATTTTCAAAGCAGAATAACTGACTTCAGCATTGTTTTTTAGATAAACAAGAGTGTTCGCTTAACATGTTTCTTAAACATCTGTAAACATATTATGGTATTTTTATACTTTAGAAGAGTTAAAAACTTACATACAGCACCTTTAAGGCCCACTTTTAGCTTAGCTCCTACTCTTAGCTCTTTTAGCTCCTACTTTAGCTCTTAAACACTACATTTTTGAATATTCACTGTACTTTTACTTTTTGATCAAACTGTGAAAAGTGATATTTTTCCTCATTATTTCTTTTTAAAATTAAAATTAAATTTTCATAAAATTCACATATATTTATTCTTGTTTTAAGAATTAGATGGCCTAATTATATTATTTTTGTTAGGAAACAATTATTTCGTATTTATGTACATTATATAAAGAAAACTACATTGAACTGTCTTTATTCACAGCCATGGGGGAAAAAATATAATTTGAATATTCTGTTTGGGGACTTATCATTTACAGTTATGTTATTCAGTAAATCAGTTTTTTACTCTGTAAAATGATGACTTTCTACCGAATAAAAAAAAAATCCATTTAGGGCTTTTTCTTTTGTTTTGCCTTAAATAAAAAAGGTGACAAGATTTGGACATGCTTATATTCATTTTTAGACAGCACAATACCAATGTTTTTACTTTAGAAGAAGTAAGAAATTTAGATTTTATGGAATAACCGATTTTGTAATCATTAGTTATTTTGACCTACTGCCAATTTTGTGAGAAAAAAAAAAAACACAAGCTCTAAAATTATAAATAATAATTAGAAATGTGGATTAAATGTTATCAGAAATTTCTAGAAAAATAGTACATTTGTACTCAAACTGAGAATTGATGGCTTTTTTAGGATGTAAAGTAATGTTTCCACCCAGTGAGTTGGCGTGGAAAGGTCATAAAACATAATTAAAAGATGCATTTAAGCTGCCCAAGACTGCTGACATGCGTATAAATTAGCCACACAGACTCCTGCCCGCTTTCACTCCTCTATTTCCACAAAAGTTCTTTTTTATTTATCTCATAGATTTGTAAGGCAGGGTTTTGTCAGTGATTTCTCAGCATGATGTGTGTTGAGATAAATCTAGTCAGCCACCCAGCAGGCCAGGCTGGGCAGTGAGGTGATGTCAGATATGAACTCCTCCAAAAGGAGAGCTAGTGTCTAAAAAGTGGCCCAGATTGCACTGGGAATGGTCGGCTATGCCATGTAGATAAATGTGTTAATGTCTGTCTCGTCCCGTTTGATGTACTTGTGTTCTATCAGCCACTCGATCTGCTCCTTGATCATCTTTTTCTGGGGCAAAAACATGTTCTTTAGGATTTCCACCAGCTCCGTCTGAAGCTGCGCATTGCTAATCCTCTTCCTCATCTTCATGATCTGAATGATAGCTTCCTATACAGAGTAAAGACGAGAGTACAGAGTAAATATGCAAGTCTTTACAAAAATAACATATTCATAAAGAAACGTTCTGACTGAGTTCTCCAGATGGCAAAGGAAAAGCAGCCAACGAGTGACTAGAAAACATGGCAACTCGTTCAAAAATGTTTGAAAGCATCCCAGGATCATAGAATCACTATTTATGTCATCTTATATTTATGTTTGAGTTTATTCACAGTATGTTTGATTTAAAAGTGGGAAAACAGCATAATAAACAGTCAACAGATGTGACTTGATCCATCATAAATATAATCAAGGTATAGGTTCAATCATTTTAATACCTGTGTGCGTAATATCCTAAGTTGAACTATGCCTTCATTTTCTTCTTCTCGCATTCTCTCCGTGGTGAGTTGTAATCGACCAATTAAATTGATCTTTCCTCTTTTTTGAACCTTGGAGTTTTTTCTGTGCAAAAGAGAACATTTCGCTGAACTGAAATATGTTAGAGTGTGCAGTAATAAAATAGTATAGTAGATGTGCGGTATGTACAATACAGTTTAAATGTTTGTGGTCGGTCAAATCTTTTTTAAGGATAAATTAATTATTAATTAATTATTTTCAACAAGGTTTCATTAAGTTGATCAAAAGTTATGCTTTTCATTACATTTCAAATAAATGTGATTCTTTTCATTAAAGAATTCTGAATCATCCTGAAGCCAAAGGTTTAAACAACTGTTAATAAAACGTAATGAACGAATGCCTTTCTACGCATATTACAGACTTTGACTTCCTGTAACATAGGAGTCAGGGTACAATTGAGTTGAGGGTCCAAATTAGGTAGTCAGACAGGCAACGGTCAAAAAGGAACAAACAGTAACGTGTGTAATCCAAAAGCGTAGTCAGCAAAGCAGGAGAACGAACAGTACAGGCGGTACAAAAAAGATCAAGACCACGGAAGGACAAGGCAGGGAAACTGCTTAGAACTGTTACAGGGGAACAAGACTCAGCACGTGAATGTGAGGTGTATTTATAGTCCTGGTAATCAGTCGATAATGAGCTTCCAGCTGTGTGTGAGAACTGGAAGTGGTGTGTGTATGAGATGCATGATGGGATTTGTAGTTCTCTAGTGATCTGCAACTGCTTGATCGTTGCTGATCGTGACACTTCCATATTACGTAAACGAAAACTTACAGAAGTCAATGGCTACTACTGGCATTAATTTCTTTTCTAATTATATTTTCTTTCTGTTCATCAGCAATACTTGAAACTCAAATAAGTTTTGTAATAAGTGAAGGGTCAGTAAATGATAACAGAATTTTGGTGTGAACTGTAACTTAAATTAATTTTAGTGATGCATAAATTTCGATAAATACTGTTAACTAACAACTCCTTATATTTGGAAGTCAATAACAAATACATTTGCTGATATAAAAATAAATATTGATATGACTTTTTTTGTACCTGATTCCAAAAAGAATAGGCAAGCAAATACAGTGGACAAGTGAGTGTATTTTAAAAACCTAGCTGCAAGAAATCTCTAGATCTTTCTTTTCTTTTTTATGTGAAAAGCAAATATCTAAACCCTCATGGCAAGCTGCATATATATGAAGTAGATCAAACGTCGGAAATAATCCATAATTTGACAGCTTTAATACATCAACATAACTTTCGTCCAGGTCTTTAATGATTACACAACATTTTTTCCCCACAAATGTTGATATGGTAACCAATAAATTCTTCATCCCTCATTAACATGCATAATTTAAAAAAAATTATCTTGAATACTTCATTCATGATCAAATGTACTCTGTTATGTGTGTGCTTACATTAAAGAAAACTCTTGATTGATGGAAAATACAGTGCCTTCTGCAAAATCCTTAGGAGAGCCCACTACAGGTTCATAGGACAGCACCTGGCGCTTTAGTTTGGGAAAAGCTACAAGAGACTACACATGTAAAAACAACAACAACAAAAATAACAACGTGTCAGGCAGTTCCCAAAAGTCAGTATCATTTCAGATCTATTCATTTTTATTTCATATATTCATTTTAAGTTCCGAGAATGCTCTTCTTATAGCTGTATAAAATACAAATTGTTTGTAACAAAAGATTCCATTACCCAAAGTGTCCGGCGGAGCTCAGCGTCAGGAAGTTCTGTTGCTAGTTTCAGATTCTCAAAGCTGATCCTTTCTCTTGGTCTTTGGTTCCAGGCAAACAGCACCGCTAACTGGAACGTTGTGACTTCTAAATCATACTGGCCAACTTCATTCTTAAACGTGATCTATGGATAGGAGAGATAAGACCAGACTTGACCTGTTTCCTTGACACGACAGACCTTATGAAATGTCAAAGCGAGACTTAATCTCCAAATCCGGTGTTGCAAGAAACCTGACATTTCAAAGACTAAGACCGTGTGTCCAGCGAAGCATTTTTTTTCTCTTCTAAAGCCAGCATATTTTTACAGTTGTTTTCAATGACCGTGCTGTGTTTTTAAAAACTGTAGCTGTGAGGCAAGGCTGTAAATGACCATCTACATTACACTGAGGCCTGGTATATGCAAATTTGGCTAAACCCAGCCCTCATCACTGTCACTTTCTAATAAGTCATCAAAGTAGAAGGTTAAGATCTATCACATTGTGCTGTCCATGTACAACATTAATTTTCATATCACTGGATTACAAGATGTTAGCAATCTACAATGGCTGTAAAGTACACTGTGAAGCCGTAATGACAAAGTCAGTGCAGCAAACATTTTTATGTTGCTTTAGCTTATTTTATTAAGGTAATCAGGTTAATCAACTACATTTTTTAGGTTTAACTTAATATTTTAGTCAGTCTGATTGATGCAAGTTGAGATGCCTAAAAAAGTTAATTTGATTCAACTAAAAAATGTGAGGCTGCAAGAATGTATTAACAGTGTACCGTAATAAAACAAAATGACAAGTTTCAAGTGAATTTTAGAGCCAATAACACAGGGCTGAAAATATCTTGAGTAAGATGGCGGCACAAGTCAATTTGTTACAAAGAGATGAATATATTAGTAAATGATGTTGCTTTTAGACATCTTGATTTCATCTTATGACAATAATGATCATTGTAAATTGTTTGCATGCATGTAATTTAAGTGGTGTTTAATTTCGGCTAATTAATCACAGAAAATCATTCTATTATCCAATCAGCTCAAGACCAAACCCCTATAACCTACGCCATACCTCCGTTTTCACTTGACTTCAGCATCCCTCCACCAACCCAACTCCACACTATTAAACCTGATACCTACTTATATCTGAGGGGGGAGCCATCTGGAGCCGGGCTAGACACTGCGTTCAGACTCTATCTCTCTCTATCCTGATAAGGGGAATAACACGAGTTAGGATGTCTTTCCGAGCTCAGAGCCCTCTCTCCGGACAGCTGGCCAAATATGCATACTCTATACAGTCAAATATCTGTGAGTGTGAACTCGTGAAATATCTATTTAGATTCCATTTCTAACCATTACATTTTTGATGGCCCTATATGGTTAATTTCCAAAGATAGTATGACTATTGACTGACAATTTGTACTGAAACTATATGAAATTGTATAATCTAGGGGCCTAAAGCATGGATATGAAAAGAAAACATGGTTAACAACTGAAATCTATAAAAGGCATTAAGATATCTTTAACACTTTATGAGTTATAGCAAAGTAAATTGTGAAAAAAAAAACTAAAAAAAAAAAAAATGCTTTAAAAATGCTTAAAAACATTGACATCTTTCTAAAGTCATATTTATCACCATGTAACTTGGTTCCAACTCTTAGGTAAAAATTGTTATTTTGACAAAGTAGTGAATTACTCAGTAAATCTGCATCCATGAAATTTATTAGTTTGGCATTTACCATTATTTGGGCCCATTTTTCCACAGAAAAAGGAAACATTAAAATCCTAAACTTAAGGAGAACTGGAAAAGCTTCTAAAATGTTTCTGAAATTCCCCCAGAATGCCCCAGCAGCACTGTTCAGATTTAGCTTCAAATTTTAAGCCTTTTAATGGTGACAGTACAAAGCGGACAAACAACAAATCAGTCTCACGGGAAGAGGCTTGCCTTGTGTTTTTCAAATTTTCACAGTAAATAGAGCATATCGTTACACAAAGGTCTGAAGCTGCCACTTACAATGCCATTGGACATCAGATGGTGCCAGTGTAATTTTCTGCCACTGTGATTTTTCTTGTAAAAGTCCTCCACTTCAGGAATGAGATCTTCTAGTTCGGTGGGCAGCGACACAAACACTTTCTCTGAACTCCGAGACCACGCGCCCGCATTCAAAATCTTTATATTGACTGAGTCAGCTGTAGTATCAACACATAAATGAGTAGTTGATGAATAGAAAGTAAAACATTATTTGCAAAACATTACTTAAAAAAACAACAACAACAACATACAGTATATTAATGTAGTTTGAAATCTGATATTTGAGAAAATCTAAGTGGTCGATAACTTTACCAATTTTTTCACTGTTACTATAATTTATATAATGTTAGTGTTATATATTGTATTATATTTTTATATTGTTATTATATTATTATAAATATTAATATATTATTTATTTTTTTATTTTATTTTTACTCTACTGTATCCTTAATATGTCCTATGGTGAAAAAAATCTCTTAATAATATACAAATAGAGTAAGAGTGCTTTATCTTCATTGTTGGACATCACCTTCATTTAATGTTATTTATTTGATATAAAATGATTTTTTTCTTCTTCATGACTTGTCATACTTGGTCATTGTCAATAAACGGGTGTCACACCAAATGACAACACAACTTAATTTTAGAGTGGTTTCATGTATGTTAAATATGACAAGATTCTGATACAAAAACATTACAGGTTTATGTCATGGGGTGCACAGGAGGCTTCAGTCACATGATTTCGAATGGCGTCCTTCAATTATTAAAACTTACTTTGGAATTGCTAGATTAAAATTGCACAAAAAGTACAGGAGTGTCAAACCAGAGGACATGGTTTTCAGTGACAAAATGTTTAAAGTTCCTATTTTTTCAGAAATATGCGGATGAAAAAAGTACTGCCATTTACTAAAATTCCTAAAATTAGGTCTAAGGTATTTGTTAAGATTTTCTTTTTAATTTATTAGAGTTGTAATTTACTGAAGTATGCTCAAGACCTCGAATAACACCATAGGTCAGTTTTTAATTTTTTTCTCTAAATAGTAAAAAAATGTGTTAACAGCAATTTTTAAAACAAGTAGTGTTGTCAAAAGTATCGAGTTTGGTACTAATCAGTACTGAAATTTTAAAAACGCCTAATTTCCTGCTAACATTCTTAGCGCTGTTGGCCATGTTCCTAAAGAAAATTAGAATTTAATATAAGAATAAAAAAATTAGAAAAAAAAGAAAAATACAGACTAACATAATGTCTTTCGGGAACACTTCCCAAAAAACATTATAATTTGAACGGCATCTACGCTTATGTTAGTTATTAGTTTATTTTTTCTTATCCTGAGATCTCCATAATCCTGGACCAGGATGTATACTGAGCAGATGCTGTGGTGGTCATGGAGGAATGAAAAGCATGAGACTGATTCCTGCTGAAAGACCCCAGTGACAGACAAGTCTCTGCATTGATACCGTGGGCCAGCCTGAACACCCACCGGTGACCTAACTTCTCCATGATGGATGTCCAGTGTTTTCCTGACTGACTTTCCAGACAGCTGATCTGCACAAGAAGCTTGGCCAGAGGAGAAATAGTCATGCCCATATGAGCCTGGTTTCTCTGGAGGTTTTTTTTTTTCCTTCACTTTCATTTTTCATTTCATTAATTGATGAAGTTTGTTCCTCGCCACTATCGCATTTGGCTTGCTTGTTTTGGGACCTGTGAAGCTGGGCATCGATGGATTTGCTCTACACTGTTTTGAATTAAACACAGCAAAGATCAGTCGATCCATTAGTGTATCTGTGTTAGCACTTGGTGAACAGGAGTGAAGAATGATGAGCCTTCAAGGCCAATCACAGTCATTTCTGTTGAGCCCAATGGCCAATCAGCAGTGTTTAAGAACATGCTCAACAGTGCTTAAATGTTAGCAAAAAGTGGATGGTTCTAAAACTTCAGTACTGATTGGTACTGAACTCGATACTTTTGACAACCCTAATAACAAGAGGTCGATGGAAGACAAATAACTGTTTAATTGCTTATTTGAATTTTAAATGATGACAATACTAAAAATATTCATTTTTGTCATGTGTGAGAGTGGAAATGCAATGTCATGTCAACAACCCAAATATCAGGTAATCCAAACATACAACAGAACAGCTCTAAAGCTTTCCAAAACTGGCATATCTGACCTGGTAATGCAAGTTTATTGTGTTTGTGCATTTCTTTGAAGGATTGATTTAAGTCTTCTGATACTTTGATGTCCTGGAACATTCTGGCCAGCTTGTTCACGTAATCTGCGGGCATACCAACCTCCTGACACACACAAAAGATAATTAAAGAGATCCTGAAAAAGCTTTTCATCCACCATCATTTCAAGTCTCTTACCCTGAGCCACTCCACCATGTTCTCTTCGATCTCACTGTCTGCAGAAATGTCAAGAATAAGCCTGCGGGTCAAGTGCGCTTTGTGGTACCTCATGAAGACGTCTTTGTTCTGAACATACTTTAAAACCAACAGCTGAAAAAAAAAAGCGACTGACATAATTCAACTGATTTGACAATTAGAAACATAAGTCAGGGGCAATAATACAGCCACTAAAATGAAACTATTTGTTGGTTCCTCCACCCATCCACCCACTCACTAACCACTTCCTTCAGCTTGGCCTCTATTTCCTCTGAGGTGAGTTTTTTGCTCAGTGGCGTCTTTCGAAGCAGCATATCACAGTAGTTGGCCAGCAGCTCTGGACATTTAGACTCTGGTTGTGTTTTCAGACTCACACTGCAAATATAAAATTAATCCACAGTAAATACATTATCAAAAAAAGATCAATTAGTATATATTCTCTAAAGACAAAAATATGGGTTACACTTTACAAACAGACAGCATTAAATAATATGTTTACTAACAGGAACTAAAAATGAGCAATACATATAAAAAAAAATTAACTAATGCACTATAAAAATTCATAGTTGTGTTGGTTAACATTAGTTAATGCACTGTGATTAAGAAGAACTAACAACTTACAACTGTATTTTCATTAAATGTTAACAAAGGTGAATAAGCACTGTAATAAATGTACTGTTTATTGATTGTTCAAGTAATTAAAAGTAACTAATGGAATTATATTGTAAAGTCTTACCCGTATACGTAATAAATTATGGACACTAACGATTAATTAGACATAAATAAATGGTGTGTTGAAGTTGTTTTACTGTAAATAAACATAGCTGTGGACCTATGCTCAGTTATGTGTAAAATAATAATCAATATTGTTATCATAATTATTCCAAAATATTATAAGAAGGACATATGACCAAAACAAGGACTGCTCAGTTATGGGAAAAATCATAATCATGACATGTTTTGGTTGATATTGTAATCACAATTATTCAAAAATATTATGAGAAGGTCATATGACCAAAACAGATGTGATTTAAATGAATAATTAAACAGATAAAATAAATAAATAAATAACACCTATACATTTTTGAGGTAATGAAAGTTAAGTCCTAAATACCACAACTAAATGGATAACTAAAACGAAAACAAAACGAAAAAAAAGTATAATATCCATAATAATCCAACAGAATAAAGTTATACAAAAGAAACAAACTGTGCTTTAAGCATAGTCTTCACAGTGAGATTTGATTTGTTTCTTATTAAACCCACAAAAATCCATCCTTCAATCAAGAGCAGTGAGTGACTTGTCTTTTGCTGTTTGATTAATAATAATAAGCACAGTCTGTGACAAGAATATTTGCCACTGTCACTGGCACAAGTTTCAAATTTACTCTCACACATGCATTATTCATTCATTTTCCTTTGGATTTTCCCTCAACTATTACAGCATTTGTTTTACACAGCGGATGCCCTTCCAGCCGCAACCCAGTACTGGAAAACACCCATACACTCTCACATTCACACACGCACTCATACACTGCAATAAAGTTTACCCAATTCACCTATAGTGTATGCATTTGGACTGAGGGGGAAAACGGAGCACCCAGAGCAAACCCACACGAACATGGGGAGAACATGCAAACTACACACAGAAATGCCAGCTGGCCCAGTCGGGACTCAAACCAGTGACCTTCTTGCTGTGAGGCAAAAGCGATAACCACTGAGCCACCGTGCCTCTCCCACATGCATTGTCATTTCAAATATTTATGTTCATTCATTACTTTTTTAAGCGAATAAACACTAGAAGCGTATTTTAACACAGTCTGCAAAAGCCACGTTACATTATTTTATTGATTTCTATGTAAAATTGTAATTCACAGTGAACAAATTGGGAATGAATGTGGACTGTTTGAAAGAAAGTGAGATATGACACAAAAAAGTTTTATCTTGATTATTGTATTTTCATAATCGTTGGAGACCAAATTTAAATAGAAATTTAATTTCGATTAATTACACAACCCTAATGCAAACAGCAGCTTTTCGTCATCACATCCATGTGACTTTATTAATAAAATGATTGGGAAGATCTAGAAGAAAAGTGACATGAAATTTCTTGATAGCAAAATAGTAACATTATTGTTCTTGAAGCAGTCCAATTAGCAGAGACACTGCTCCTGAATACTTTAAAGAGATGCAGAGTTCATATACAAAAAATAATCTCTCCTTCTGGAATTAAACTTGAACTTATTTGTCATGTCATTGAAGTAGACACATCTTGCAGCATTGAGACTAACAATTCATTGAGTATAATTCATTGCAATTTATGGGAATTTGTGTAAAAATCACAATCCTGACATGTGCATGAAGATGTGAAGATGTCTTACCCTTTCTGTTTTAGAGGAAGCTCTAGTTTAAATATTGTGGCATCATTCACAACTGCTTTGTAAGCCTGTGTAAAAACCCATGTGAAGTAATCAATCAAGAATGAATAATATTCACTTTCACACATAGGAAAAAATTGGCATAGGAAACAATTGAGACCTCTTGAAAATTCTTAAGCATTGCATATATTTATATGGGTTTGAGTAAAATGCTATAATGGGTAAAGAAGTTAAAATATAAAATGTTTCATTAAAAATGTCTGATAACATTTATAACAGATTTCAAGTATGACAGTGTTAATTAGCTTTATTTCTCTTTCCTTTCTTTATTTCTTGTTATTTAGAAAAACAAAAGTTAGTCAGATATGTTTTCAATTGTTGACTGAAAATCAGGGTTATTCCACCAAATGTTGAGTTCTTAACTCTTGGTTTCTGTTTATTTTAACCAGCTGTCATTTTGCAAAACAAAACAAAAATTATACTTTACTCAACCACATACGATATCTTGAAATTGTGAAGAAACAGAAAGTGAAGAAAATAATTACAGAAACTGAGAATTTCCAAGTTGTCCCATTATTGTTTCCACAGATAAAAAATGATCTGATATATAATTGTATATAAATATACAGTGAATGTTTGAATTAATGAAAAATCTTCTGCAGACTTACTTTATCCCTGGATGTTAGGAAACGTGGGTCATCTTGAAATGCTTCCTTGACTAATTTACTAAAGCGGTTAAATAATGTTAGAAGCTGCTCTACATATTTTTCAGAGTCCTGAAAAACGAAAAACATAAGTCGCATTAAAATTAACATCAAAATCCCATCAAGGAATAATAAAAATGAATACGCTTTTAGATGATTCAATGGCTTCTCTACTGACAACTGGACTCATGTACAGTTCAGTACCAGCGATGCATCTGTCAGGTAAAGAATAGCAGCTACTCACTGTGGTAATGGTCTCAGCTGAAGCCACCATATCAGCCAGACCGGCACTCATGATGTGATCCTCCAGGTCCTTCAGCATTGGCTCAATCCCACTGGGAACTTTGTCCATTAGTGAAAACATAAGGTGCAACTCTACAAAAACACAACATAGCAGAACAAAAACACTTTAAAAACGTTAAAACATACAGAAACTGTGAACGTTTTTTTTTTTTTTTTGGGGGGGGGGGGGGGGGGTATTTTTTTATTGATACATAGCAAACAAGTTCTCAGTAGGTGCAGTAGATTCTCAAAAAACAAACAAGATCCAGCATTCATGATATGCATTCTCTTAAGGCTGTGCAATTGGGCAATTAATTGAAAGGGGTGTGTTAAAAAATAGCAGTGTCTCGTTCATTGTACAAACTCAAAACTATTTTGTACAAACATTTGTGTTTCTAAGATTTATCAATCCTGTGAATCACTTAACTAATATTTAGTTGTATGACCAGTTTTTTTAAATCTTTTTTTACATGTTGCATGGAGTCAACCAACTTGTGGCACCTTTCAGCTGCTATTCCACTTCATGACTTAAAAAAAAAAACTTTCCACAATTAATTTACATTTCTTGGTTTTGTTTTAACAACACAATTTTTGATATCCCCCCACGAGTTCTCGGTTGGATTAAGGTCAGGGGATTGTGTTGGCCACTCCATAACATTAATTTTGTTGGTTTGAAATTAAGACTTCGCTTGTTTACTAGTGTGTTTGGGGTCATTGTTTTGTTACAACAACCATTTCAAGAGCATGTCCACTTCAACATAAGGCAAAATAACCTCTTTGAGTATTTTGACATATGCAAACTGATCCATGATATACGATAAATAGGCCCAACACCATAGTAGGAGAAACATGCCCATATCATGATGCTTGCATCACTTTGCTTCACTGTCTTCACTGTGTACTGTGGATTGAATTGAGATTTTGGTGGTTGTCTCACAAACGGTCTGTGGCCCTTGTACCCAAAAAGAACAATTATACTCTCATTAGTGCACAAAATGTTCCTCCATCACTCTTTAGGCCAGTTGATGTGTTCCTTGGCAAATTATAACCTCTTCAGCACATGGCTTTTTTAACAGAGGAACTTTGCGGTGGGATTCTTAAAAATAGATTAGCTTCACAAAGACGTCCTCTAACTATCACAATACTAACAGGTAACTCTAGACTGTCTTTGATCATCCTGGCGCTGATCATTGGCTGAGCTTTTGCCATTCTGGTTATTCTTCAATTTATTTTAATGGTTGTTTTTCATTTTCTTTAACGTCTCACTGGTTTTGCCCTCTATTTTAAGGCATTGGAGATCATTTTAGCTGAGCAGCCTATAATTTTTTTGCACCTCTTTATAGGTTTTCCCCTCCCCAATCAACCTTTTAATCAAAGTACGCTGTTCTTCTGAACATTGTCTTGAACGACCCATTTGCCTCAGGCTTTCGAATGCTTGTCTAACAAGTGCAGGCTTCATCCTTCAATAGTGTACACCTGATTCACACCTGTTTTTTCACAAAAAACACTGGGCCTTGTTTGTTTTTTGGGAATCTACAGCACCTACTGGTAACTTGTTTGCCATATATCAATAAAAAATATATAATATATCAATACCTGGATTACTCTGGTCAGTCACGTTGTACTGCTATTATTCTGAACAATACTGTATGTTGAAGAATGTTGGTAACCAAAAAGTTTCTAGTCCACATTGAAAGAAAATAATATTAAAGTGAACTGAGACCAACAACTATTTTCAAACATTCTTCATAATATCTTCTTTTGTGTTAATCAGGAAGAACTTGAGGTGAGTAAATTTCATTTTCAATACTACCAGATTAAACCCCCCGTGAAATCATAATAATGTTATTTAGACATTAGTATTAGTAAGTTGTCAGCATGTCCTAATCTATAAGCCTGCTCCAAACAGTGACAAAATTCACACTTAGAAGATATAAACATCCAAAGCTTGCAGTTTGTCACTTTTGCCAAAATGAATCAAATTTTTTTTGACATCTCATACTTCATTTTCTCATCAAATGTGCCAATCAAATGCTGTCTAGCATCCGACATGTCCTGCCCCCTTCAAGAGGCTTCATCTCAACAATTCTAACGGGCAGAGCTGTAATAAAAACAAAATGTAAATGGCTGTTTTTTAAAGGGGAGAAGCTACTCTATGTCCCTCCCTTTGTTTCAAATGCTTTATAGTGTCTGACATGTCCCGGCTTCTGCAAGACGCTTGATTTTAACCACTCTAACTGGCAGATTTGTGATAAAAAAAAGTTATTGGCTGTTTTTATAAGGAGAGGAGCTAATCTATATCCCGCCATTTGTTTAAATTAAAATTATGTGACACATCAAACAAACCATGCATTTCAAAGCACTTCACATGACTTTTACATATTATTGGTGAAAATTCTAATATAAATATTTCCCATGCAGACATACTAAAGTATGGGATTTCCTTTCCTTTACATACAACAGTTGCATGCTGTTGTGTTTGTTTACACTTGGAGGACTTGATGTTTGGCACACAAACACACAGATGGTGGGATGGGGAGGTGCTGGCAAGATAGAGATGGGAACTGTGTCCCATTGCCAACCTGAACTTGCTGAGCCTTTGGTGCCAGAGCTCCTGCCGTACTCACTCTCTGTCTCGTTCCGCTTGATCATTCCTGGACATTCGGTTAGGATAGTCTCTTTGAATGATGTCACCAGCGCATTAACACAACACTCCATTAGCTAAATAAATGCAAAAGGCACAAACTGAGCACCCAGCGATGGTATGCGAAAAAGACTAATGCACAACAGGCTGAGCTGTATTTAATAATGAGGGACCACAAGGCCTTGCCGGGAGTATTTTTGGAGCGGTGAACACTCACTGCCTGGACGGAGTTACATTCACGTCTGGTTTCCAGATATCGTAGCGCACGCTTCTCCTCTTCTCTTAATTTGCCATCTGCCTGTCAATCAAAAGCTGGGATGAACAACTCTCAAATATTGTGACACATAATAATGACATTTCAGAAATGTGCTGGAATTTACTATTTACAAATTTAAATTATAATTCAATACTTCGTAGACATTATATACAGGGTTCATACACATTTTTACTACAAAAATTCCAAGACTTTTCCAGGACTTTCAAGTCAATTTTCATGGCTTAATGCTTCATGTAATATCTACATACTGTACAGCGGTAAATCATAAGAAACATTTACATTTATTACAGCATATCATAAAACACACAATAGTTTCAATTTATTTTTATATTTATGTAAAATAGATGATGCTTACACAGCACTAATAATGTGAGGGCATGTTTTGGCCAAGAAAAGAAAAGAAGCAAACACAACTAACCTCTATTCCAATATGCAGACATTTTTTCAAACAAATTTTAGATAATCTTAATAGTTTGTTAAGCTAGTAATAGTAGGTAAAACTACTTCTATTAAAAAGCCGCGATCACACTGCACTTTTCGCTCCATAGACTTCCATTCATAGGCATGCGGCAGACCAGCACGTGCTACAAGTTTCACATTTCACTGCATTTGAAAGTTCAAGCTTGGTGGATTCTTACCTGCGAAATCACACCAGGTGATTGCATGAGACCAATAGAAGATCATTTAAAATAAGAAATTTAAAATATGGAGCAATCACTCACTTTTAATAACGTTTTAAATTTTTCAAGCAAAAGCTCTAGTGTGACCGCAGCTTATGACGCTTTGGACAAAAATGTCTGCTAACTGACTAAATGTAAATGTAATTTCCATGACTTTTCCAAAACCATGTGGGTTTTTCGGTTTTTACTAAACTTTTCCAGGCCTGGAAAATGCCATGTCAAAATTCTGTGACTTTTCCAGGTTTTCCAAGACTGTATAAACCCTGTATATATGTGCTCAAGCTTATTATGCATATGTACATGTGTTTGCTCAAAAAATAATAATCTAATGAGTCCATAAGGTGATATGATGAGATTTTCTGTTTGACCTTAGAATGAGACAGGACCTTTCCATCCTGATAATGTTGATTAGCTAAATCTGTAACAAACTGGTCTGGCAGAAATCTCTGTCTGGGGTGCAGCTGTGATGTGTAACTCCTGTGCAAAAAGGAGAACTCGTGCAGATGAGAAAAAATATTGCTTTATAGTCTTACTGTTCACTCTTTTCTTTTGATTCCTTTTATTTTTGTTATTAGAGGAATATACTCCCATTTCCTCACTATTCTTCCTTTACTATACAGTGCGTCCGAAAAGTATTCATAGCGCTTCACTTTTTCAAAATTTTTTATATTACAGCCTTATTCCAAAATGGATAAAATTTATTAATTTCCTCAACATTCTACACACAATACCCCATAATGACAACGTGAAAAAATATTTTTTTTAATTGCTGCAAATTTAATAAAAATAAATAACCTAAAAGAAATCGCATGTACATAAGTATTCACAGCCTTTGCCGTGAAGCTCTAAACTGAAGTACATTCTGTTTCCACTGATCATTCTTGAGATGTTTCAGCAGCTTAATTGAAGTTCACCTGTGGTAAATTCAGTTGATTGGTCATGATTTGAAAAGGCATACACCTGTCTATATAAGGCCCCATGCAGTGTTGACAGTGCATGTCAAAGAACAAACCAAGCATGAAGACAAAGGAATAGTCTGTAGACCTCTGAGACAGGATTGTCTCGAGGCACAAGGCAGAGGAAAGTTCCAATGAGCACAGTGGCCTCCATCATCCGTAAGTGGAAGATGTTTGAAACCACCAGGACTCTTCCTAGAGCTGACCGACTGGGCAAAAATTCTCAACGACAGGTGTGCCAAGCTTGTGGCGTCATATTCAAAAAGACTTGAAGCTGCAATTGCTGCCAAACAATGTATTGAGCAAAGGCTGGAATACTCATGCACATGTGATTTTTTAGGTTTTTTATTTTTAATAAATTTGCAACAACTTCAAAAACTCTTTTTTTCACAAAAAATTTAAGAGAAACCATAGAAATAAATACAGTTAAACTCAGAATTATTAGCCCCCTGAATTATTCGCCCCTCTGTTTAATTTTTTTCCCCAATTTCTGTTTAATGGAGAAAAGATTTTTTTACACATTTCTTACCACAATAGTTTTAATAACTCATTTTACTAGATCTTTTTCAAGACACTTCAATACAGCTTAAAGTGACATTTAGAGGCTTAACTAGGTTAATTAGGTTAACTAGGCAGGTTAGGGTAATTAGGCAAGATATTGTATAACAACGGTTTGTTCTGTAGACTATCGAAACAAAAATTGCTTAAAGGGGCTAATAATTTTGTCCCTAAAATTGTTTTTTAAAAAATTAAAAACTGCTTTTACTCTTGCCAAAATAAAGCAAATAAGACTTTCTCCAGAAGAAAAAATATTATCAGACATACTGTGAAAATGTCCTTGCTCTGTTAAACATCATTTAGGAAACATTAAAAAATGAAAAAAAAAAATTCAAAGGGGGGCAAATAATTCTGACTTCAACTGTATATAGAGAAATTATAGCAAAAAGATTTAATGCAGAGTTTGAAAACACACTCACATATTTCATATAGTTCTGAACGCCGTTCTGCTGCAGATATGAAGGTGCTTGTGTCTTGTAGAAGCGCTCTGTGGAATCTAGATATGACTTCTCAAAATTCTCTCTATAGATTTGCAGCTTGTCATCGGTGTTGGAGCACAAATTCACTGTAAGAGAGCAAAAAGATGAGTGTGTCCATCAGGAGAGCTCCATCTGGACAGAACCCGAGTGCTTTGGTATTTCGGTAGCTTTACCATATGACTCCCGCACGCCGATCACAAGCTGAGAGTCAAAGGCTTCTCCTAATCTCTCAGCATGGACCAGTTTCATGGCACTGTCCTGAAGCCGGCTCTTTATATTACAAAATATTGACTCATTCCATGTGTCTAGCATAAGCTTAAAACAAAGGAAACAACTGATTAGAAAAGATTTCATGTTGTGCATCTGTTGTTAAAGTAATAAAGTATATAGTTCAAATACAGAGAGTGTTCCACCTTTCTAACAATACTGTCTTCAACATTGGACTTCTTATTGCTCCCCTGGTTGCCCAGCAGGGTGATCTCCAACTTGGAGAAGGGCTTAGGTAGAATATCACACTGTGTGAAGAACTTTCTCCACTCCACAATGTAGGCTTTAAGCAAAGCTGTGTCATCCTGATGACTGAGTACTCGCTGACAAAAATAAAGAGCAAGAATTAAAACATACTGTATGGAAGCTTTGGGATTACAAAAATAAAGGCTTGTTTGCAACAATAAAACTGCATATGTAGGTAAAAATGCAGCTATGTAGATATGAAAGAAATGATTCTTACCACACATAGTGATAAAAACACAATTATATTTTCCATCTAAAAAAAATATAAATAATTTGACAGCCAATCAGAGTAAGAACTTAAAATAAACAATGTCATCACCCAAGTACGTGGACGATAAAATTGTTATAGCTCTTGTAGCGGACAATTCTTACGGACTATTTTTTAACAATATTTGACTAGATCTTTTTCAAGAAACTTCTATACAGCTTAAATTGACAATTAAAGGCTTAACTAGGTTAATTAGGTTAACTAGGCAGGTTAGGGTAGGTTAATTAGGCAAGCTATTGTATATCGATGGTTTGCTCTGTAGATTAATAGAAAAATGTATAGCTTAAAGGGGCTAATAAGTTTGTCCTTAAAATGGTGTTTAAAAAAGTAAAAATTGCTTTTATTCTAGTCAAAATAAAACAAAGAAGAAAAAAATTCAAAGGGGGCTAATAATTTTGACTTCAACTGTATAATATATATATGCGTGTATATGTATATATACGTATATATGTATGTATATATATATATATATATATATATGTGTGTGTGTGTGTGTGTGTGTGTGTGTGTGTGTGTGTGTGTGTATATATATATATATATATATACACATATATATATATATATATATATATATATATATATATATATATATATATATATATATATATATATATATAAATAATACATATATATATATATATATATATATATATATATATATATATATATATATATATATATAAATAATACAATTGAGGTCAGATAAATATACATATACATATATACAGTATACCACATGACTTGATTTGCAAATTATTACATGTTGGTTGCAAAGTTATAAATGATGAGCAGAACTCTAATAATAAAGTGTAACTCAATTATTATGTGCAGAAGTGCTAAATAGTACATACTGCCTGTGCTTGCTTGATAAAATCTAAAATGTCTTCTTTCAGTGCCTGGTGAATTTTTGCTGGACCTTTATCATCCCATAAACACACAGCATGAACGTCTCTGCAAGTCAAACACATATTATGAGAAAATATGAGATCTTACTGTACATTTTAGATAATCTAAACTAATAGTATATAAATTTAAATATTTAATGACTTCTTGTAAACAACTTACGAAAATAAATCAAACCACTGCTGCTTAGTAACTGACTCCTGACGGAGTAACTTCAAAACAATGGGCCGCATCAAATCCCATTTGTCTTCAAACTGCAGGGAGCCTTTATTCTGAGAAAAGAGCACCAGAAAAATAAACACTTCCTTAATAATGTGACTGACACATTTAAAACATTAAACTGCATTTAGTTTAGGGGTGCATTCAAGCAAAAAATGAATAACAGAAAGTAGAGTGGATGTATAGTAAATTATTTTAGTATAGTGATCAATGTATATATCTAATTCATAGATTAGTTAAAAACCAGAGGCACCAGATGAACTTGACAGCTATGACAGACAATTAAATAATCAATTTCTAATGTCCAGTTTTAATGATAGGAAAAATAAAATATCTATTGACATTTTACATAGCATTTGGATAGCAGTGAGTTTTTTTGGTTGTGCAGGAAGGAGAAACATCTTAGAAAAAAAAGACTGAAATCATCAACATTAAAAAGCAAATAGCAGAGTGTAACAGCTACAGACAACATCCTGTTTCAAATAAACGCATCACGTTTAGCGATTTAATTACAGTGACTCGGTGGTCAGACCGCTGTCATAACATTACGGGAGAGTCAAACGATGCAAAACATTATCACACTGAAGGACCTCCTACCTTCAATAAATTAGACGTCGCCATGTTTCTTCAACTTAGTCCTCGTGCAGTCTCGCGATGTTTGACAAGGTGTGGTTGCTAGGGAGCATTGTGACCGCGACAGACCGCATCAGCAGCACTAATAACATTGGAGCCCTGATTGATGCTTATTCATGTACATTTATATAAATATTAGCTTATACATTATATGCGTTCACATGGCTATTGCACACTGATGCATAATTCATTTGCACATATTCGAATGTTTTTGTAGTATTGGATGAAACAATTGTTAAATAAATGTTTGGTAAATAATAAATATATATATATATAAAAAAGAAAATTGTTAAATAAAACTTAAAATCAAGACTCCTTAGGTCCAATATGTATTAAAAGGATGATGATGATGATGATGATGATACTACTAATAATAGTGGTGATAATAATAACAATAATAAATAAATAAACAAATAATGATAATTTAAAATAATAATAATAATAATAATAATAATAATAATAATAATATTTCCTAGTGATGGGTTGCAGCTGAAAAGGCACCCGCAGCGTAAAACATATGCTGCATAAGTTGGGGGTTCATTTCGCTGTGGCTGATTAATACAGGGACTAAGCTGGAAAGAAAATGAATGAATGAATGAATGAATGAATATAATAATAATAATAATAATAATAATAATAATAAATTATACACACACACACACACACACACACACACACACACACACACACACACACACACACACAAAAGTTAGTAAACAGATAATGAGCAACTTAAATATCCAAATAATTACTGTAAAAAATACTATTTAACAGTAAATCAACATGACTAAATAAAATATTTCTGACAATACTAATATCACTCACATTTTCTCTAGTTTAGACTGACAGCAATTTTGCATTAAACATTTCAAACAAATACAGACTATTTTTTCAGTGTAGGATGGTAAAATTGATTTAATCATCATCGTATTATGCTATAATGCACGTTTGAAAAAAACAATCACATTTAAGCAGGGTCACAAGAATAAATTGTCCTCCTTAAGGGTTTAGTTTTTACAGATTATATTAAGGAATAACCTTCTTTAATCTAAACTTGTGATAATCTGGAACCAGCAGGCCTGTCTGCAGGACACTTTCTCAAAACAATTCCAAGTCAAACAGCTGCACAGCATTTTCCTATATAAACATCTATTGTTTATACTGGGGAAGCATTTCAATCCAAAAATATTATCCTAACTGTAACACTAACAAGTGCTTATCCAGGAACATAGTTCTCCTTGGTGTCAGTCAGGTTCACCACAGTATCTGTGATGTTCCACAATTCACTGTACAGAAGGCTTGCCAAGTCTGTGGTTTTCCAGTGGAATTAGGCTGCTTTAATACTTGCCATGGGTTGTTGTTTTTATTTTGCAGGTTAAAAGTTTGCCATAGTGCAACAATTATATATAGTTGTGGTTAAATAATAATAATTTGATTTAATCAATTTTAATAAATTGATATTCTACCAATGCTAAAATGTGTGCTTAGTGTGCTAGGATGATGACTATGCACACTTTTTTGAGACACAGGGACATTAGACAATAACAAATAAATAATAAATGCAAAATGCTCAGCATACACTGCGTTTTGAAAATGAATATTTTGATCTATTTCTCAGTGAAAATAGGCTATGTATTTTGGTGTATTTAAACAAAACAGATTTATTAAACATATATAGTTATTAAAATACATTTTTAGTCACCAAACATATTTAGAAATTGAAAGATAATACAATTAAATTCAAACAAAATATTGCAAAAAAAATTACAATCTACATTTCTATTTTTTTTTCCAATTTTTTTTGCTTCTCTTGAGTTTTCCTCTTTTTAAATTTGTATTAAATATTTTTCTATAACATAAATTTGGGTGTACTAGTTGTGGAGTGCACTTATATATATGCTAAGACATAAAGTCATAAAGTTTATGTTCTAATATAAATATATTTCTGAATGTTTATTTTGGATTTTTAAAATATATTTCAATAAAATGTATATCACAAATAAGGGTTGACTTCCGTTGGTTGAAGTTCTACTGCATTTGATTATTTAGGGTGACTTATACAGTTATTTTCAAAAAAGAACATATTTAATGAATAGCGGTATACACTATGTATTTAATACTTAAGAATACGAATAGGCGGTGAGTCCTGTGACATATTTTGAGTTTTAATATTATCGGGGTACTTTTGGCTTATTTAATGGCCTGGTTTTATTGCAAAAATCATGACTTGCAATCACAATTCTCGTCATTATTTATCCTCTTTGATTATAATCATCAATTGAATATTGCAGCTTATAATCACGAAAATAAATTACAGATTTAGGAGGATTTCTGAAGTTGTATTAGGTCAGAACAGGTCTCTCCACCATTGGTCAGAATTTAATAAAGAGGAAGAGAGACGTGGAAGGATATTGGCTGTATTGCACAATGGGCGGGGCTTTGAATTGACCGAGCGCATTTATGATTCCTCTTTTTTCAGGGAAGGATGCAGTGCTTGGATTTTACCGGATTAACTTACACACGAATTACGGATATGTCGGATCGATTACATTCAGGTATTTAATAGACCCTCGGTTATATTATTTCGCTTGTAAACACGTGACGTTGTGTTTTTAGCCTAGCCACAAGGCTAACTCGTAAGAACGTAAGGATATTTGATCTGAAAGCTTTTGGAAAGCAAAATGTTTAATTATGTTTTTAATGACGAGTTAATCAGTCTTTCTTTGATTAGGAGGTCATTTGATAATTTGGTTTCGTTTAACTGTTGGTGTCTGACAGACGCCACGTGCTCAAGGAGATCCGTAAACCACCACATCACTACTTTGATGTTCAGCTTTCGCAGTAGAATTACCATAAACTGCATTATCTTGCAGAGCTTTTTCATTCAAACGTGAACCTTTTATGGTACCCCAGAAAGTCGAGTTGGCTTCTGCTGATATTAGAGTCTGTATTTAAAATGAATGAAATTAAAAGTGAACTTTACTATGGTTGCTAACTTGCACTGTACTTTTTGTTTTGTTGAATCGTTTATGTTTTGTATAAAATCTTGTCCTTATCCCGATTTAGGCTTTTTATATATACTATTAGCCATGTTTATTTAAATATTTAGTCAAAAACACAAACAATTTAAGCATTAAAAATGCAGTTTGTCATATAAAAATCCATATCATTTTGCATTGAGGCATTAGACTATTTGCTTGCATTTAATATGTGTATAAATTGTTTTTTAAATATCAAGTAATTTGGATCTGTTAATCAAAATGTATTTTTTATTTATTTTATATTATGACCTTTAAATATCATTAAACAAGGAATCTTATAAAAGAAGCCCCCCTGAGGTCAAAATTATTGGCCATACATTCCTAAAGAGATTAAGTTTTTTTTTTTTTTTTTAGTAATCACCTGACCTTACCCAACATCAAAGCCTGTGATATTAACTTAAATGTTACTCTACACTTTTTTTCTTCACTTTCTCAGTGGTCTATGTGTAAAATATGGATTGTGAAGCAGGAGAAACCTCCACTGAGAACAGAAGCTTGGAAACTCTCAGGCGCTGGGGAAGATTTCTTTGTGGTCCACGTAATCTTGCACTCAAAAATGTGTTTACATGGTATGATGTTAAATCTTTCTTTGGATGATTAGTGTAATGTTTTTTTTTTTTTTTTTTTTTTAAGTTTGCTGGTATTTTTGGAGTAACTTCGGAATTGTGTTAACAGGCAGCTCTTCAAAACTATTGCAATGGGTCAAGCCCTGTCCATGCTGATATGTGGGACAGCAGTTACATGTCAGTATCTGGCAAAGGACGTGGAAACGCCAATGCTGCAAAGCTTTCTCAATTATTCTCTGCTGCTGCTCACCTATACTTTTGTGTTAGCCCTAAGGAGAGGTATGTTTCAGCACACTCACTACTTGTATTAGACATTTAAAAGTGAATAATATAATTTGCAGTAACATGCTTATAATTGTTCTGGTATCAAATCAAACTTAAAAACAAAGACATATTTTTATTCTACTCAAAATGTAGGATTTTAATGTCTGAATCTGTTTTTATTAATTTTAATAAATCGTGTTTTTGTAAATTAACTCTTCAATAAACAATAAAAATATTTAAGAACATTAATAAAAATTAAGTTTTCTGTTTATGAACTCTTCATTGATTAATCATAAAAGCCATACTGTGTAGTTTTCTTAAGAGTATTGCCTGAAACTAAAATATGTAATACATTAATCCACTTTTATATGTTCTATTTTAGGGGAAAATAATATTGTTCAAATTCTAAAAACAAAGTGGTGGAAGTATTTTCTGATGGCTCTTACTGATGTAGAAGCCAATTACACTGTTGTGAAGGCATATCAGTTCACTACCCTTACTAGTATACAGGTAAGAACAGTTTCTTCCTAGTTGCATATGTATATACTTTATATATAATTGTGTATTAGGTGTGTAATAGTACACAATAATTGTGATTCGGTATGTAATTTGGTTTTAGCTAGGCCACAGTTATGTATGAGCATTTATTTTTTCTAATTAAATCATTGCAAAAATATTACATTGATGTTCAAATCTAATGGGGTATATGCACATGGCCTTAGTCAGCCAGCCCCAGGGTATCCGTTTAATTGTCATTTTATACAAAATCACCGCGTTTAAGATCTGATTAAAAAAAAAAAATAAAAACAGTAAATTTTCACTGCCTGGCTGTAATATGATAAAAAGTAGCATTAAGATCAAACAAGAAACACTGCAATAAATTATATTTTTCCGCGCCATGTCTTTAAAATATGGAAATTAGGTTTTCCCCAGTATTTTCAATGCAATTTCTGCACTCACCTGCTGCTAATGATGGCGCATGCGTTTAAACAGGTTTTCATCTCTTTTTATTTTGTTCTTTTTAACACTTTTTTTCTCTTTAACAACCAAATAGATGCTTAAGTCTATTTAACTGATTAAATTTGAATTACATTACAACATCAATGCTGTAAAAGGAAATTATTAATTATGAAATTAATAAAAGTCACAAACCTTTTACTGGAAGTTCATCATTGGCTACAAAACACTAGCTGTGCATATCGCCTATTAGGATGTCTCTACTCTAATTCATTGTTTAAAAAGTTGCTTTCCTCATTTTATGACCAATTTACTTAACCTATTAGTGACATCTTAATGTATGTAGTAAAAGTAAAATGAATGAATGAAAAACTTAACAAAACTAATAAAACTAATATATCCACTAATATAGGGCAAATATTTTGCTTGTTTCTACATCAGTTCATTGTTGAACTGTATGTAATCATTTACTTAGTAACTTTCACAACTTGTTTTCATGACAGATTTAAACTGTATGCATACATTTAAGCTGGGAATAACAGATTAAGTCAAATAAAACTATACACCAAAATAGTTCAAATGTTAAGAGAAACGCACTTGTCTAAAGTTCATTTCTCTAGTCTAGTGAGCCAACAAGCTCTGAACACTGAACGACTTTTCTGAAGTAAATGCTATGTGACAATGTTTTTACAAGCTCTTTTACTGATGTCTTTTCATGGATGAAATGCTACTTAAGAAATGTTTATTTTGTGCTATAACTGAAAGTAAAGAGTTGTTCATTTGCGCTGTTGAGCTGATTATCAGTGACTGCTGATATCACACCACATTGAAGTGTTGAAACCTTTAATCAAATGTACTTAAATAGGCAAATCTTGCCTATCCCCCACAAAGCCCTATTTTGTACCAAGTCTTCATATTACTGTAGCTTTTCTGTTAATCTAATAAACTAACGGTTATGTATTGTAGCTGCTGGACTGCTTTGTGATCCCGGTTCTGATGGTACTGTCATGGATCTTCTTAAAGACTCGCTACAGGCCGTGGCATTTTGTCTCTGTGGCTGTGTGTTTGTTTGGTGTCGGAGCGATGGTAGGAGCAGATCTGCTGGCTGGGCGAGACCAAGGATCAAGTAAGTTCTTCATACTAAGAGGGCCAAGCTTGTTATACTAAGCTTTTAGTGTTTTAAGTAATCATTATCAGAAACCTGAAGTTTTTTTTTTTTATTCCTGCTACAAAAGATATCAAACAAGAGTGACTAAAGATTTTATCATGGATCGTAGAAATGTCAATCTTGCACAAAAATAGATCTTTGAGTCTCTGTTGTGTGTGTGTGTGTGTGTGTGTGTGTCTATGACTGCAGGTAGTCATGTGTTGTTGGGTGATGGACTCGTGCTGGTCAGTGCTGCTCTGTATGCAGTGTCAAATGTCTGTCAGGAATACACTGTGAAAAACCTGAGCAGGGTGGAGTACATAGGCATGATAGGGCTCTTTGGCACTCTCATCAGTGGGGTGCAAATGTAAGTTTTGTGTACACCACTTCATATTCTACTTTTATAACCGTCTTTCAATTGAAATGCTCATTCTTCATCCAGAGACACAGCCTTGCTTTTAAAAAGGTGTGCAGTATGGTATGTACATAACTATCAGTACGATTTTTTTTCTCATTATGGATGCAAACACAACACTTAGTTAAAAATTCATTATTGTGAAATCAAAATAGATCACCTACACAGGATTGCATAGATCTGGATCATGTTTTGCTTTTCTACCTTCAGTGCTGAATGTAAACTGTTACATAAAACTATTGTTTCAATAAGTACTTCTTTCCAATAAGTTTACTTTTAACTAATGTCCATGAAGAGTAATATTTTATGCATGGGAATGATTGGCAAAAAGATTGCAGATTGGTTATGTCGTGTCATGGTGTAATCAGACAGTTTTGTTTTTAATGTAAAAAAATAAAATAAAAATAGCTGATAGAATTAAGCTGCAGTCACGCTGCACTTTTCTCCACATAGACTTCCATTCATATGCATGAGAATGCATCAGACCGGAAACGCAAGCTCGCGCGACAAGTTTTGCAGTTTGCTCTGTTGGAAAGTTTAAGCTTGATGATCTCTGACCTGAAAAATCACATCTCTTGACTGCGTAAGACTAATCAAGGATCAAAACATGACCTCTGTACAGAAATTTTAAACATGAACCAATCGCTTGCTTTTTTAAATGTCTAATCATCTCGTTTAGTTCTGCCCCTTTTCGCTGTGCCATACTACAAAATGTAGGCAGATGCTAATCTACGTAGCACGTTTTCATAATCCATGCTAAATGAAAATTCAGATTTGCCATTACAGGATTAAATTACATTATAAATTGTTAACCTGCTATATTAAATGATATTATTTCACTACATTATAGTTGTTAATGAAATTAACACACATACATATATATATATATATATATATATATATATATATATATATATATATATATATAAGTTTTATTATTGAGTGCTTGGAGTGTTTGTAGGAAATCATCTGGTGCATATGGAGGGGAAAAAGTAAGCTCCCTACAGGTGCTTTTGTCAAGCACTTCCTGGTTCATTTTTGGTGTAATATCTGTAACTATCCTTTTTGTATTTTAAAGGGCTATACTTGAGTACAAAGCTATACCTGCCATCAATTGGGACTGGCAAAAATGTGAGTAACATTTTTAAATTTAAGATTAGACCCCCTTTAAACCTCCTTAATTCATAATTTCTGTTTTCCTTTTCATTAGATTAGATGGGTAAATGCCTGTATTTTTATTCTGTAGGCTTGCTCTTTTTTGCGTATACTCTGTGTATGTACGGGCTGTACAGTTTCATGCCTGTGGTGGTAAAGATGACCAGTGCCACAGCTGTAAACCTCTCTTTGCTGACCGCAGACCTCTTCAGCCTTTTCTGTGGCATCTTCCTCTTTGGCTACAAGGTGAGCAGAAAAAAAATACATTTTTAGAAAATCAATAAAATGGAAAATCCAAAGTGAAGATCACAAAATGTTCCAATATCTGTCTCACTGTCTTCTTTTTATATAATAACTGTCCAGAGGGGCTGACCTTTTTATAAATTCTTTATTTCTGCTAATAAATCTTTAGACAATTTTTAATTGATTTTCAGTTCTTTCCAAGTTTTTGAAGCACTTTCCTTTTTCTTTGAAGTTTACAGGCCTGTACATCGTGTCTCTTGTGGTGATCATGGTTGGTTTTGTCATGTTCAACGTTGTACCAACCTTCACAGCAGATCAGTCGCATGTCAATGATGATGTGGTGTATCATCTTGATTCATCTGCAAATTACCAACAAGGCGGAGACATTGTTGAAAATTGTTTACCAAAGGAAGGACAAGAGAATCCCGATAGGACATGGTCTTCACACAAAGCACCCTGCAATGGAATCTGTTCACAGACATGAAGCTCTACAATGTAGAGTACATTTTACAGATTTTTCTCTGAAGGATGTACAGGGTTTGCCAAATTAAGTATTTTGTGTTATTTGTGGATTTCAAATCCACTTCCGTGTGCCTACAGTCTATCAAACTGCATATCAATGTTAGATAAATCTGCTGAGATTTAAATTCAGCTGTTACATTTAAAAAAGCAAATATTTTGCTGAAAAAATGCAGTGTAATGACCTGTATAGTATCACCTTTAACCACCCGAGGTGCTAACATTTCAGTTCATTTTGAAGTGCTCATTAATGAGGGTATGACGCTGCGAGAGGTTTGTTTTTTGTATTAATGTTCTTAGAAACATTCTATTATGGGTGTGTATTTTAAGTTACTAAATTGAAAGGTTATAATACTTTAGGTGAAAAATACCTGTAGCTGAAATGATGGATGGTTCATATTAAACTTGTTACATTTATTATTAAACAGAATGTTTTATATGAATATGTTGTATGTATATTTTGTTTTAATGTATATTTGAAAGTGGTTTACTTTTTAAGCAGTATAGTTGCGCTAAAATTAGAACATCACATGTTATATTGTTAAGATATTATTGGCAGAACACTGCTACAGATGCAAAAGCTACCTATTTATATACCTATATAAATATTTTGACTGATTCTGTTTTTATGACTGCAGAAGTTTCAATAAATACATGTTGCAGATAATTGTTTTTAAATGTTAGAATTAACAAATACCTATAGCCCTTAATTTAAAAAAAATTAAATAAATAAAATACTGCATTTTTTCCCCCACCAAATTAGTTTGAACACTACAAACTTGAGAAAAACAACAAAATAGGTTCAAGATGCAGATCCACGTAAGGAAGAAGATAAAAAATATCAATTACCTAATAAAAAAAGCTAAAACTATTGTCTTTGCAGGGCACAGTAATGGATTAACTATAGCATTTGTTAAATTGTTTAAATTATTAACTAAAATGAATACTTGTATTTTTATGAACTAACATTAACAAAGATTAATAAAAGTATAACTTATATTTGAGTCATTTATTAACCTAAATATGGAGGTTTAATAAGGCCCCTAAGTCATCTAAACACTGGCTCTAAAAGAGTAAGATAATTTTGCCATTAAATTTCAAAAGTGGAAAAAGCAATATTTATTAAAGATAAAAGTGTAGATACAATTTTGTTCTTAATGTAGTACAGTTAGTACCAACTTCTGAGAGAGGTCTGCTGGGGTCTTTCCGCCGCCGTGCGGCAGTCAGAGCAGCGCTGCATTGCGATGCTGAGAAGCGCCCGCCCTCCCTCATTCACATGCTCATCATGGAGGAATAACAGGTACCTGCCGTACAGAGAGAGGAGGACAGGCATATTCCCATTCCCAGCGACATCTTGAAACGTATGTTCCTGTCATTTATTTATCTTTTATCAGATACTCTGATGCATTAATACCCGATACGCCTTTTTTACACAGTCATGTGTGGTGTAGAATACAGAAGAGGTCAGAATAACCCTTACCGTTAACGTTTCTGAAAAATGAACTAGTCTCGACGGTAAATATGTCCGCTTGATGTCATTATATAAGCTGGGGTATTTGACTGTATTGTAATTAATGCATATGTCGTGAAGGAATGTATAAGATATGAAATATGTGGAAGTGATATGTAGCCGTTATGTTGGTTGTAGAGCAGTTGCCCACGGCAACGTCTTTAATCCGCCTAACGCCACTGACGACCTCGAGACATCCTGGCTATTTGTATCCACGACTGCTGAATGCAGCAATATTATGATTAAATAAAGATACACTGTGGATTTGTTTTCAATTGTGTTTGTGCAGGTGGTTAGATCACCCTCGAATGTGAGTTATACTGTTGTAGGAAAGCAGATAATCGCGATGAAGCATTTTCTAAGGTGAGTATGGCTTAATTGTGACCAATCGTTTATTGCATATAAGATGAAATGTCACTGCTTCATTTACCTCCATTTTCATTTTCAAATGCACATTAAACTCATGTAGAGTATCAGTTCACGTCGCATGTTTTGTTGTGTGGCCCAATTATGTCACTGATGTGGAAACAAAAAGAGAAACAATAGATGTATTCGCCTTTTTTAAAATGAATTAATTAGATGCCAATTGTTACTTAAAACTATAACGAATAGTTTTATTTAACAAGTTAACAGAAATATTAGAATCACATTTTATTGCGTGCATCATTGCCACTGGACCAATTTTGTCATTGGAAGATAAAAAAGAGCTTTTAGGCATCCAAATATTACTTGTGTAGGCCTATACAGTTTTTTATGTTGTTTTCCCCCACACAATATAATGTGTCCTGTTTATTATTATTATTTTCTATAAACAACAATTACTATCATACATTTTTGCTTGATTTACAGAACATTTTCACAAATGTTAATTAAAATACTAAAGTACATAATGTATATCTACCGGCAATACACTTTCTATGCATATAAATTACATTTAATTTGAGTTCTCTTTTTTAATCTCAAATATATATATATATATATTATATAGTATAAAATAATCAGACATAAATATTATGTAATATACTATTGCTTATTTATTTAAAATATTTATAGCAACCTTTATAGTACCACACTTATTTTGGCAACCTGACAGATCATTATGAAAAATGAATTAAACACATCAGTGCTACTTGAAATCTGGTGAGATTACACTGGAACTCCACCAGTCTGTGGTCTTTTCAGTCCACTAACATTTACTATCAGCAATATCTCTTAAAATGTAAATAACGACCTTTTAATTAACAATCCCTTGGTGGACGAGTTGTATTGTGACTTTCAGTTATGCACTTTCTTATCAGCGACTGCTCTTAATTACATTGTTTACAATATAAGATGTACAGTATATGTGAAACAAGTAGTAGTGTTTACTCCCAATGTGCCAGTTTAGTTTTATGTATCACCCAGACCTTATAATGCAGTAACTGTCTGTTATTGAAGTGCTGAAAATGAAACTGCCTTCAAGACACGTCACTTCTGTTCAACAACCTTGATAGAAAATAACACTTTTTTTTACAAAATACAGGTCGGATCACAAATTCATTGCATGCCGATGGGGAGGAGAGTCTATCCTGTGAGCAGTAACTCTCAACGAAATCAGCAGTTGGACTCAAACAGGTTTATTTACTGTAGTGAAATAGGCCGTAAATAAAATGATTATATACAGTTATATGGGAGGATGGATGGATCCATGTATTGATTAAATTATTTTTGACATTATTCAAATGAATTATTGATTGATTAATTAAATGATAAATGTATTAATTCATTAAAATAATATCAAGAGTTTGTATTGCATGCATTATTGTCTGTGGCCTAATTATATTATTGAAAGTTAGAATCAAAACACTGTAACACCATGTCCTAACAACACGTGACGTGACAAGATTCCAGAGACAAGAAATTTGGTGGTCTGCACCAAATGTGACGTGACATGACAGAAACATTTAAATACCAGCCACTACACTCCAAATGAATTGGTAAAGACTTTTAATCTAATTAATACATATTAAACCTCTTTAACATATTAATTATAGGCTACTGAGGGACTGATCTTGTCAAAGTTATGAAGTTCCTTTTCAAACCATCTGCTAGTTATTTTATTTTTAAGATCTGAGGTAAACAGCTGCTGCTTTTACAGTAGTAGTATGGCAATAAATATCACGTAAAATGGTATTTAAACTCAAATTGGTGGCATTAAACACTGAATAAAGCACATAAATTGTACCTGAGATGATCATCTTAGTAGTATATGGTGTTGTTTTACCATCTACTATCTAAAATAGAAATTGAGCGCGTTGCCATCAAGGATGGTACATTTTATCACATGAATATATATATATATATATATATATATATATATATATATATATATATATATATATATATATATATATAAATCAGATATATTCAAATAAAAATGACTAAAATCACATCACAAGGCAGACCTAAAATACAGGAATATGAATGAATGTACTCATCCAAGTGTTGAGCAGATGCACACAGTAAACTAACAGACATAAAAACATACTGCATGATACTTGCTAAACTAGAAACCCGAGTAAAGAATATTAGGTTTACATTTATCTTTCACTTTCATCCCTCACATCATTACAGAACTGTGACCCATTTCATCACCATGGCCCACTTATCTTTGTCTAAAAACATGCTTTTTACGACAGGGATCAGACCAAGCTTTTGTAGACACCAGACCATTATAAGAGAAAAAAATAAATAAAGTGCTTTTCTCTTTGAACAGCTCGAGTAGCGTTCATGAGAAACACATGATCTGATGGTGCTCAGATATAATGTCCAAATTGAGTATGCTTTATTCTGGGACAGAATACACAGGTGTATTAGGCCTATCAGTATTGTTTTGTTCAGTGCTCTCTATATTTCTCTGGATCTTCTAGGGTACTGACCCAGTTCCTGGTGTTCCTGTACTGTAAGTGTTTGTGGCGGGGCCTAAAGTTTGTCATCCGGAAGGTGACGGGACGATGTGAGCTTCAACGCATTTGTTACAATAACAAACCTGGCGCTCGAAGGACACTCAAGATTGGTAAATACAAACAGTGATTATGGTGACACTATATTAGTATTTGTAGTCCTATATTATCAAGGGACATTTTTTAAATTCTTTAATATTTTTTTATTTCACAGAATCCTCACTCCGATGCTCTAAACATGAGGTGAGTCTTGAGATTTAGTTTTATTCCCACTGTATCTAGTTTAGTAATATTTAATGATATAATGGATATATATTTTAAAATTTAATTCAATTTAATAGTTAAAGATGTTTTGCAATGTGCTTTTGTCACTTTATTATGTATATTTCTGTAATCCATTGTCTTTTTTATTTATATTTTTATTGTATTTTTTTAAATCAAATTTTTAAATTTTTATTTTATCTGTATTCAATTAATAAAGATCTTTAATATTTTTAGTTTTAGAAGCGTTTACATGACACCTATTTGAGCTAAAACAGAAAACTTTTTTGTATTTCGACTTTGCAGATTACACATTAGCAGTGTTTTACTGGCCTGAAAACTTCTTAAAATGGCTTTCAAAAAAAGTTTGTGAATGTGTAGCTTTTAAAAAAAAAGGTGGTTATGTGTATATGTTCATTAGATGTTCAGTCTATAGCAGCGTTTCTCAATACCTTAATTCTGGTCCTCAATCCTGGTTCTCAGCCTCAATTCTGGTCCTCGACCTCAATCCTAGTCCTCAGTCGTGGTCCTAGGCATTGTTCCTTAGTCTTTTCTCCTTCATTGCCATCTACCCAAGGATGAGAAACCACTATTTTATTTCAGAACATTCATTTATGGATTTACACAATGGCACTCTTTGCAGCGTCTTACGAGAGAAACGTGAAATAATATATCTCTGTAAATAAATACATTAAAATGAGCATATCACATACTAAAATGCCATTTAAATGAAACATGCACCCTTCAATCTAAAGTCATGGCAGAATATCCTGTAGAGTTCACTTTGAAGGGCACTTGTTGTTGAATTAGGATTTCTCTGGGTCCTCAGGTTTCCCACAAAGACATGCTGTTAGTAAATTGAATAAGCTAAACTGGCCCGAGTCTATGGGTGTTTCCCAGTGTTGGGTATCGGCTGGAGGCGCATCCACTGCGTAAAACATGCTGGATAAGTTAGCGGTTTATTCAATCAGGAGTTAGTGACTCCTGATTAATAAAACGGAAAAACGAAAAGAAAATGAATAAATGAATGAAATGCTGGTCTATAAGCATGTCCGAGAACTTGACAACCAGATCGGCTCAGATTTGTGTGAATAGGGATTGTTTGATATTGTTGTCTTCTGTATGCAAAGCTTTAAAAAAAAAATCTTATAATATTTTTGAATATTAGCTATTAAATAAATTAATAATCCAGTCCTCTTGAAATCAAATAATCATGGAATCAAAAATTTAAAATTTTATAAGATTTATTTGTATTTTCAGAGCAAAACACAAGAATTTATAACAAATTATGCTGTGTTTTAAGGAAAATAGTTAAAAAATTCGTTATTTTCGGCCACAAAACAAAAAAATCCTGGAGAAACAGCTTATCTTTCTTATCAATTACCTCCATAGCTCTTGCAGTCTGCCATCAGCGTTCATCCAGATTCTGTGGAAAAGTCTATCGATGACATTATGGCCCTGAAAAAGATTAACCTCGACACCAACCCACAGTAAGACCTCATCAAGATCCTTTGACGATACAGTGTACTGTACACTTACTTTTTAAACACATTCACTGTATTTTCTGTCCTCTTCCAGGCTTGGCATTTCTCTCCAGGCTTGCCTTCTTCAGATTGTTGGTTACCGAAACCTAGTAGTGGAGGTGGAGAAGCTGCGCAGAGAGCCGTATGACTGTGAAAACCCAGCACACGAGGAGATGCTCATGAAGGTATCACTTCTCACAAAATAAGAAATAGACATTTGTAACACTGCTGAAATGTAGGCCATAACAGAACTAATCTAAAATAAGTAATAGTCTTCAGTGATACCCATCTAAAATGTCTGTCTACTCACCAGCTGTGGAAGGAACTCCGTCCCGATTCTCCTCTCTCTGGACGCATCTCAAAGCAGTGGTGTGAGATTGGTTTTCAAGGAAACGACCCCAAGACTGATTTCAGGGGCATGGGTCTCCTGGGCCTACACAACCTGCTGTGAGTGACAGATTGTGCTGAAGTGAAATAATGGCAAAAACAGTCAATCTTTGTAGTAGTTTAAACAAATATTTCAGTGAAATGTGGTTGTAACAATGTTGTATTCATGTATTAAATACATAATATACATCATCATTGAACTAATTAGAACAAAACCAGCATTCAGGTAAACTTTATCAGTGTTGCCAGATATAGCTGACCTTTTAAGCCCAAAAGCTGTCCAAAACCAGCCAAAACACACACAAAAGAAGATTAATAGATTGATTAAATTGTTATTTATTTAAATCAAATTTAACCTAGTTATTTTAACTGACATAATTTTTAACCATACAGCAACCAACACCAGCAGTCACAGAACCACAACATAATTGAAACACTGCCCCCCTCTCACCCACACACTGCACGTAATGTTAGAGTATGTTTTACTTTCGAAATGGGATATAAATTCGTCCTATTTGGCGTTTTAAATTCTTTATAACATAATTAGGTGCTGCTTGTTAATCAGACAAAGCTTCTATGTTTGTTCTTGCTATCAATTGTGAAAAAAATGATCGATAAAAGTGTCATCATAAACCGCTGTGAGTTAACTGCAGGCTTTGCATAATGCGTGTGCACGCGAAGGGGAGTCAGATTTGTCCGGGGAGTCAGATTTTAATACAACTTTTCTTCACCTCCTCTTGCGGGTGGGCTCACATGATTTGTGCTTTGCTCTGGGGTCCGTTCTTCAAACATGGACTATTAGCTGGATTTAGATATTGATAATTTTACACAATCCAGGATCGTTTCGTTCTTCAAAACTCATCTGAGACTTGTTGTGATAGCAATAGTTCCGGTAGCTCAAACCCGCTCGGGAGCAGGTTTATTTCATATAAACAGGATTATATTGGGTTAGTTCAAGCAAAGATAATACTGAAAGTATGTACCAAGTGCTGATATTTTCTTACAGTAGTTATATGCACTTGGGAAAATAGTAAATGTATATAATAAAATTTATGCAATCTGCACTTCAAAATAAAAGTACAAAGACTGCCACCTGATGGTTCAAAGAGAAAATTTATTGATATGAACATTTTAGATACAAACGCGTACATGCACAGTATTCAACTTTAAAAAAAAAGGATAATAATTTATGTAGTCATACACGTGTTTTAACCACTAATATGCCAATGATTTGATGCTTCGTAAAAGTTGCAGACACCTTAACCAATATCAAAATGCTTTTTTGATGCAAAATTAATTTATACAGTTCCTTACGTCAATTAAAAACTTAAGTAGGCCTAAGCTACTATAATAAAGAAAATCTCTAAATGTAGAACTAAATACATTGATATACATTGAAATATATGATGAATACTCTTGACACATCATAGTGTAAAGCCTGCAGCTCACAACAAATGTGGAAAGTTATTGTGTATCATATTTAACAAACTGTTTACTATGAATTTTATATAATTTTGCTCACTTGGATAATTAAATCCAATAATTAAATCCCCCACAGTCCAAAGACATGCAGTACAGGTGAATTGGTTAGGCTAAATTGTCCGTAGTGTATGAGTGTGTGTGTGGATGTTTCCCAGAGATGGGTTGCGGCTGGAAGGGCATCCGCTGCGTAAAAACTTGCTGGATAAGTTGGTGGTTCATTCCGCTGTGGAATTCACCCCGGATTAATAAAGAGACTAAGCCAACAAGAGAATGAATTAATGGATAATTCAATATTAAACAGATGATGTCAGCCAATCTGTGCATTACTGATCATGATTTCAAGAATCGATAAATCTCTCCTTCACAACACATACAGCAACTCTGATCAGTTTATCTAGACATTTTAATCTGATTCGTGAACTTGTTCGAAGAACCAAATTAGCCAGAGACCAGTTATCAAGATTAACAGATCCAGGATCCTGGATCATTTAAGTAAAGTACAAAGAACGGACCCCTGGTCACTACTAACTGAATGGGCTTTGTTGTATAAGTTGCATATAAAATTTGTTTCAAAACCGCCCAAATTTTACCTAAATTTTACCGCCCATACTTAACCTACATGATGCAAAATATATTTTTAATTACACAAAACTTGTTTCTATTAGTTAATTTATGTTAGCATGTTGCTAACTACCACACCAATATTCTAAAAACATTAAGTCTGTGTGATATCAAAATGAACAATGTTAATTTTTTCTAGCTCACATGAACAATTATTCAACAATGAAGTTAAGTAACTATTAGTTTGCTACAAATGTATGATCCGCAAAAAGACAGCCCGTCCCCTACTCAATGTACTGTACCATTTCAGTTGTAATTACATAAACATACTGAAATTAAAAGTCTCAACAACCTTTGATTCTTGCAGACTTTAACATACTTGAGGTGAAA
The DNA here is from genome assembly GCF_052040795.2 of Danio rerio. NCBI lineage: Eukaryota > Metazoa > Chordata > Actinopteri > Cypriniformes > Danionidae > Danio > Danio rerio. The sequence goes on along the minus strand of NC_141041.1, from coordinate 23,483,887 downwards.
TATATTTCATTCACAGTTAGCTTGTTTTTAGTAGTCAGCATATAATTTTCCTTTTGCTAACGAACCAATAATCTAAATGCATTTCATACTATACATAATAACATACATGAGGTCAAATTTATTTTTGTAGTATACTTGAAGTAGTTTTATTGATTAGCAATAGATTTTCACATAGCCATGCTTTTTTTGTTTGTTTTTTGCAGGTATTTTGCAGAGCACGACAAAGCCACTGCTCTTCAAGTTCTTCATGACTCCTTGCAGCCCAAACACAGGTCAGGCTCATTTACAGTACATTGTTTTATCCCTCGAAAAAGCCCGCTAAATTTAACTAATGCACTTTAAGACGCCATTAAGCTTTAAATGCATGAGCAAAAAAGGGGTTTTTGTCATTGAAGCTTTTTATCAGTGTGTTATTTTATGTTGTGTGTGTGCACACCATGCATATTTAAAAAAAAAAAGATTTTTTTCATGCCATGTAATATCACACCTTCAGCATGCTTTCTCACCATAAAACACATCACACACCCACACATTCCTTTTTTTCTGTTCCTGCTTCTGCTTTATTCCCATCATCACTGTCATGCACAGGGACGTTTCCAAAGAAGAAGCCAGGTACATTTTTTCCTCTCTCAGTAAAAAAACTCATTTGATCATTTTGCCTCAGTCTAATGGCTATTTTTTGTTGTTGTTGTTTTTTAAATATCCAACCTCACCTCACTCTAAACACAAGGCATTTTGCTCCATTGTAACGTTGGTTAGTAGCTGCGAATGCTTTCTCTTTCTTTCCAGTGTGTAATTGTTGTCGTTTATTCAGTAGTTGGCTGCATTATATTCAGTTTAAGATCAGGATTAAGTGGACATGTTATAACATTTTGGCTTTTCGTACAGCAAAATGAGCAAAGCTGAATGGGAAAAGAAGAAATTCGACAAAGCGATCGGGTGAGTTCAGAAAATTGCAAACTATTGTGCATACTCACATTGAGGTCCTGTTTACACCTGCTATTAAAGTGATAGTTCACTCAAAAAAATTCTGTCATCATTTACTCTCTCTGCACTTATTTCAAACCTGTTTGAGTTTCTTGCTTCTGCTGAACACAAAAGACGATATTTTGAAGAATTTTGGAAACCAGAAACCATTGACTTGCATAGTAATAATTTGTGTGTTATGGATATGAATTGCTGCTAGTTTCCCAAGTATCTTCTTCTGTGTTTAATTGAAAAAAGAAACTCAGTTGGTTTTGGAAGGATATTCCCAACCACGCCCCCCTTACCATTAGTTTGGTATGAGAAAATGATGTGCAAAAAGAAAGCTCCATCCCCTACAGTTTGAAGTTCATCAACATACGGCGATAAAAGCATTAGCAATTTCTAGTTCACATAGACTTTAAAGGTCTGATCACCTTAGCAACACATAGCAACAAAATAAAAAAAAGACTGTAGAATTGCATATTCCAAAATGGAGACCAGTTCTTAAAGTTAGCATAAAGCGGAAATTAAGTTAGTTTTTTTTCCCTCTATTATGACTTACATCTATTTGAAATAGATAAAAAGTAGATCGATGCATGATTTCATCCTTTGAGAACTGATTGGATTGTTGAAGGATTGCAGGTTGGAGGTTGCTTAGTGTGCGAATTATACATCGACGATCAGGGGGGGTCAACTTTTTTTAGTAGTAGTTTGGTATTACATGCTTCAGTAAATCAAATTTATGAATGTATTTAAATTACATCTAATTATTAATAAAATGTATACGTTTTCAGTGTTTTGAGGGATATTTAGTGACTATTTTAGAGGTTACTGTAGGTCAAACTATACAAATGATGTGTTTTTTAGGCTACATGCAGATATAAGCACCTATTTTACCAGAAACATGTTTTGTGAATACTTAAGATGTCTATCGGTGCTCTAGAACGTCCAGTGTCAGACTGTTGAATGCTATTTTTCCTAGGATTGGTTTTGCATTCTCAATGGTATAAACTGTAATAGTGGGGGTCAAATGTATATTTATATTATACATTTTTAATGATTAATTTTTAACATATAGACCAGAGATCAGAGAAAGCTATTTCTTACTATTAAAGGGCTGATCCCCTCCATACATCTTGTTTTGATGTCATTCAACGGAAATCAAGCGTTAATTAGGCAGTTTAATTGATGAATGGATGAAAACAGAGCAGAAACGAGTTTGTGCTGATAGCCCCACCCAAAAGGCCTTCCACGTGACCAGAAGTAAAGAAAACTAATTTCAAGGGGGGTGAGAAAACAATATATTTGATTAAAGATTCTGAGGGTGAATGAATTTTTACAAAATAATAAAGTGCACAGACACATGATTAAAACAAGCACTCCTATATACATCTAAAGAGTACATTTTTTCTTTAAATGTGAATGTTTGTGCAGTGTGTGCGTATTCATCACTCACTGTGTGAACTTGTGTGAACTCTGCTTTTGCGGCTGCGCTGATGTTTTGTGTGAGGATTTGAATCAGGCTCTTCTGCTTGTCATGAGCTTTCAGGATGCATTAGCTCTGATGTGTAGCATGAAGCCTGTTAAATCACTGCACACACACACATGCGCACACACACACATACTTAGACAAACACTGGCTGAGTCTTAGGATTTTATAATATTTATTTACACTAAACAAGTGTGTTTTGTGCTGACCCTCATCTTTTGTGGCGCAGATACTCTTTTGCTATAGTTGGCATAAACATCACAGATCTGGCCTATTCCCTGCTGGTGAGCGGAGCTCTGAAGACTCATCTGTATAATGTGGCACCAGAGATGCCAAGCCTAGTGCACTTCCAACAGACCTTCTGTGAGTACTAATCATAATGTCGCCATTGTACTTGTTGTGAGAAAAGCTTTGTCTAAAAGATTTATGAAGAAACAAAACAAAACTATTACATAATTAGATATATAAAAATATATATACAATTAAAGGGATTAAAACTAAAAAATTTCCACACTTGCCAATTGCTGGTGACTTTTGAAACTTGTAAACATAACAGCCATTAAAAATGGACGTTATGTGCATTATTAATGTAATTTAATAATTATAGAAATTAAATAGTTATAAAAAAATTGTAAAAAAAATTATTGTAGTTTATATTTATATGTATTTATTTTACTTTACTTATTTTATATTTATTCTGTTAATATAGCAATAATAATAATATGAATTATTTTGTAAACATTAAATATATAATTGTATACATTATATTAATATGCACTCACCGGCCTTTTTATTAGGTTCACTTTACTAGTACTGGGTTGGATGCCCTTTTGCATTCAGAATTGCCTTAATCCTTCGTGGCATAGATTCAGCAAGATACTGGAAATATTCCTCAGAGATTTTGGTCCAAATTGACATGATATCATCACACAGTTGCTGCTGATACAAATCTCCTATTCCACCACATCCCAAAGGTGCTCTATTGGATTAACATCTGGTGATTGTGAAGGCTATTTGATTACAGTGAACTCATTGTCACATTTAAGAGACCAGTCTGAGATGATTTGTGCTTTATGACATGGCGCCTTATCCTGCTGGAATCAGCTATCAGAAGATGGGTACACTGTAGTCATAAAGGGATGGACATGGTCAGCAACAATACTCAGGTAGACTGTTGTTGACACAATGCTCAATTGCTAATAATCAGCCCAAAGTGTGCCAAGAAAACACCCCCCACAAGATTACACCACCACCAGGAGCCTGAACTGTTAATACAAGTCAGGATGGATTCATGCTTTCATGTTGTTGATGCTAAATTCTGACCCTGCCATCCGAATGTTGCAGCAGAATTCAAGACTCCTCAGACCACAAAAATCCTGGTAGAGCAGCAGTTTCTGAAATACTCAGGCCAGCCCTTCTGCGCTAACAACCATGCCATGTTCAAAGTCACTTAAAACCCCTTTCTTCTCCATTCTGATGCTCAGTTTAAACTGCAGCAGATCGTCTTGACCATGTCTACATGCCTAAATGCATTGGGTTGCTGCCATGTGATTGGCTGATTAGAAATTTGCATTAACGAGCCGTTAGACAGGTGTACATAGTAAAGTGGCTGGTAAGAGTTTAAATTTTAAATATATTGACAAACATTTTATGACAATGAATAATTTGTTTTTAGTATTTATTTCTAGTATATTTATTATTTGTTTATGAATTAATTTAAAAAATAAAAGAATTATTGAAAGATTATCTGTCTGTCTGTCTATCTATCTATCAGGTTATCTGATGCAGGAGTTTCACAGGTTTTGGATGGAGGAAGACCCATGTGACATCATGGAGTTCAATCGTGTGCGCACCAAGTTCTACAAGCGCGTCCTGAAGCAGCTGAAGAACCCTGACATGGCACTGTGCCCTCACTTCACTGCCTCTGACCTTCACCTGGTCAACCTGTAGCTTCTCATTCATCCATCCATAAAAAACCCATGTCTCATTCACCACACATCCTCACTCCAGCGTCTCCTGAAGATCACCAGCACTGATGCTCGAGACCATGTTGATTGTACGTGCGCATGGCAAAAGTGCACCATCTTTCACAGCGATTGTGATATTTACAGCTACTGTACGCTGAAGTGTCCATCAGCATCTGAATGTGGACCCGAGGGCTCCCTATCCACCAGTAGGTAGAGCTGTCGGTACACATTAGGCTTCAGGCACAGAGAGTTTGTACTGCACTGATACCAGGCACACCTAGAAACAGGTGGTCCATCTTTGTATACAGTATCATGTACTTTCAGAGCTGTTATATAAAGGATAATCTTTAGTCCTTGTGAATCTGTTAAAGGAATATTCAAGATTCAGTCAAAGTTAAAGGGGTAGTTCACCCAAAACTGAAAACCTTTAGGAGTTTCTTTATTCACAACACAAAAGAAGATATTTTTAAATTGTATGTGCATTTTGTAATATCGCATACATAATGCTTAATGGAAATGCCAAGATGCGCATGCAGTTTGAAAATTTGCATAAAAATGTATGTGCACAACTGACTAGGATAAAGGTTTTATTTGATAAAACAAAATGCATTGTATTATGATGTGCATAAATTACGATGGAACACATTTAATGAATAATATCCATCAGTCGCATCAAAAAATGTCATTTGATTTTGTTTTAACAGAAAAATAAGCTCGATGGGACGCATTAATGTAAAAACTAGCAGACCGACCACATTGCATAACATCTAAAATGTTGTTTTGGTCGTTAGAAAAATCCCTCAGCCAAAGTCTGTCATCAAAGTGGTTAAATATTATTACCTTCAGAACTGTCTTGGGTGTTTGTGCCTACAAAATCTACTGTTCTTTAGGTTGTTTTTCGTCTTGACCTTTCGAGTCGCAAGTTATTTAATATGTATGAAAAAGTCCTACAGTGGCTTCTCTTAGTAAAGTTTTATAAACAAATTTCGAGAGGAGCACGTCATATGATTGATCGCGGCTGGTCTCTTATTTGCAATCATTGATAAACCAATCAGATTAATCCTAATCTACAATAAATAGCCCATTTAACCCTCCTTCCCTTCGTTTTTGAAGAATCGCACTGTTGACCCCATCTCCCAAGTGTGAACTCTTGAAATGCAGCAAATTCCAGTTTCTTTTTTATATTTGGTGCCAAATTATCAGGAAGCTACAATATTATTGTCTTTGACTCGATGAGTTGAATCTTTGCAAATCTTATTCGCAATTTTTTATGTGCTATCCTAGTTTTGGGCATTAGTTTATTTTGCATTTAGAAACCTAGCTATTGACAACCATTGTAGGAAAAACAAACACTGTGGAAGTTAATGGTTACAGTTTTCCAGCTTTCCTAAAAATATCTTCATTCGTGTAAAAACAGAAAAAAGAGAGAATAACAGGTTTGTAACAGCATAAAGGGTGAGTAAACAGAATGTTCAGTTTTGGGTGAACTGTCCCTTAAAAAAACAACTGTAAAATAACTTCGCAGCCTGCTTTGCTCATATTTACCAAGGGTGCCAATATTAGTGGAGAGCGCAGTAGACATGCCATGATGGTATACACTTAGAAATGGGAGAAACTATTGCGCAACATGATACCATATGCCCTGCCTTCTAAATAGAATAAAGAGCCAATCATCGATTGGTGAAGTGATTGTGTCACTTCTGCTGCCAATGGGAGCTTTGGTTCAAAAAGAATCCTGAGATTTGCGTTTAGGGTTATGCACACTGGCTAGACCAAGTTGGTCTGAGCCATTTGAGCATAACAAACAATTAAGGCAGTTCGTGCCAGATTTTATAGCCAATTTTATAAGATCAGATGTGTAATTGTAATTTTGTCAAGTAGTTACTGGGATTTCACTAGTCCTCCTGTTGTAATAGGGGGCTTGGGCTTGTATGACTGTAATCAAGTGCATTAGTATCATATACTTTTTCAGCATCTCTGCTTCTGGAGGTATTTTTCCTGTTCGTTTTTGCCCATATGGATTTTAGAATGCATGTTTTAGAATGTTAAAACCAGCCAGCTACAAGGTGATTCACTACAGACGTTTTTGAAAGCCTGACAGAAAAAGACTAAAGTAAGACTTTAATATTATTGCGAAGGACACAATCAAATAATCAACAGATAAATATAAAACTATTGATTTAAAGTTGTTGGTTGTATCTATAGAAGCAGTGTATTTTGCAATATACAAATATTATGGAGACAGTTATGGGCTGTATAGGAAGAGCAGAGCTAAAGTTTAAAATACATATCTATATTTTTTCACGCACCTCTGATTTTGAAATTGAAAACTTTTCAACTCTCTGATTGGTCGAATTTTCAATGGCATTATGGGTAATGAGGTTTTGTCCCCTGTGATTGTCTGAATTGATTTAAAAATAATATGAATGAGCTCAAAGTTATTGAGAAAACGAATGAGTTTTTACTTACTGAACCCAACCTGCTGCATTATGCAATTGACAGATGCTGTCAATGGTGTCTAATTTGCATTGAACCTGGAATAATCCTTTGAACAGAAATGATTTCCGCTTGCTGTATTTACATTTCATTCACCATTCTCATCACCCTCAATCCCATTCAGTCAATTACTATTACGTGTTGCCAAGAAGCAGAGCTTAAAATCAAATATTCACTTGCCAAATACGGTAGGATAATGTGTGTTTTGTGAATGTTCTCATGCAGAGCACATGATTGTTTTACAAATGTAATAGTGTTGATGTAAAATATGTGGAATGTTCTTTTTTTTTTTTTTTTCTTCAGTTCTTGCACCAAAGCAATAAGTGACGTTTAGAACACCAAGTAGAACAGTTTCTTCTGCACATGTGGTGCCTCTTTTGTGTGAATTAAACACTAATTAGCAGAATTAATGTAGAAATCTAAAGTTCAGCCTTCGGTGTGAGTATTTCAGGCTTTCTTTGGTCTCCTCTGCAGTTCTTTCACTTTTTCACTCTTCACTATCGCATGTTGCTCTTATTTTTGTTTCAGTTTGACCATGAACCCTTTAAATCGATGGACAGTCACAGGGTTTGCATGACAATTTTGTTTTTTCCGCTTGCAAAAATTGTGTTAAAAGAATGTGACTTAATTCTAATGTTGCTAATCTGTGCAATGAATGTCTACACTACCGGCGGTGTTGAGCAGCTTCTTTGAAATAGTTTTTTGGTTGAACTGTGTTTTCACATGATTTTTAAAATGTGTGACGTGTTGTTTATTTTCCATTGAAGCATTTTTACTGAAGCACTTGCTGTACATAAAGCCTTAGAGGTGGAATACATGCAAACATTATTAAAGCTTATCATTATGCATGGCTGAATGGTTATGTGTGTGTGTTTTCTTTATAAACAACTTTGCTGTAAAACTACAGGGTGCTTTTTGAATGATCAGGAAATCATTGATTTGAGTTGTTGTTTTTACATTCAAGCCCATAATAAAAGGCGGCATGAGATTTTAAATTATGTAGACTATGAAGTTAAAAGATATAATTGGTGTTATTTGAAAACTTTAATTGATTTTTTAAACTACTGGGTAAACAGGCTTCATGATAATAATAATAATAAAAAGATTAGCTTTTCGCTATATATTTGTCTTCAGTATCTTGCGTTGCATTCTTTCACTGAAAAGAGTAACAAACCATGCTGTTTTAAGCTAAATGTTGTGATTATTGGCAACAACTTGTAAAATAGATCTGAAGTAATACAATATTCAATTCAAGATGGAAAAATAACAATGAAATTAAAAATGTTACCTTGGCAATTAATGAAAATAAGTTTACAACCAAAGTCGCATAAAAAATAAATGAAATAAAACGAAATGATAAGTAACGGAGGACAAATGCATAGAAACTTTAAGTATTGTAAATAAAACTAATGTCAAATAAAGCTAACAATATGACAGCAAATAAATATAACATTACAGATATTTACAATTTTTTTGTTTCCCTGCCAAATAAGTAGGCTAAGTAAATTAAACCTGCATTAAAAATGTAATCAAACTATAATAAATAATGAAAACCGTAAACTTCAAAATCAAAAAAAAAAAAAAGTCACTGGCATCTAACTGAAATACCTTTAGAAGTTAATTTACCCAAATTAAATAAAAAATGTATATGAACAAATAAATGAATGATATGTGGCAAAAGTGCATATCACATATCGTGTTAAAAATGTCACATAAAATAAGTGATTTTTTTTTTACAACAAATAAATTTACAGAAAAACTTGACAAAAATTGGCGAGTACTGAAATACATATTTAAGACTACAGTTACTAAGATATCTAAATGTCTGAATGAATATATGGCAAATATATAACAAAAGTGCAGATTTGTAAAAATGTATAGAAATAATTGAAACTAATTTTAACTAATTTAATTTTTTTAATTGAGTAATAATAAAATGGCCCACTTTATTAAATGGTTAACCGTGTTTTTATTATTTTAAATATTGACTGTTAAAATTATTTAAAGAATGACGGTTTTAAATAATGGTTTACTGTACACACACAGCATTGCTGGTTTACCAAAAAAAAAAAAATAAATAAAATAAATAAAATAAAATAAAATAAATCAAACAAACATAAATCTGCTGCACCAATAGATTTTGGTTTTATTGTAAAAAAAAAAAAAAAACAACAACAACAACAACAGAAAAACCTGTTAAATTAGAATCTGAAATATTTTAGGGCATACTTGAAAAAATAAAGATGATTTAGTATTCAAAAAATACTTTGATTTTAAATGAATTAGTCGTACACTTCATATTTTCAGATTTTTCATAGTATATGCATTAATTTCAGTACTTTTACCACAAATCTACTTATCAACCATTTGGTATAGGTTGATATTTTAGAAATTATGGGATGTGTTGAAAAAAAGCATTGAGTGTGTTATAGCGACATTACGAGTTAAAAATCTTGGGAAAAGGTATATAAAAACAAATAAATAAATACTACCGCTACTTACCTGATAATAACATTAATAATACTAAGTAGGCCTACTGGTACAAATACAAAGTCCTGTTATTCTGATTTTATTCGCAAGGGGGCAATAACGCTCAAGCTACCGCGAGCACATTTCCTGTACCGCCAGCCAGGACTCTCTTCATCCTCAGCAGCGTTTATGCTAAGATGTTACATCTGCAGAAAACAGCCAAGGTTGACACTCTCGGCTATGCATGAAACAGCATGAATGATGTTGTTTCGAACGGGGAAATCTAAATAATATCTTCCCTCATTCCTAATGTGCAGCATTAATTATTCAAAAGAAATCCACACAAAACTAAACCACCATTTATAAAAGATGTCACTTACCCTGCTTGCTAGAAACGTCTTAGCTTTGGGCTCATCTGCTAGTCTTAGCTCTTAACTGAGAATATTTTTTCATCACTCCATAATTACATAAACGATGCTGTGAAAAGTCAGTTTCTTTTTCTTTTCTTTTTTTTGTAGAATAAAATATTGCATATAGGCGACAGTAATCAGACAAACAAACACATCCCAGTGTCAAAACATTCTCAACATCATAATAACACGTCAAAAATGTCAATTTTATGCTAATTGATTACTTTGATGTCAAAACAACATCAAACTGACATCTAACATTGGCATCAAAAAACATGTCAGAAATCAATTACAGGACTGTCCTCTAATAAATATTTGACATGTCTTTTATACGTAAATGTAAGATGTCAGTTTGATGTTGTTTTGATATGAAGGTAGTTCACATGCATTACAGGGATACAAAATCCAGCAGAAATTGTAATAGAAGTTTAAATGAATAAACTCATATTATTGTGTTTTTATTTTCATGCCTATAGGCAGCCTTTTAAAAATATGTTTTTTTTTTCTCAAATAGTGGACCTTCTCGCAGTCATTCGCCTCACTTTCTATTAAATTATGTGGTTTAAATACTGCATTTTAGTGACATTTTAAGCACTAAATTTAGCTAGTCAGACAGTTATCATAACCACACTTTTCGATGCAACTAAAATATTTCCTACATTTTTTGTCAGTTTTTACCATACTATTTTATGTTTACAAAATTGTGTTTATTTATAAATGTGCATTACGTTATTACAGTAAATAATGTAATGAGATTACAATTTCAAATACAAATTTTTGAACAAAGAAATATGAAAATGCTAATTTATTATTAGTCATCATTCAAAAAAACTATTGGGAATCTGTTAAAACTTGTTTTAAATTAGAAACAAACAAAAGCAAATAACAAACAAGCCAGCTCATTTCCTCATTCAGATTTGTTGATTTTTAATAATATTAGGAAATTAAATATGTATAATGATGGGTTGCAAAGCTAGACGGGCATCCAATGCGTAAAACGCAGGATGAGTTGGTGGTTCATTTCGCTGTGGCGACCCCAGATTGATAAAGGGACTAAGCCAAAAAGAAAAAAAAATGAATGAATGAATGAACGAAATTTGTAGCTCTATACCCTCACCAGGGTGCTCAAGTGTTCATGGGAGTAGTCCCAACCAGTCCACATGTGTTTTGTGAATTTGGAGAAGGCATTCGAGTGGCATTCTGTGGAAGGTTCTCTGAGAGTATGGGGTCAGAGGTACTCTGGTAAGGTCTGTCTCACCCCTGTATGAAGCAGGAGTTTGGTTCTCATTGCTGGCAATAAGTCAAACTTGTTTCCAGTGCATGTTGGACTCAGGCAAGGCTTTTTAAGAGTTCACACTAAGCTGATGATTAATAATAAAGCTAGTTTGCCATGCTGTCCCGGTTAAGAGCCCTGAGCTCACAAGTTCCTCAAGGTTCCCTCCCATTGCAAGGCGAGAGGAGAGTTTGAGCTTAGGTAGATCTCAAGAAATCCCCTGTCATGGTGGCTAAAAAGCAGATTTGCTCTTTACAGAGATAAGTACTTGGTAGGATCATGTCTATGATGTCGATTTGGATTAGTCAGTAAACTTTGCATGTTTTCTGACGGTGGGAGGAAACCGGGGGACCCGGGTAAAACCCACGTGAACACCGGGAGAACGTGCAAACTCCGCACAGAAACATAGACTGGTTTGATGAAGACTGGAACCAGAGACGTTCTTGCTGTGAGGCAAAAGTGCTAAGCACTGGGTCACCATGCCCCCCACCTAGAAAGGTGGAAGAGTAGGGGTTGAAGGGGGGATTCTTCAAAATTAAGATAGCTGTGATACATAACCTAAGGTATTTATAGTAGCTTAGGAATCGTCTGATTGGTTCATTGTAAATTGAATATTGCAGGTCCAGCCGCAAGCAATCATAAGCACGTGATGATCCCGAAATTGGTTTATAAATAAACAAATATAAATAAATATAAAATATAAATAAATAGACAAATTTCAAAGCACAGCACAATGACCACATGAATTCATCTCTGCTATTTGCAGAAAATGTTGTTCTGTTAGCTTCATTGAACATGGACCTTCAGCATACACTGGGGCCGTTTGCTGCCGAGTGTGACGCGGCCGGGAATGCTCCACCGGAAAAAGGTGGTTTGCCATCTCCAGTGTAAAGGAAAGTCCTTACCCAGGTGGAGGAGTTCAAGGATCTGGGGGTTTTGTTTACAAGTGAGGGTAGGATGGAATGTGAGATTGGTGCAGTAGTAATGCGGTAGTGATGCGATGTATCATTGCATTGTGGTAAAGAAAAAGCTGAGCCAAAAGGCAAAGCTCTCCATTTACTGGTCAATCTTTGTTCCTACTCTCACCTATGGTCAAGACCAAAAGGACAAGATCTCGGACACAAGCGGGCGAAATGAGTTTCTTTCGCAGGGTGGCAGGGCGCACCCTTATAGATTGTGAGGAGCCCTGTCACCCAGGGAGGAGCCGCTGCTCCTTCACATCGAAAGAAGTCAGCTGAGGTGGTTAGGGTTTCTATTTTGGATGCCTCCTGGATACGTACCTAGAGAGGTGTTCCAAGCATGTCCCACTGGGAGGAGCCCTCGGGGAAGACCCAGGACATGCTGAAGAAACTATGTCTCTCTGCTGGCATGGGAACGCCTCAGGATACCCCAGGAGGAGCTGGAGGAAGTCGTCACCTTAGAATTATAAGGTTCTATCTGCGTTCTTAATGATTTTGAGATATTGAGCTTCAAAGTTTTTGCAATACATAGCAAACAGTATGCGTGTAACATTTGTTTTTTTTTTTATATAAAATGTCTTAAAATGTAAACAACTTATAAAAAAACATCCCATAATGTAAATAATTTGTCATTTAATTAGAGTATATCAATAACTCAATTTTGACGAAAATGGTAGATAATTCTAAGGTGACGAAGTGTCTGGGGAGAGTCTGGGGTTCTCTTCTAAGACTGCTGCCCCCACGATCCACCCCCGGAAAAGCAGATGAAAATGAATGGATGAATAAAATAAATTTGTCTTAAAGCCTTCTTTTATTGGTTAATTTCAGAATTTAAGATGGCATACTGTCATCAATGTGTGGATGTCAAGTGGACGTCAGGGTTTTGACATCAAGTTGATTTGCATTTTTAACCAGTTTTTTAACATCATGCTAGATGCCAATTTGATGTTGTAGGGATGGTATACAGTTTAACCCAAAGAATGACCAGTCTGTCTGATGAAGAAGAGCTAGAGTCAGAGATTCAAATAAAAAAATTAATTTTACTGAAGATAGTTTGCAGTTTCATCAGCAGAAGCCAGCATTAACACTCGCAATGAGTTCCTAGGCCGCTCTGACTTACAGTACAACAATGCAGCAATTATACTCTTTACACAAGTCCAGAAAAGGTGGGATCCAGGTAAACAGTTCTCATTGGTTACAGCAAAAATAGACAATTCTAATGGTGTGTGTCAATGAAGTATTGTATCTAGCTCCAGATATGGATGGCCTCATGCGTCAAGGAAGAATTGTATCTAGCTCCAGATATGGCTGGCGACATCGTTCCTGGAGGTCAGGCCTACCCTAAGTTATTAAGAGCTGATCTCCGACCTGTAAAAGCTAAACCATAGACGCAATAGACAAGCTGTTGTGGAAACTCAATGTTTCTTGTACATTCAGCTGTTTTATTAAACTGGTTCAAGACTGGTTCCATCAACCTTCGGCTACAATGTCCTCACTACACACAGTGTCTATCTACATACAAAAAGAATTACATTAAAAAGAATTAACAATCAAAACAGAACAATCAAAACAGCTAAATTACTGTAGACAATATCATGACAAATAGAACAGGTGTTTTTCCTCTCCTCTGCATCAGTAATTCTGTTTAGAAGGACAGAGGGAGAGAGGTCTCCATGACCTATGACCTGATTTTTGTGTGTCTCCTGAAAACAAAGTTAAAATAAACAGGCAAAGAGAGGAGCCAGGACACTGAACCTTCTTATATAAAGCAGTGTGTTACTTATTTATTGGTTCAAATCAATTTCAAAGTTACTCATTCAAATAATTATATTTAATAAAAGTGATGAGAAACAGGATGTTGAGGAAAAGCATAAACGTTGATTTATGATGAAATGGATTTGAAGGTAGAAATCCGACTCCTTCAATGTTGTTTGAAAAGTGGGTAAAAAGTATATATTTTTTGGATATTTTTTTACATTAGACTGAAAAAAAAAACAGTAAGGAGGCCCACAGTCTCAAAAGTGGCTGGTGCCTGAAACAATGTTTTAATCTGCAGTGTCTTGCCTTAAGATGTTTCTCAGCTGAACACAAACATTTTCATGCAGTCTTGAGTGATTGCGCAAATTATGAAAGCCAAAGTGCTTTTCTCTGTGCCTGCTGTGCCTGTGTGATGACAAAAGGTGTTGAGTGTTCTCCTAAACACAGGTTATGGATCAGACAGGACTATTATCTGCCCACTCATAACCGTCAAGGCTTAATGCGACATGACAGCCAATCTGACATCAGACACACTCTGTCACATGCAAGTTCCTGTTTTCTCAACACGTGGCTCATTGCGGAGCGGCCAGTGACAGCATTTAGCATAATGTCCAAACATTTCATGACAGGGATGTCGAGAGGCATTAAGAGGCCTTTAAGCATGATAACAAATAATAAGAGCTCAAAGCGAGACGGGGCAATGTCAGCAACCAGCATAAAATTCTAAAATACACCAATCAATTGTTAGATTTGAGTCTGTATTAAAGGATCACAGGGTAGCTTTTAAAATGGCTTCACTTTAAAATCATTCGCTTCTAGTTGGGCTTTTCAATTGGGTCCAGAATGACTTATTAATTAGATTTTCATAGTGTAGCAAGAGGCAACATTTGTATGTAGTTATGCATCACATTTTCTAATTTCATGCACTTGGAATGGCTTTACAATTAAATGAACTGTATTCTAAAGACATATGCATTACATGTGACAAACTAGAAAAAAAAAACACAAGTACTGTATGTATTTGTAATTCTACCTTGAAAAATCTCTTTAAGTTATCATTATTGATTAAATTATACATTTAAAAAAATAACGCCTACTGTTTGTTCAAATTACTTGTTTAAAACGATCTGAAACAACCCAATTCTTGAGTGTTTTTTGAGAAATTTAATTGATGATTGATTCACTTAAATTTGTAACCACTAATAACCTAACTTATTTCTTTCATGTTGTCCAACACAAGTCAATTGTGTGCAACCCAACATTTTTACAGTTCATTTAAATGACATATAATAAAAAAATAAGCATGTTGTCACAATTCACTTACTGTACATTCTTTTGGGGTAAATATTGAGGGGAAAGTGTACACTGTAATTAGGAAGCAAAACTAGTCCAGTGTAATGATTTGAGGAAAAAAATATACTCCGAACCCCATGTGGACTCGCATTAACTGTAAATGTCAAGAAGTGTTAGGCTGTGCCCGGTCTCATCTACAACTCTACTGTGGGTAGCATATTTTAAAATAGTACATTAGTATGTAAGTTGGCAGTGCAGGTCCACCGATTTCCAAATGTAGCTTATATTGTATACTCTAGTCGGCCTACCTTAAAATCTGTGTTGATAAAAAATTAACTGATTTTATTCAATTCCTAATCACAACCTGTAATCAATGTTCTAATATATATATATATATATATATATATATATATATATATATATATATATATATATATATAAATGAGCAATATCACACGAGTAGCAGTGCGATATGGCTGTATATGAGCACTGGTGGGAGGCGTGTGTTGGGATGAGGCCGCAGGCCGAGTGCCTTAGTGCCCCCACCAGTGCCGATATACAGCCATATCGCACTGCTACGAATGTGATATTGCGTTCATACAACAGTTTGATGGCATAATTGTGTATATAAAAACTAAATCAAACATGGAGAGTCTCAAAAACCCTTTTGTATGAGGAACTACTTTCTACCGGATTCAAATCATAAGCTGACAGTTAAACAGTTGAGCGTGCATCTTTTAAACTTTAGATCTGTAGTATCTGCTTTTTGCTGGCTGCATGTGGGCGGAGTAATACACAAAGGGTAAAGTTCTGATATTGCAGAATATCGCACAGCAATCAGCTGAGAACCAGAATCAGATTTGAGAACCAGACAGAACTGTTGTAGAAATATATATATATATATATATATATATATATATATATACATTAGATATGTAATAATATTATTTACACTCACCGGCCACTTTATTAGGTACACCTTATTAGTATTGGGTTGGATCTCCTTATGCCTTCAGAACTGCCTTAATCCTTTGTGGCATAGATTCAGCAAGGCACTGGAAATATTCCTCAGAGATTTTGGTCCATATTGACATGATAGCATCACGCAGTTGCTGCAGATTTGTAGGCTGCACATCCATGATCCGAATATCCCATTTCAACACATCTTGTTGGTGTCCTATTGGATTGAGCTCTGGTGACTGTGGAGGCCAGTTGAGTACAGTAAACTCATTGTCATGTACAAGAAACCAGTCTGAGATGATCCACACTTTATGACGTGGCACGTTATCCTGCTGGAAATAGCCATCAAAAAATGGGTACCCTGTCATCATAAAAGGATAGACATGGTCAGCAACAATACTCAGGTAAGCTGTTGCGTTGATACATTGATGTTTAATTGGTACTAATGGGCCCAAAGTGTGCCAACAAAATATCCACCCCACCATTACACCACCACCACTAGCCTGAACCATTGATACAAAGCAGGATGTGTGATTTTTTGCTGCTGTTGCCCATCCGCCTCAAGCTTTGAAATGTTGATGCTCTTCTGCATACCTCGATTGTAAAGAGTGGTTATTGGAGTTACTGTTGCCTTTCTATCAGCTCGAACCAGTGTGGCCATTCTACTCTGACATCAACAAGATCAGCATTTTCTGAAATACCCAGACCAGTCTGGCACCTACTTACTGGCACCCCAACCATGCCACATTCAAAGTCACTTAAATCACCTTTCTCCCCCATTCTGATGCTCGGTTTGAACTGCAGCAGATTGTCTTGACCATGTCTACATGCCTAAATGCATTGAGTTGCTACCATTTGATTGGCTGGTCAGAAATTTGCATTAACAAGCAGTTGGACAGATGCACCTAATAAAGTGGCTAGCGAGTGTATACAACATAGGCTCTTATTAACTATAGTAAACTGCTAAACTGTGATAAATATTGTAGACTACAAATTAGATTGAACTAACTGTGGTGTTGTACTAATATATCTATAGTGGAAATTTTGTTTAATTATCCTACTAGCTTGGTATCCTGTGTGACCTTGAGGCTCTAATAATGATAGCTTTTTGCATGTTAACATCATGTGCACCGGCTGAAATCGTTTGGCTGAATTTGTCCTATACTTCAAATAATAGATTAGCCGTGTCACGATCCTGAAGCCAGAACATAATGATAATAAACTGGCATGAAATGTGAGCTCAACACTCTGTGCTCGCCAGATAACACATAAACTGATGAGTATCGTAAAAAGGTGCACATTTTGAGCTGGTCTTGGATGACTTCGCTTCTCCTCAAGGTCATTAGCGTGACTGTTTTCTAACATATGTTCCAACATCTGTTATAGGAGGGCATTTAGGTTTACCGTGCCAACTGCTGTTTTTCTGCAATATTTATTCATATTCCCATCATGCACTGCTTTGCCCCTTTCCAAGGATTCTCGCAAGGAAAGAAAATCTATTTACCGTAATGTCAGTGCTTTGTGGTCGTTTTTAAGTGACCCCCTATGGCATGGTCATTTTTACCATCTGCTCTGCACTTCAAGCTTGATCTCCATGCACTTGCAGGGTTGAATTTAAAATAATTATGATTAATTAAAGCAGTGATATTTGCTGAAGAAAATAGGGTACATCAAAATTCACAGCATTTACTACCCATAGGCCATTCCCTCTTTTTAGCGCAAATATCTAATCAACCAAGCCGCGTTTCCACTATCGCTCCTAAAGCGTGCGAGCCAAGGCCAGTCGCGTTTCCACTGTCACTTTCGGGGCCTAATCGGGCCAAATCGGGGCTTTCTTGGGGCCAGCGGCCAGCCTTTTTCGGCCCGCCGAATACCTTGGGCCAAAGAGGGCCAGCCAGGGCTTCGGGGCAGAGTGAAAGGAGAGGCGGGCAGTTTTCCGATCGCACACGAGTACATGCGCCAAACACATAAACAAACAAATAAATAAGGAAAAGAAAACATCTGGAACAAATTATAGGCTGGGGTCTTTTTGCGTATGATCGCCCTTATGTTTCTCTTTTAAATGTAAGGCTGTTGCATAAAATAATAAAGTAGTTTTAATTTATAAGTGACTTTTCTTTGCTGCATCCTCCTTTATGTTTTAATAAGGCATAATAATCTTTACACCATATTAAAGACACAATAGACAGTAGGTTTTCGAAAGTTTCTGTAAAGTTTAAAAGGTGTGTTTGTGTGTTTAGATGCCTGTGTGTGTGTGTGTGAGACCGAGGAAAAGAGCACTCCCTTGATAGCTCTGTTGATGCCGCGAGCGGCTTTTTTCTTATATTTTTTTATTGTTTTTATTTATTTTGGAGATAATACACTATATGAATACAACAGAAAACAATAAACTTAACAAATTTCATATCAACTTTTGTAGGCTCAAAACAAGTGTCATATCTAGATAAAATAGCCAAAGCTATATTGAAATAATTTAAAGAATTACAAATATCAGATATAATAAAATCACATTAAATAAATAAACCAATATAAAACTAACAAAATCTAGCTATAAAAATTAGGTACTATATCAAACTGCCATATTAAACTTAATATTAAAAAGCCATATTAAACTTTCATTTAAAACTTTATTAGTGCATAGCTGCTGAGCGCAATGAAATATAGGCTATATTTTATTATGTGCTGCTCTTATGTGCTGAAACACTGAACACTTTCCTTTACTTAAGATATAATAAGCAAGATCTTTAAATAAAGGTAATCACCTATTAAGTGTCATAAAGCCTATAGGGAAAAGTTTATGTTTCAGTTCTCTCCGGAGCATTTAACATGAATGTTGGACAGTGTCTGTCTAACTGAGGGTGTTATAAACTACATTTCATATCGAGTTAGTAACAGAGAATTTTATATATGTGGTTTTATATTATGGATGTGTGCGCTCCCGGCGCTGGGTCCCTCGGTTAGAGGCAAGACCACTGGATTTCGATGATGAATGAGAACAAACAGGCATGTGCGTATAGACATACATTGTACTGCTGTACAGTAACGTGTCATTTGTTTGTTTTGGTTGTCCTAATTTTAATAGTTTTGTGATGATGTGGTGTGCTTTATCTGCCTGTTTCCCGCTGAAGTGGGCGGATTGAGTGACGTTCGATTCGGGGGACATTCTGGGGGCGTGGTTTGCGTGACGCGCTGCGAGCTACTAGCCCAACAGTGGAAACGCGACATGATTTCGGCCTCATTGCTTAACGTCCCGGGTGATTGGCCCGGCCTGGCTCGATAAAAGCCCTGGCTCACACTGGCCCGATAGTGGAAATGCGGCTAATGACATTGCAGCAACTCCAATCATTTAGGCATACAGAGCACACTTGCCAACACTCAAGTTTTTCCCAGGAGTTTCGTGTACTGTAGAACCATCTCCCGCCACCCTCCCATTTTATTATAACTCCTGGAACCCCCGGTTTGCCAAGCTTTGTATAGTATTCGATCACAGTGACCGCTCGAAACCCGCTCCATAATACAGTTACTAACACCATAGTACATTTACTAACCAGGTTCTCAACAACAGTGTTATTTATACACATCACCCCAGAACACCCCACCCCCGGTCTCCCAGATTTTCAGGATCAAATGTTGGCAGGTACAGTATGATGTAGAGAAGTGCGACATCCAAAACTATACATATAACCTCATTCACTATTCCACAGGTATCAAATCCAGTTCCTGGAGGGTTGCAGCTCTGCACAGTTTAGTTCCAACCCTGTTTCAACAAACTTACCTGTAGATTTCAAACAAGCCTGAAGGACTCAATTAGTTAGATCAGATGTGTTTTATAAGGCTTAAAGCTAAACTGTGCAGAGCTGCGGCCCTCCAGGAACTGGATTTGACAACATGTGCACTATTCCCAATATTAGTACACTAGTCCACTTAAAGTGTGAATGAGCACTCAGTTCACCCGAAGGGATGCGTATTGGGTTGTTTACTAGTTATGAAACAAAGCATTTTGATAAAAATGGTAATTTAATATATTTAGAAATTTACACTAATAGGATGCTACTGTGGACGGCCTGGTTGGCCATGTAATTTCATGAAGCGTGCAGACTCTTGTAGCGAATAATGGGTGTTTGTATTTTCTAGCTGTTGACCACTAGGTTTTCAGACACCACACCATCAAATAGTTCACCATTTAAGAGTATAGGGGTGATTTCAGAAACAGCCAATGTGTAGACGATCTGTTCAAGTTTAAACCAAGCATCAGAATGGGAAAGTGTGTTTTATAATGTGCCATAATTGTTGGCATTTCAGAAATGGCTTATCTACTCAGATTTTCATGCACAACCATTCCTAGGTTATTACAAGAATGTTTCGAAAAGGTTACAACCAAGGTCTGCAGAGGAGCATCTGTGACACAGCAACTCCAACACTGAAGCCTTTGTGCTACAGCAGCACATTGGTGACACTCCTGTCAGATACTGTAAGAAGGACTCCTGTAAGTAAGGACAACAGAAAAATGGAAAAGCGCTTTATGTTCTGATGAGCCTTGGTTTTTGCTGTGAAATTCATTTGGTATAGGGTTGGAATTTAGCATAAGCATCATAAAAGCATGGATCATGTGTTGTATCAGGGGTTCAGGCAGTTACTGGTATAACAAAAAGGAACATTTCTTGACACACTTTTGGCCCCTTAGTATCAATTAAATTAATTTATTCAATAAATAAATAATTGTTACAGCCTACCTGGATATTGTTGCTGACCACATCCAGGGACCCATCTTAAGGATAGCTGCATGTTCATCTTAAACATGACAATGAGTACACTGTACTCAAATATCCTTCACAATTGAACAGCTTTGTGGTGTGCTGAAATGGGAGATTCATGTGCAGCTGACAAATCTGAAGGGACTACATGATGCTATGGACCAAGATTTCAGAGGAATCTTTCCAGCATCTTATAGAATCTATGCCATGAAGAAATAGAACAGTTATTAAAGAGCCCATATTATGGGTTTTTGAAAATTCCCCTCCATGTAGTGTGTAACACAGCTCTAAGTGAAGTGAAGTATCCAGCTAAGGCTTAAATCTGTAAGAATACAGTGTTTAAAACTGTTGATTCATCTATAAAAGAGTCGAATCATAGTGCTTCAAACGAGTCGCCTTGATACCGACTCATTAGGTGTTTCGCCATGACGTACGAACGAAACAAAGTTTTTCACGTGCACGCGCAAACCCGGGAGATTTCAAACCTGAGGCCCCGCCCTCTGACGCAGTAACCCAGACACACACACACACACACCCACAAACACACGCACACCCACAAACACACGCACACAAACATGCCGGTCGATTGAAGTCACACTGCAGATGGATATATTGAGTCTCTACCCAAAGATGAAACATCAGCATTATAACCAAGCAGTTGGAAACTTCTGGAAGCTACATGCTACAAAGAATACTTCATCTGAGTTTGTTAAAGGAAGGATCAGTAAAGAGTAACTGATGGACGTCAGGATGGGTTTCTTCCTACATTTCTCAAGTGTAAGTACGTGCGGTTAAAGTTGTTGCCTCGTTTACTCTAGCTTGCAAATGTATTTGGTTGTGATTTGTTACTTGTAACCGCGTGTACTGTATCAGGTTAACTGGATATATTATCTTATCGCGTGCAAAGTCACGTTAAAAACGCGACGCGTGCTGTTTGTTTATGGAGCTCCGTGCTAGAGTTCTGCTCCCGCGATTTATTCGGAAATGTATTTCCGCGCCGCAGAAATCTGGCGCGGGGAGAGAGAGAGAGAGAGAGCGAGAGAGAGCGAACGAACGAACGAGCTTTGTGTACTTTGTGCTGTGTGTGTGTTTTTATCCAGACAGCTTGGCTGTCTGGACTGTATACTGGGTGATATTTGGTTGTGTTCTCCGCTCTAGCGGGACCGGGCGCGGCGGGCAGAAAACGGAGCGGGTTCTCAGGCTAAAACCTGGCGGGTGCGGGCTGAAGCGGGAGCGTTGTCATCCGGAGGTGTGTGTGTGTTTTTGTGTGTGTGTGGTATGGCGAGTACACGACTGTCTCCTTCGTTCGGTTATCCGTGGCACTATCCACTGGCCATAGTGTGGCAGCTAAAGTCCACGCCTACACTATCGAGCGTGTATGAACTGTGATTACTTTTTAAATTGCTGATTAGCTATTGGCCATTTCCCTCTCTGACTGAAGGCAGTCGACCAATCGCGACAGACTGTCATCGGTCCAATCAGCGCAGATTAGCTCCGCGCTAAGGAGGGGTTTGGGAACAAATGAATCACTGGACGATTCATACAGGAGTCGCTGGGATAATTAGGTAAAAATAAATGCAGATTATAAGACCATGAAAGTGTTTTTTGACCTTGCATGCATATTAGACTGTTGTTGGAGACCCTTACAACCAAGATATGACCTTATTTCATGTATAATATGGGCTCTTTAAAGCAAGAGTGGTCTGATGCAGTACTTTTTATGGTATACTGTGTGTTCATATGGTCTAAGGATTTAAATGAAGCTTGGTTCCGATCACTGTTATATGCAAGTATATAATGGTTTCAGCAAATACTTTACAGACAGTCTAGCTGAGTAAACAATTTAGTCAGGTCTGTAAAACAGGTAAAAAGTTTAAATTGATCAGGATTGTTCAAAATATCATCATTTGACATCTGCAAGGAAATAATGTTTTAAATAGGGATGCACAATTATTTGAAAAAAAAGTTGCGATCTCGATTCTACCCTACACACAACCTTAATTCTGCTTTTCTATGATTCAGCAAAATATATTTTCAAGGTCAGGAGAGAAGCGTAAAGGCAGTCGCACCAGTCTTCACATTGTTTTATACACGTTGCTCAGCAATATGAACACCTCTAAATGGTCTTAAAATTTTCATATGTCATTTCTGTCTTAATGTATTCGCGCCTGCAAAATCCTGCTTGGGCTGACGCACTGTTTGTATATTACTGAGAGGAAGCACGCATGCCTGCCAATGATGCCTCAAACATAATATTTGAACTTCAGAATTATGAATATTTGTATTCTGATGCCATCACTTCACTGTGAATTAACAACCAGGAGATTTAAATTCTAAGTCCAACATTCCAAGTCTGTGCAAAATGTTTCATTTTAATCAACAGTAAACCTACACATAGGCCTAATATTATTAGTGTTGTTTTTCCATATGTTTGAGAAATACCAATAATAGCCAACTTAATTTAACCTTTATTTTACATCTAAGGAATCGTGAGAAAATTGTGATCTTGATTAAAAAAAAAAACAAAAAAACATTATTCTTATTTTTGCCAGAATCATGCAGCCCTATTTAAAATTATACAATGATAATCAAATCTTCACTGAATATTTGGTCAGATCATGTGCTGGAACTTGGCCAAACTGGATCTTGTGGACTCCAAGTCATTTCTATTCTGATTCCGGGAGTTTTCACTCGATTAACTCACCCAAATAAAGACACCGAAGGGCAATTTCATGTCCATTAATATTTTACTAAAAAATGATCAAAATAAATATTTACAATTTTAACATATTAACCTAGTAAGGACACCACGTTCATCACAGCATTAGAGACCATGGGGGCAAAAAACCTAAGCCACTGTCCAAACACACCGATCTTCAATATGCATCAGGATCATATTGGTGTGTTTCTGAGACATAATGAGAATAGACGGCAGAGAGGAAAGAGAGGGAAAAACACAATGAAAGACAAACATACCGTGTGCTTGAGTCATTTATCGAGACGAGGGGTCGTCAGAACAAGAGGGACCATAAATTGCACTTTCAGTTAAAATGCAAGTTGAACAGAAGTAGGCAGAGAAAGATTGATTCGTTTTTCCATTACCGATGTCCTGAAGCCTTGAAACTGTCCACATCCTGTTTTATCGTCCAGATGTCCGTTGCTACAGTTTCTGGAGAACATGCTGAAGGCCTGAATGAGGTTACACAGTGTTTTTTTTGTTTATAAAAAAAAGGCCAAAGCTGAACTCTGACAATGGCTCTCACGATACAAACAGTGTCTTCAGAGGTCAGTGTTCAGAACACTTTCTATTCTATTTCTATACAAGTTTGCGCAATTGAGTTCGATTAGTTTCTCGTCCAGTTGAGTTTCTTTATATGATTCATAAAGACATCTGCTCTAAAATGAATGGACAAACATTTACAAACTTCTCAAAACCATTTTTTCCCCCTCCAGTAATCACATGAATCAAAAATAAAATATACTTCTGTGGAAAAAATAAAACAGTCTAAAGGGTACCATGGTCTACAACTGCACAGTGATTATGCAGGGCATGGCTTGGGAAAGAGCAGCGGCTGAGATGCACTGAGAGTGTGTGCCACATTCCCGAGAAACATGGGCGCATAGGTCACTGGCACTGATAACATGCCCATGTTATTAAATCCATAGAAGTTCATGTACATCTACATATATCAAATCTTTTTTAAAATCATTTTCTAACCATTATTGCGATGAATCCGTTGTCTAAAGATGATTTAAAAAGTGAATTACACTTTGTCAACTACAGAATCGGCTATTTACAAATTCATTAAAAAGCAAGCGAGTTGTACAGTCTTCTATTTACAAAATGTAAATAATTCATTTTAGGTATGATTTTATAGAATATATATTTATATATATGAACTCTTCTTCACAGTTTATTTAATAAGTATTCATTAATACTATACTCGTGTCAATAATACCCTCTCGGGCAAACAAATGCCCATTTTACATTTATGCTAAGATGTGGATTTGTGGCGTTTCAGTTTGACGAGGATTATGGCAGAGTGTTAGAACAAGCAGATCTTTTTTTCCACCCAACATTTACCAAGATTCAGTTGAATTTGCGTTTTTGTGGCACCCGCTTCACCCTCAGAGGCATCACAAGTTCTTTAAATGTACATGATGGAATCAAAAGTCAGCGCGATAACCATATCGTCCTAACAGTGTAATATCTTCTCCCCAGAGTGTGAAGCCACCAGGGGTCTTGGTTCCTTTCGAAAACTACCTTGTCAGCACAATTGCTCAGCTTGATGGCGTCATTGCTGTAGGGTCGGTGTTCTGATGTCTGTTTTGCGGTCTTGTGGAGTTTAAGGCACTTTAATGTTTTTGGTTTTCACGGTAAGTCGGATGACACCAGAGCCAGTCCGGAGCTCTGCCGCAGCGAGGGGCCGGAATGAACAGCCTTTGGGCAATCAGGAGTCAGGACGCGTCCGTTCTCACCCACGCTCCCCGTAATGGACAGGCGCGCCTTGTTCCGCATGGCTTCGGTGAAGGTGAGCTACGTCCAGAGAGAAAACAGAAGTGGGGACAAGGAGAATGCAAGTCAGAGGTGCGTACGCAAAAAGCCAGAGCATTATTATTTGAATGAGTGCACATTATCAGCAAGCACATACAAAACACCAGATTATGACACAGTTCAGCAATGAAGCGTCTTGAATGCATCTGGTTTAGTCCTTTGGAGCCAAAAATGAATTTGAATTCACAACTTGGGGGTTTTAAAGACTATGCCTAGGGATTATCTTTGGTTTTGATTAACTATTCTTTACTCGAGATGTGTAACGCACCGGTGTGTGAATATTTATGTGCAATCCAGATACCTCGGGTTTCGGCATGCGCAAATATGCAAATGCATAGTGAAGAAGCATCTGGCACACTCCTGTGGAGCCAAAAATTACTTGAAACTGACAACTAGGGGGCTTTCAATACTCTGCTCAATATCAAAGGATCATCTTACCTATAATTTATAACTTGATAAAAGTTTTGATACAAAATTGTGCAGTTCATATACCTTGGGCTTTATCATTAGCAAATATGTAAATTCACAACAATGAATCATCTTGGATGCACCTGGCAAAGTTACTTGAAATAGACAACAAAGTTTTTTCAAGACTACACCTATGGTTGAAATAATTGTAAGTTTGCTTACCTATGCTTCTTTACTCTGTAAGAGAGATTACTTCTCTGGTGTTTAAATATGCAATTCAGGTACTTCGATCTTTAGCATGCATAAATATACAAATGCATAGCAAAGAAGCATCTCGAATGTATCTGCCATATTTTTGGAGCCAGAAATAGACAACTTGTCCGGGGGATTTAAGGACTATGCTTAGGAACAAAGGATTGTATTAAGATTTGCTAATCTATTCTTGTTGACTCAGTAAGAGAGATTCCACACTGCTGTGCTGAGTGATTACAAACATGTGTCGTCCAAGAACCTTAACCTCTCAATTCATCTAGCATAGTCCTCCAGAGCCTAAAATTACTAGAAGGTTTTCAAAACTACGGTTATGATCAAAAGATTGCCTTAAGCTTTAACCTTTCCTGTCTACTAAAAAACCTTTTTTGGAGTAGAGATTACAAACGAGAGATTACAAACATGCAGTTGGGATTTCCCAAACTTTAGCATGCGCAAATATGTCATTGCATAATGATGGAACATCTTGAATGCATCTAGCACAGTCCTTTGCAGACAAAAATTACCTGAATTTGACAACTGGCTGGGATTCAAGGCTATACCTAGGATCAAATAAGTTTTAGTTTAACCTAACTATTCTTGCTGACTTGTCAAATGAGTTCACTGCATAAATACTAGGTACCTCAGAGTCAATGCACCTGGCATAATCTTCTGGAGCCGACAATCAAAAGAGGTTACCACACTAGCAAGTGATTTCAAATGTGCAGTTTGTCTCAGTTTTCAGCATGCGCAAACATCCGAATTCAAAGTGATGAAGCATCTCGAATGCATCTGGCTAAGTCATTTGGACCCAACGATGATTTAAAATCAACAACCAAAGGTTTTTTAAGACTGTGCCATAGAAGGATTGTAAAGGATTGTCTTAAATATATTCTTCACTTGGTAAGAGAGGCTACTGGTGTGTGATTACAAATGTCTGCAGTCCAGGTACCTCAGTCTTCGGCATGCGCAATAATGTTAATGCACGTCTCTGATTCAGAGTACACGTGGTGGAGACAGAACAAGGACATCACAAACACAAGAAGCTTTACCACGGGCTCACACACGGCAAGCTACGGCAGCGAAAACAGAGGAGCTCCACTTACGACTGCCGGCCACCTATGTACATCTGACCTCCTACATCTCTACTCCTTCTGTGGCGTAGACGTTGTAACCCTCTCTATATGTTGCTAAACTCTGAGTGCTGTGGGTGGGACTGGGCCCTGGTGAGGGATGGGGGCTGGGGAGGGGGACGGGACTGGGGAGAGGAGAGGAAGAGGGGCGACGTTCAGACTGTTCCACCTTCATTCTCTTGGCCTCGTTTCGGGACTTGTAGCAGAACTCGATGAGGGCCACCAGCATGGCCAGGCCCAGGCCCCCGACCAGAATGTAGAAGACCCCAGCCACATTACTGAGGCTGAGGGCCTGTGAGCTCTTGTCCTGGATGTGAGAGGAAGGAAAGAAACAGGAAGACAGGAAGTTAACGGGGTGGGAGTGGTGTACACTTACATACACACACACACACTCACATACACACTTGCACTCATTGACTAGTCTAAATATCTACTTGCTACCAAACACATTCACTCACATATACAGTTTACAGATGAATCAATTCATATCCTCCAATCAACCTCCTAAACTAAAAGGCTGATGTTTTTGTGGCGACTTTGACACACAGGCATCAGTGCTTTGACAGGGTTCTAATTAGTATGTAATTACAGGAAATGTCTTACTTTTGGCTGTACTTTCAAATGGATCACTAGCTCCCTGTGCAAGTTCTCCAATTTAAATTCTTGCTACGTTTTAGCTTATCACCATGTGCGGTGCGTTTCTGGCTCCACAAAATTCAGGTTTGCTTGGCTTGTCATGCAAAAAGACATCAATGGCACGCTCGGCTAAATAAACTTGGGATACCTCCAAAAGCCCAGTCACTTCCATTCCTCTCAGGTACTACAGTAGGTGTGTTATCAAAAACAGAGATCTCTAATAAGACAGTTAGTGTGGAGAAGCAGGGCATGCTGGAACTATCTTGCTTGGTGCACGTCTAAAATCTCCCTACAGATAAGCATGCGCTAGATACTGGTGACTCTCTGCCTCACTGAGCATTAGACAACAGTGATGGTCCCAGACTTATGGAGACTGACCTTACTTCCCGAGTCCTTGGGTCCACACTCGCCCTTATCGTACCACCATTTGTTTTTCAGCTTGTCTAAGATGCCTGATTCACTCAGTTTCAAAACGGCAAGGTTTACGGGGGTTCTTCAACCGCGCAGAGGAATGTAACACAAATAACATAAATAACATCATAGGACATGTTATTTTATGTTATTCACTGATAACAGCTGACAGAGCAGTTGCACTGGCAAAGTGACCGAGCCAAGGATCCCGTTGTAGTACATGTCTCTGTGCTCCATTTAGGGGCCTGGCACTGGAGCCACAGACATATGAACGGGACCTTGTTCCATCGCTTTAGGTAACGGGCGCATACTGCCACGGCCTGTTTCTGTACCAACGCTGGAGGCAATTACTGTTAAACCACAATTATTGGCATATATACCGCAGGAAGCAGACTTTCTGTGTTCCTCTAAACTGTTATGAATTTCACTTATGACTTTGAATCGTGTCTTTAATACGTAATCATGATGGGACTCTGCAGCAACACTGCTTGCCGGTACAAAATGCAGCTAATGCACCTCAGGAGGAGAAAATCATTAACTAGAGGTAAAGAGATGCCACTAGGTAAAGAGAAGAGGAAAAGTTCCTTGATGAATGAAAGAAGATCAAGGAAGGAATCTCTGCCTGGTATCCAGGGCGAATACTTGTGCTTTGACAGTAATTGCGTTCCTCTTTCTCCTCAGGCTAAATAGGGTCAGGATTAAGGTCAGGTATGTGATTGCGCCCCGGCAGATGCTCCCGTTACAGAGGAAACTGTTTACCCGCGTTGGTTGACATAGTGGCTAACCTTCTCACCACCTCCTCCGCTGCCACACTCTCCTTTGTCGTACCACCACTTGTTTTTCAATTTGTCCAACAGGCCTTGTTCATTCAGTTTTAAAACTGCCAGGTTAACTGCACTTCTTGAAACGATAAAACATAGTTTGTCAGTAGCAGCAGTTTGTCATAGTTGAGCAGAATCCAATCAGGTTAAATCAAGAAAGAAAGGGGTGGAAAGCTCTATAGATTAGTCACCCGTTCCCACCCAACTTCCCCTTAGAAAACACGAAAACACCAAACCACGGAGGACAAACCTCTCTTTTCCTGTTTTCACGTTAATTCACACCAGCCTTATCTGTCTACTCGTACTGCACACCTCCAGATGGGGGAATGGAGAAATCAATATCTGCTCTCTGCTTTTAAACCCCCCTCCCCAACCCTATTAGCTAGCCTTATTTGCCATCTTCATTCGTCCGCTTTACTATGTGCTCAATATTGCTGTGAGATGTGCAGAGGGACCTCATGATATTGAATGCCTGTTACTTTACCTATATGCTGTTTACAGACAGTTTAAATGAGCACTGTAGGTTTAAGCCTCTGAAAGTGCTGAATGAGTTTGATCTTGTTCCCCTAAGCCTTGTATTCCCACCCTTGGTTTTAGTCATGCGAGAGCTGGAAAAACAATTAAACACCATCTTTCCCTGCTGTTCTCAGGATGGTAACAGTTCTGAGGGTAATGGTCTGCTAATTTAGGTATATGATGTCGCACACACACAGTGGGGTTCAAAAAGTAAAAGACCACATGAAAAATACCAGTATTTAGCATTTTATAATTAAGCAGTACAAATTATAATGCTCTGTTATCTAGATATTTATACAGTGCTCAGCATAATTGAGTACACCCCATTTTGGAAAATGTTATCCATTTCTCAGTGAATATATTTTAGTGCATTTAAACAAAATATCTTCATTAAACAGATATATTTATTAAAATATATTAACAATATTTTAGTCACCAAGCATATTTAGAAATCAAAAGATAATGCAATTAAATTAAAAGAAAATATCGCAAAAAAAATTACAACCTACAAAATTTTAACAAATTTTTCTTTTTTTTTTTTTGCTTCTCTTAATTTTTCCTCTTTTTTTTAATTGTTATTTAATATTTTTCCATAACATAATTTTGGGTGTACAAGTTTTTGGACCGTTATGGTAAGTTATTTTGTTAGCTTCAGTTTTAGCTTCAGTACTGACTAATTTAATGTATATCCACAGATATATTATTGTATAGCTTCTTATTAAAAACATGAATTAAAAAGCTAGATTTGTGAGGGGTTTACTTATATATGCTGAGCACTGTATATCACAGAATATTATTATTTGCAGTGATTTTTTTATTTCACATGATTTGAAAATATTACAAAGAGCATGTTAAGTATTGAAATAAGCAGACCAATTTTTTTTTACTCAATACTAAATAATATAATCCATATTATTTATTAATAATCAATATTACTTAATTGATTATTTTACATATTTAATAAATAAATAAATAAAATGTTAAATACAGTTGAAGTCATAACTATTAGCCCCTCTTTGAATTATTTTTCTATATATTTTTTTATATTTCCCAAATAATGTTTAACAGAGCAAGAAAAGTTTCACAGTATATCTGATAAGTTTTTTTTTTTCTGGAGAAAGTATTTGTTTTATTTCGGCCACAATAAAAGCAGTTATTAATTTTTTAAATACCATTTTAAGGACAAATTTATTAGCCCCTTTAAGCAATTTTTTTGATAGTCTACAGAACAAACCATTGTTGTACAATAACTTACTTAATTACCCTATTCTGCCTAGTTAACCTAGTTAAGCCTTTGAATGTCACTTTAAGCTGTATAGAAGTGTCTTGAAAAATATCTAGTCAAATATTATTTACTGCCATCATGGCAAAGATAAAATAAATCAGTTAGTAGAAATGAGTAACTAAAACTATTATGTGTAGAAATGTGTTTAAGAAATCATTTCTCCTTTAAACATAAACTGAGGAAAAAAATAAACAGAGGGGGCTAATAATTTAGGGGGGCTAATAATTCTGACTTCAACTGTATATATAGTTTCATCCAAAGATAAATCCTAGAAATTTAAGATTTATTAAATAACCAAATAAACAAATTGTGTACTTCAATGTCAAATTTAAAGGAACACTAAACTGTCTATTAATATTATTGATTTAGCTTTAAACAATAATCCTGGAAATAAATAGAAAGAGAAAAATATCAAATACTAATATCAAATATTGACTAAATTTATATATAAGAGGTCCCATGAAATTAAAATAAAGATTTTTAGATGTTGGTATCAGTATTATTCCTTTCTAGCATATCTATAAGCCAGTGTCCACCAAAACAAAACAAAATTCACATTCAGAAGATATAAAACTGCTATAAACATGTAAAGCTTGTAGTTTGTCACTTCCACCCAAATGAATTAACATGAGATGAGAAACTGTAGTGTTAGTTGATGTAAATAAAACATTTAAGTCAACTCACACTACTGTTTGTCATCACATCATAACCAATAATCAAATGCTCTCTAGTGTCTGACATGCCCTGCCCACTTCAAGACGCTTCTCATTTGCTTTTCATTTGATTCACTTGAGCTCAACCCCTCTTACTGGCAGAGCGGTGATAAAACAAAACTCTACTGTTTTTAAAATGGGGAGAAGCTAAACTATGTCCCACCCACTCTTTATGTTGCGGTTGAGATTATGCCAAACATAGAATAAAATTGGATATTTCAAAACCCTTCATAGGATCTTTAAAGTATTTTTTTGTATGTTTTAAAACAAATTAACTTTTAAATTATAATTATTAAAATTATAATAACAATAATAATAATAACAAAAACAAGCAATCGAAATTAAACATGAATTTTTAATGTGGCCATAAACCTTTGG
Source organism: Danio rerio (assembly GCF_052040795.2). Taxonomy (NCBI): domain Eukaryota; kingdom Metazoa; phylum Chordata; class Actinopteri; order Cypriniformes; family Danionidae; genus Danio; species Danio rerio. The sequence goes on along the minus strand of NC_141041.1, from coordinate 23,451,988 downwards.
ACTCCACTGCATAAGTTTAATCTCACTATTTAATAATTCAGTTAAGTTAAGGGTCAAAGAGTATACGATGGGAATGATTCAAGAGAGGTTTATCCTGAATGCAGTTTATCCTGAATGCAACACTGATAAACACACAGCCCACAGGAACAAAGAACGGGACAGGGAAAGAATGTAGTGAGACACGTCTGAGCTGAGGAGGGGAAGAGAAAGAAGAGCATTAAATGCACTGTGTGCTGTAGATGTGAAGCCCAGTGAATGTCCTGCACCGGTCCGACATCACAACACTACGAAAAAAAACGCTAATCCACTGGATGCTCAGGAGAAGAGCCACACAGACCACAATAACTCCATTACAAAACAGCTGATCCTGGAGCTACTGACATCTGTAACAGACTCCTCTCTGAGATGTTTCCACTTTTATTTATTTACAGGATATGAGTTCTCGGTATCATCCTTTCATATTTTACTAGCCGAAATGCTAATTCGTAATTTGGGTATTAAGATTTCTACTATTTCTGCAGTTTTTGATATCAGGAATTGCATTTCCAGAAGTAAAAATGTAAGTTCTTGATATCAATGATGACATGCTCTCTGAAATCAGGTATTAGCAAGAATTGTGTTTACAATAGTTACATATTAACATTCAAATTCAATTGTAGATATCAGGGTATTAACTTACGGTAAGTTTATACTAGTAGCAGGCTTACAATTTTTGATACTGATAAATACTATGTAACTAGTAAAATGCAATTGTTACTAGTTGAAGTGTTAATTCTTTATATAAGAAATTAAATTTCTACAAGTAACAATGACAATTTGACCTCAGGGGTAACACTTTACTTGAAGTGGGTGTACATAAGACTGCTATGACCACTTTGTGACATGACACAGCTTAAGATTTTGAGATGCATGGTTATGAGAACTGGCATTAAGTGTTATTTGCTCAGTTTTATTCTTAATAAATGCAAAGGTGACATTGTTTGAGATGTCTTTGTTATACCAAGTTGACAACCAAATACATCATAACCTTACTTCGTCACGACAATTAACTTGACATTATCAAGACAAAACCTGTCATAAATCTGTCATGAACATGATTGTCATGAGACCATTATAATCATGAATTTTATAACAGCATCCTTAATATTTTACTTGACCTCAACTAAAATTAACAAATTGAAAAAAGTGATCAGAAAACGATTAATGAAACAAATATAATGGCCTAAAGGCAATCATGTTTTGACAGATTTATGACAAGTTATGTTATCTTGGTAATATCAAGTTGTCAAAGAAAAAGACAGGTTGTGATGTATTTTTTGTCAAGATGTCAAAAAGAAATCCCAAACAAAGTAATTTTTGCATTTAAAATGAAATAACTGAGTGAATGACACTTTATAACAGTTGTCATTTGCATGCATAAAGTCTTATAAACACCTCCAAGTAAAGTGTTCCCAAATGCTAACTGCCATTGTTACTGGTAGAAATTCCTCATATCAAAAATCACCTCTGAAACGTCAAAAGTCTGTCAAAGTGTTGACATTGAGAATTGATACCCTGCAAAAAAAGAAAAGTCAAACCAGCTTGCCATCCCTTTCAGTATTTTTTTAACATGGTGCTTCAGTTATTGGGCGTGATTATTACAATTCCCATCCCAGTTTTATGTGGGGAAAAATACTTTATATTTGTCAGACCAGGCAGAATATTCAGAGCTTGTTCATTCAAGTTCATTATTAAACAATTCAAACATAACATATTTTTCCAAACAAATTCAGTGGCATCATCATGCATGCATTAGATTACCTGCTTAAGGCTACATTAAAACCAAAAAGAGAAGAAAAAAAGAAAATATAGCACGACGCATAACACACTGCACACAAAAGCAAATAAAAAGCAAATAAATAAGAAGAGAAGAATAGAAATAGGCACGCCAGGGAAGGTGGAATACCATAACAACACGTGGCATATTGTTATACTACTCCACCCACCTTAACTGTGAGCCCTTTGGCGTCGCCACCCCGTAGCCTTTGGAGTCCAGGTTTCCTCCGACTTTCATGGTGTCACATGGTTTGCGCTGCTCCGTGTATTCATTCATGGTGGACTCCAGGAGGAAGGCGTATTTCCCTTTGGATTTTCTGACCCGTGCGACTCCCTCTGCAGTGGTTTTGGTGAACACTGTGGGCTCTGCTGACTTCATGTAGCTCCACATCTTCTCATACACGGCGATCTTCGACCTCTGAAAGGTGGGGTAAAGGTGTACAGTGCCAGTGAAGCGAGCAGAGGGCACAATTGTTAGTGCTTGAATTGCAGATAAGAGGTAATCTGCCTTTTGGGAACTTAAGATAATTAATATTTATAAATTAATTAATATGTAAATCAACGCATGCACTTCTTATAGAATGTTTGGGGTCAGTAGGACTATTTTGCTACTTTTATTCAGCAATCACACACTAAACTGATCAAAAGTGACATCTGTAATGTTACAAAATGTTTCTGTTTATTAAATTTTTCTCTATATTAAACTTTAAATTGATCAAAAATATCAAACAAATAGGTTAGCCATTTCTACATTGATAAGATTACTCATTATTCATGATCAGTGTTGGGGAAAGTTACTGTTGAAATTAATGCAATACAATATTGAAAAAATCCCCCCAGAAAATAACTCATTGGTTACTTAGTTACTTTTCATGGAAAGAAATTTGTTGTATGACCTTTGAGTTATTTTTGCATTACTTTTCCTTATTTGCCTGAGGTTTAGTCTCTTTCAGAACTTGCAGGTGTTTTGTCACCTTTTTCATAGAGAAGCTCTGCATTTAACATCCACCTATGGAACCTACAAATTCATTTTTCTAGTGTGTAGGTAAATGATTTTTTGACAACTTTCTGAGCCTAGAGCTATACATGCTGTATAGATTAATGACAGCATGTAGTGTGTTTGCTACTTTTGAATGTTTTGTGTAATTAGTTAAGCAAATTCACTGTCAATTGAGATAAAGATTGAATAAAGCCTAAGAGTACCAACATAAAATAATTTAAGGCAAAAACTAAAAATGTAAAATGTTTAATAACAAAATGAACAGTAGGACGAAAAAAATCCCCATATTAAAATAAATCTCTGAGCTTTATCCATTGATTAAATTGCTTCATGTGGCCTTAACAAATGTGTAAAAACTTACTATTTTACAAAACGTAGTCACATTTACAGTAACGTTAGACAGTGGCTGCATCTCCTCAACAATAAAAGCAATAACCAATTCTTTTAGTTTATTTGAATTATTCGTTTTACCTGGAGAAGGTGAACTGATGCAGTACGCTCTCTCATTAGTGTGTGATTTTTACTGACATTTTTATTCCGCAATATATTTTGTAGAAGCCAATAAAGCAAGGTAAAAAGTAACCAGCGTTACATTTTTTTTAAAGTAGCTGAAATATTATTACTTATTTTTAAAAGTAATCCGTTATATTACTCATTACTTTGGAAAAGTAATATTATATCGAACGCACATTAAAACGTGTTACCCCAACACTGTTCATGATAATAATAATTAATAATCATCATCTAATACTTAAAGGTAGAGTTCACCCAAAAAAGAAAATTCTCTCATCATTTGATCAACCTTCACTTGCTTTAAACCTATTTGAGTTTTTTCTTCTGTTGAACACACACAAAAAAAAGATTTTTAATTTTTTTTTAAATGTTGATTGCTGGTGTCTTGACATTTTAATCTACCCATCAGATTATGCTACCAAGTACCAACACTGTATCTGAATGGTTCTGAGGATGGGGTTAGGGATCAGGTAGGTTAGGGCGATATGCAGCTTCATATAACACTACTCCACAATAAAATCTACACTGGTAGCAAAATCTGATGGGTGGTCATCAAAATGTGCTGCCTACGTTTTGAATGGGAGATAGGACAATCTGACAAGGTAGGACAAATCGACAGAACAACTGCACCTATTAACTTTCCATAAGTGTTTTTTTTCTACTATGGATGTCAATGGATGAAAGCCAGCAGCATACTTCAAAATATCTTCTTCTGTGTTCAACAGATAAAAGAAAATCATAAAGGTGTATAACTACGTGAGGAAGAGTAAAATATGAGGTCATTCAAAATTTTGGGTGAATCATGTTTTTTTCCACCAAATATTGATTTCTTACCTCTTCTGAAGTTTAAACATTTGTATTGTGTTATCTAAAATAAACATAAACACATCTGAAGACATTTTAATGCAAAAATGACAACATTTTTAACATAAGACTTGCAGTAATGTTTGGCTCAAACACAGATGCTAGAGACATTTCTTCTGATTTATTTTCTTTTTATATAGATTTATTTTAGCTAACATGTACTTCATTTTTACTTACTAACAATTTTTTTGGGAGGGTGGAGATGGATTATTTAGTGATTCAAGGTTGTAAAAGGACTAATACATATTAATGTATTACATTACAGATTGTCAAATGTAGGCTACAACAGTACTTGAAGAACACAAAAGTGAACAGTAAACAGTAAATGCTAATAAAGTATTGCTATGCATAATTTTTTAGTTTTGTAAAAATATGACATGTATTGTGGTGGTCACAGTAACTACAACCTCAAAATGAAGGCAAACCCCTGGTGTGCTTAATAATGAAAGCTAAAATTTCCTAAATTAGCATATTAGTCAATGAATTTTCAGTTTTTTTTCTCCTAATGCAGCACTTGAAGTCTTCTCATTTTGAAGTGATTCCCTCTTGCCCCCTTAACAAAACACCAGTGGCCATGCCATTTGTCCACTCACCCTGAAGAACTCTTTGGTGGAGCCTGAGTCAAGAGTGCCGTACGCGATGTCTGTCTGCTTGGCCAGATCCTCAGCACTTTCGATGGGCGACACCATCCTCTCCACAGTCAGGAAAGCTGCCAGGTTTGCAGTGTAGGAGGAGATGATGATGAGGGTGAAGAACCACCACACTCCACCCACGATACGGCCAGATAGAGACCTGCAAAGCCGAGAGGAAAATGACCGTGCAGGAGAGTTTGAAGAAGTGGAGAATGACAGAGCAATGAACATGAGAGGATATCGTTGAGGGAAGGAAAAAGAAGGGTAGAGGGAATTCAGGAGAGTTGGAGGAAAAAGGACAGAAATTTTTTGTTAGAAAGCATTGTCAATATAGAAATTGAAATAAAAATAAACTGCAAGGGTATGCCGCCAAATTGGCTGAATCAACACAATTCTTGAGTTTTTTTTGGGACAACTTAATTGTTTTATGTTTAATCTACTCAGTGGTGGAAAGACTACTGAAAAATCATACTTAAGTAAGAGTAACACTACGTGAAGTTTATTTATAAACTTATTTTGAGAGGATTACGTGCTTATGATTGCTAACAGCTGGATCCACATTATCCAATTCTCAATGCACCAATCAGACGATTCCTAAGCTACTACAAATACCCTGGGTTAAGTACCACCAATATCTTTGTTTTGAAGATTCCCCACTTCCACCCCTACTCCTTCTCCTAGATGGGTGACACGGCGGACCAGTGCTTAGCACTGTTGCTTCACAGCAAGAACATCTCTAATTTCAGCCTTTACCAAACCAGCAGACATTTCTGTGCAGAGTTTGCACTTTCTCCCTGTGCTCACATGAGTTTCCCCCGGGTTAGACGAGATCTATCTGAGCTCAAACTCCCCTCTCACCTTGCAACGGGAGGGAGCCCCGGGCTCGTGGATCTTATGAGCTCAAGGCTCTCTCCCGGGACAGCATGCCAAAGTAGCTTATAATTAATCAACAGCAAAGTGTGAACTGTTGAACTGCCCAAAAATGAAGTGCAAGTAGAGTAAAAGTATCTGTTGTAAATATTACTCAATGTATGAGTAAAAAGTAATAATTTTAAAAGTGCTCAAGAGTGAGTATTACACTGTGAAAGGTTGATGAGTTTACAGTACATGCAGTTTATGCATATATGTGTGTGTAAACGTAACATTCTGTAGTGCATTTAATGATTGTTTAAGGCCATTTGATGATTTTAGTCAACATACAGTAGGCATCCATCATCTTATCAGTGACATGCAGTCTCTGAGTGATTGCGTGTAGTTTAAAGATTTTGGACATCTTCTTGAACATTTTTCAAACATGTCTTGAAATTGTTCATTAGAATACAAAATTGTAAAATAGATATTTATTGTCAACATGTCTTTCCTGGTAAAATAAAAAGTTATAATAATAATAATAAAATTATCATTAAAATTCGATTGGACTGGAGTTGCAAGACTGCAAGAAAAAAATAGTGACTGAAGGCTGAAGGAAAACAATGGAGTAAAAGAACTAATACTGCTCAAGGGAAAGTACACACCTTAAAAAACTACTTAATGAATTACAATTCCTGAGAAAAACTACTTACAGTAATTTGAGTATTTGTGATTTGTTACTTTACACCACTGAATCTAAGCGATTTGGGTTGGGACATTATTTTATGACATTATATTATGACTTTTCAGATCTGAAAGATGTTTTTTCCATTCAATTCAATTCAGTTAAAATCAAATGTATTGTGCTTTACACAATAATTTTGGGATGCTCAAGATGTATACTATTGTTTAACAAAAGTTAGTCAATTGTATGATTTTATTTAATAATAATAATAATAATAATAATAATTCCTTACATTTATATAGCGCTTTTCTGGGCACCCAAAGCGCTTTACACACAACGGGGGGATCTCATCATCCACCACAAGTGTGCAGCATCCACCTGGATGACGCGACGGCAGCCATTTTGCGCCAGACCGCACACCACACACCAGCTGATTGGTGGAGAGGAGACAGTGATGAAGCCAATTGGAATATGGGGATGGTTAGGAGGCCATGATGGACAAAGGCCAGTGGGCAGATTTGGCCAGGATGCCGGGGTTAAACCCCTACTCTTTTCGAAGGACATCCTGGGATTTTTAACGACCACAGAGAGTCGAAACCTCTGTTTAACGTCTCATCCGAAAGACGGCGCTCACTGAGCAGTATAGCGTCCCCGTCACTATACTGGGGCATTAGGACCCACACAGACCGCAGGTTGGGCGCCCCCTGCTGGCCTCACTAACACCACTTCTGGCAGCAACCTAGCTTTCCCATGTGGTCTCCCATCCAGGTACTGACTGGGCGCAGCCCTGCTTAGCTTCAGTGGGCGACCATGTGAGAGTTGCAGAGAGCTAGCTGCCGGATTTAACCAAATCTGTATGTGTTGACTCAACTTAAAACAATTGCTCAGTGTAATTTTTGTAGAAAAAACATTTCCCAGGATACTTTGCAGTAAATTTCACAACTTGAGTTGTAAACAAAAATGTATTTAGCACTAGCCACCCCGAAGAAGCACCACAAATAATTAATCAATCTCGCTATGGTCACATACTGTGTGTATTTTTTTCAATAAACTTGAAATATATTGTTTATAAAATTAATAAATTAAATTAATAGTTTTATAATTGTCAATGGTTTTTAATTTGGCTGCTATTTGTAATTCTTTATGGGATGGAAATTCTTTACCAAATTTAAAGGTTAGTCCACTAAAATATTATTTCAAATAGGTATACACTTGTTCAAACCTGAGTTTCTTTTTTATCTATTGAACACAACAAGTTATTTTAGAGAATGCTGGTTGTTGGCACCCATTGAATTCCATCCTATGGAAGTCATTGCGTAGTATCAACCAGCATTCTTCAAAATGTCCTCTTTTGTGTTGAACAGAAGAAGAAACTCATAAAGGTTTAATGGAGTAAATGGTGAGATAGTTTTCACTTTTGGGTGAACTATCCTTTTAAAGCCATTCACAGTATTGTACCTTTATTATTGTCTCTTATTTTAATATACTTCTTTGCTTCAAAGTTTGTAATTTGTGATTCTCTTCATAGCTGCTTCATTTGGCTCATAGCTTACATCTCTATAATAAAGACTTTAATAAAATCCTTATGTGAAAAAAGGAATGGGAAAAAAATTCCGGTGACTACAGAAGGCACTGCAGATCTTCAGTGTCTTACAGCATGAAAAGCAACTCGTGAACAGTGTTTCAGTGCAGTGATGTTTTAATTGACTGTGTAGGTGAGGGTCTCCTCCACACAGAGGGAGATCTCCATCCGACTGGCTTGCCGTCAACACATATTGGCTATTTAGAGTGGGCCGTCGGGAACGTCAACCACGATGGGGATGAAGTGCTAAAACCCAACGCTGTTTACATTTACACCTCATCCTAGTTATGCAAATCATTTGACAGGACAGCATTGTGAATTTATGCAGGCCTTTGCTTCTTTTCGTGCAGTCAAGGAAACAACCATGTTGTTAAAGGAAGAGTTTATCCAAAAATGAAAATGACCACATTAATTACTCACCCTCAAGCCATCCTCTGTGTATTTTTTTCTGTCAGATGAAAACAGTCAGAGTAGTTTTAAATTTGATCCTGGCTTTTCCGAGTGGTATAGTTTAATGGTGTTGGATGGTGGCTTTTGTTCTGAAACTTCCAAAAGCGCACAAATTTAAAAACTCATATATCGCCAGGGCTTTTTTTACACGTCTTATGATGTGGATCGATGTGTTTTTGTAACAGAAATTTTTAAAATTAGGGATTTAAAGATTTACCGTGAGCTTGTTGAAAATGGATTAAAATATATGACGATTCATACCAGTAGAAATCTTGAGCAAATCGCGATATATTTTTGAACAAAGGGTTTATAGTCGCAAACTTGATTTACCTGTACATCAGTGGCAAGCAAGAGGTGGTGTGGCGGAGTAAAATGACAGCGGTAAAGTGCGCCAGACAAACACAAACTGTGTGTAAATACTGTGAAAACACATTTACTTGCAGAAGAACGAGTATGATGCACATAAACCAAGCAGACCAGATGATTTGCAGATCCGCTTGATCCGACGAGTGCTACTGAGATCACACGGTGCATCAGTGCTTTCATAATGAAAGTGTGAAGATGTTTTTCAGACTGACAGAGAAAGTTGTTCTGTTACAGAAACAGGTAATAAATTATTATTACTCACGCCTTTTCAAATTAGTGTATGCATATTTTAATAATTTGATTATTATTATTAAATATTAAACATGATTATCTCTTCTTAAGTGTATCACACTGATACTTATACTAATTAATTATACAAGCAATGTTAATTATTCACCTTCATAATCATGTTCAACTCCTGTCTTTGCCCTACTATATAATTAGATCTTTTTTTTTTTTTTTACCGCTGTCTTTTTTTTTTGGATTAGGAAAGGCTTACCTCTCCACACCAGTCATCTCAGTCCCCAGTAAAACAGTTTTTTTCAGCAGGGGACATTGTAAATGTGCAAAGACCTCAGCTTATGTCAGAAAACAGAGAGATACTGATCTTTCTTTTGAAAAATGTCAAATCCCAGCACAGTCACAGTTTTAGTGTGTTTAAATAAAAGAGTCTTCTTTAGTTTGTACTATTACTATTTATTTTGGAATTAATTTGTTTTAAAAATAGCAATTTGGTTATGGCACAAAATATATTATTTTGCAAAACAAATTTCAAGCATTTAAGAAAAAAAGGTAAGGGCTCTTTAAATTTGCTTCTAATAATTAAAAAAAAAATTGTGCCTAAGTGAAGTTTCACAAACTAATTTTAAGAGAAGCATGTGATATGATTGATCGCAGCTGGTCTCTCATCTATAATCATTAGTTGGCCAATCAGATTAAACCAAACTCACTATAAGTAGGCTGGCTAAAACTACTCCCTTATCTTCATTTTTTTGAAGAAACCCCCCATCCACCCCTTCTCCCCCTTTCCTCCTTTACCAGGGGAAGCTCTTAAGAATCTCGTACTCCCCTTACATGCTCATTGACCAGATGGGAGCCCTGGGCTCAATTATCTCCAAGCTCAGGGTTCTCTACTGGGACAGCATGCCAAACCTGCTATTATTTTCAAGCATGATCTAAGTGCGAACTCTTGAAATCGTGAATTGTATCGACTACAGTTAGGTGAATCATGTAAATAAAATGTAAATAAAACAGCATGGTGGTCTTGCCGGTCTCAATGCTGGTCTTGACATTGAAACCAGCAAAACCAGCACATCAGCATCACCATACTTTACCCCCATATGCTGTTTTTTTTTAAACAGGGATGACAGACGACTACGATGTATGACATATGACATATCACGCAACGTTGAGAAGACGCGTGTACAATTTTATACAGTTACGCTAAGCTAACTAGTTTTCATGTTTGTCTTCTGTGGTAAACAAACTGTGGTTCTTATGAGACTCGTATATTCCACAACGAATGTATTTAACATTATACGTCATAAATCTGTGATTGGAGTTTATAAATGAAACATTTGAAATAACTTTGTTACAAAAACACATCAATATGCTTTATAAGACAAGCATTGACACCCTGCAAAGTGTGGGTTAGTTTGAGGACAGATTTATGCGCTTTCGGAAGCTTCAAAATAAAAAGCCACTATTCAACACCATAATACCAGAGCCAGGATAAAATTTTGAATAACTTCGACTGGGTTTGTCTGACAGAAAAAAAGCCCTAAACACAGAGGGTAGCTGAAGGGTGAGTAAATTATGGGGTAATTTTCTTTTTTGGGCCGAACTATTGCTTTAAGGCACATTGGATGCAATAAGAATAGACTCAAGGTGAACAGTCACCCTTCTGAGACTTAAATCCGAGTAACTAAACGCTAACCTGCATGCAGACACACCATTCAAGCTTGGCGACGACTGCAAATCAGATGCGCTAACCGCGGCTAATCGATTTGACTTCATGAGACAAAGCCAATTTAATAAGAGCCTAAATTGAGTGGACACGAAACCAGTGAGTCACCCCTCGGGCTGCTCCGCTGCCCTGTCGCTTGGCATACAGTATCATTCATAAAGACATATGATCCATGAACAAACAGGAATTCTCTCTGGTCCTCATCATGTCATTTGGTGTAAAACAGACCGTCTGATCACAGCTCAATGATAAGAATCAAGCCGTCTCTGTGGATTTCACACATGCACACACAAGCGCAAAATAAGCAAACTATCTCTCAAAGCGGCTCATTATCAAAGAGCTGCCATTAGAGCTGTGAAAAGGGATGCTTGACTGTCAGTGAAATAGTCACTATGCAGATTCCCCATCAGCAAGTGTGTTCCTGAGCAAGAGGATGTTTGCTGAATTCAAATAGCATTTTGAAAAGTTGGTAGATTTGTGGGAGAGAAAGAAACGGAGAGACCTTGACGTGCCGTGGATAAATGGAAAGGTCACTGCCCGCAGCCTCAGCGAGCCTCCAGCGCTTTATTTATTCATGGCTTCCTCTCTACTGCTCTGATTAAGATTTAATACCTGCAAATCAATTTTGCCATGCATGAGACTAAAGTCGTTCACAATCATACTCCACATTACCGATCTCCGCTTTTGCTGGCAAATTGGAAAAATAAAAAAGCAAGCTCTTACATTAGCCCATTAAAAATACATTCGTTCCTATTTGGCAGCATTTGCCATCTCTTGGCGTTGTCAGATGCAGCATGTGGCGTCTTCAAACACCTGGATGTCTCAGTGTGGCCTGAACATTACAGAAAACCATAAGCAGCTTTATGAGATGCTAAAGTGTTACTTAAAACTTAAGTAATTGTGCTACTATAAAACTAGTAGAAGACTTGTTTATAGGCATACAGGCTATATCAGGGAGAGATTTTAAGATGCAGGCTCCTAAAAAATAAGTGGGCTGTCATTTGGTTATCATAAATATAGTCATATTGTTAAATATTAATGTAATTTTAAATGTTTTGACACTTTGAATTCATTCTAAAATTATCGGACTGTTCAAAACAATTGTCTTATAATTATTATATAAGGATAATTTTTTTGAAACTTTTTTTAGATGCTTTGATATTTGCTCTTGATTAATAGAATGCTTTCTTGCTCTGTTAAAGGGATGGTCTACTACTTATATATATTTATATTCACATATTTTAAGCTTTGGTTCATGTGTAATGTAGCTGTGTGAACATAGACAATATCTAAAAATATAATACACTCAAAATACAATACAAAGGAAGACATTGGCTTTTACAGAGTTAGCTTAGCAAAGCCTACAGCGAATGAAGTTTGGGGACTACAAAAATTTACATCCGGGTTAGTGAGATCACAAACCCTTCAGGTTACGCACATTCACCATATGCATACACCCTGTGCAGCGAAGGGGCGCGGCCAGAGGCACTGTAATGTTATAGCAGAGAAAACTAAAATGCGGCCAAACGGTGCTATTTCCACAGAGCTTGTTCTGTTTCAGTATTTGGGCTTCCAAAGGAAACAAAACAAAGAGAGAAGTAGTTACAGTTTAATTATAATTACCTTCCAGACAATTATAAAAATATATAGCTAGCATTTGACCAAAGACAGCTTCCAGAATCTCTCCCAGTCCAGTGCTGGATTTGGCTAAAAACTCCTCAAAGAAGGAGCAGCTTGAACCATATTAGACGAAGCTGTTGATTGTGAACCACAACCTGTAAGTATTTTATTTGTTAATATTTATCTATTACATGCACAGTTTCTAGCGTTAACGGTATGATTTAGCAAGGATGTAAACAACAGGAAATGCTGTTTGGCACCATTAAAATATCAAGCTATAAATGGGTATTTATCAGTCAAACTGCTGTAAACACTCACATGATTTTTTTTTTTTTTTTTTAACAAATGAAGCATGAGCACACATTGCTTTGCATCTAATGAACCCAACCACACCTTTTAAACACACTCTAGACCAGGGGTGGCCAACCCTGTTCCTGGACAGCCACCTTCCTGCAGATTTCAGTTGCTACCCATATCAAACACACCTGAACCAATTAATTAGGATCTGAACACTACGTGATAATTACAGGCAGGTGTGTTTGATATGGGTTGCAACTGAAATCTGCAGGAAGGTGGCTCGCCAGGAACAGGGTTGGCCACCCCTGCTGTAGACCAAATCTTTAAAAAAGTTCAAGTAAAAAAAAAAAAAAACTTTATATGGTAGTATTCTTCATATTCTAGCTGTTATTTTTTTTTCCTAACAATGCCTGAAATTTTGTATTAATAGCACTTCTTTTGATAATTTGCTAACACTAATATTAAGAAGCATTGGCTAAATAAATGTTAATGTAATAGAATGTAAATTTATAGACACTTACTAAATATAAACAAATATCCGTGTATACTACGATAAAATGTAAATGTTGTATAATAAACTACCTGACAAAAGTCCTGTCACCTATCCAAGTTTTAGGAACAAAAAATGATAACTTGACTTCTAGTTGATCAATTGGTATCAAAAGTGGCTTACATAAAAGGCAAAAACCTCTAGATTATGCTGCTTTAAGGCACGCAGAAAGGCACGTAGAAACAGTGGGAAGGGGAGGAATAGCCTTAAAGGTGCAGTACATCAACACCGCCACCTTGTGCAAAAAGGTATAAAAGAGAGTCTTATAAAAGGTATAATAAAAAATCTGATGGGTGTTTTGAACTTAAACTTTACATACATATTCTGGAGACACAAAAGACTTATCTTAAATCTAAAAAAAGAAATAATCCAGGTGCCCTTTAAAGATGAAGAAAATGTTCGTACATTTAACAAAATATGTACTATTATTACTATTTTTTTTTCAAAACATTACCTGCTTTTTAAGTATTTAATATCAATGTTCATAGTATAATCATAAATGATACTAAAATATTAAAGACGTAATTTCCTTTATCAGTAATAGTTCTATGGACCTTCCAGCACCCTTTTAGAGTTCTCTGTGGTCCTCTGACTCAGAATCTGAAAGGCTGTATCACTCAAAGTTGAGTTAAGTGTATTCACAAAAGAATTAAACCACAGGAAAAGTCAATAATTAATTTCCAATGATAACCTTTTTTTTTTTTTTTTTTACCAAAAATAGTCTCAACAGCTGTCCTTTTTATCCTTATGCACAGCAAAAATTGAAAATAACAAGACTCACACTGATTGCCATGACTGCAGTGGATTTAGGTCGGCTGCACCTGTGAGTTCAAGGGCAAAGAAATCCACCGCTACTCAAGACAACAGCCAAATGATGGTATTTCTGCCCACTACAAATAATAAGCTTGACTAATGCACTGAGAGCTTTTTAAATAAATCAAGGCATCAGTGATGAGCATGACACACTCTCTTTCTAATCCAGAACAATAGCATCACGCCTAACATCTACAATGTGTGGCATGCTTTCAGTATTGAGAATGGTAATGTTTTCAGCTGCACTTGCCCTTAAATTGGGTCCTATTATATTAATTTTCACAAGATGTAATATGCCTCAGGTATCCCCAGAATGCATCTGTGAAGTTTCAGCTCATAATATCCTACATATCATTTATTATACAATGCTCTATAGTAACTGTTGAGATGAAGAAGTCAAAATAGGTCTTTTCATGGCTGTTTCTCAATTTCAAAAAAAGCAGAGAATGGATTTGCATTCTAATGCCAAGTTCCCTTGGAAGAACACAGAATTCATCCTGTGAGAAATGAGATGCCACATTCCTCCTGATGGTCACATGACCTTCACGCATTTTAAAGGAAAATGATTGAAACATTACAGCGTTCATACAATGATTTATTGATACATTCCTTTTTCATATACAGTTGAAGTCAGAATTAGCCCCCCTGAATTATTAGCCCCCATTATTTTTTTCCGTTTAACGGAGAGATTTTTTCAACACATTTCTAAACATAATAGTTTTATTAACTCAATTATATTAACTAATTTATTTTATCTTTACCATGATGACAGTAAATAATATTTTACTAAATATTTTTCAAGACGCTTCTATATGGCTTAAAGTGACATTTAAAAGCTTAACAAGGTTAATTAGGGTAACTATGGAGGTTAGGGTAATTAGGCAAGTTATTGTATAATGATGGTTTGTTCTGTAGACTATCATAAAAGTATAGCTTAAAGGGGCTAATAATTTTGACTTTAAAATGTTTATTAAAAAATTAAAAGCTGCTTTTATTCTAGAGAAATCTTTTATTCTCCAGAAGAAAAAAATATTATCAGACATATACTGTAATTTTTTTTTTGCTCTGTTAAACATCATTTGGGAAATATTAAAAAAAGAAAAATAAATTCAAAGGGGGGCTAATAATTTTGACTTCAACTGTATATGACATGCGCAGAAGCCTTACAAAGATACTTCGCACAATACAAAGAAAACAGATTTTAATATGAATTTTAGCAAATAAACACGCTTTAAGTGTTTAAAGTGTGGTTCTCTCAAGCATCCTCAGATCTATCAGCCTTTTAGTTTTAGAGCTAAACTTTGGCGGTTGATGATGTCACAAAATAATCTAAGAAAGAAGGATCGCTTAGGTACAAATACTGAGAAACTCTTTTAAACTGTATGTACTGTTAGGTATGTTTTCATTCACTCTGGGTTGATTTTGAGTCTTAATTTGGCAATAACTTTTCTGCTTTTGTTTCAGCTAGCAGAATGATTTTTGGTGACAATTCTTTTATTTTGACAAAATGCTTTGCATTTTTTAAAAACTCAACAATACAATGATTTATTTCATACAAAGTCCAGTAACTAAGCTTTTTTGCACAGGGTCAAAAGGGTAATGGTGCCAACTGATAATCAACACTAAAAATTACAAAATGTATCTCTTCCCAACAGGGAATACCACCAACAATCAAAACTGCATGATTATATGGTGTCACGGTTTTGCCATCACAAAATGTGATTATATTAGAAGTCAACGGGGCAAAAACAGCCACCAACAGTAAATTAGGGAGAAATTTAAATTAAAATTTTATATCCAAGACTGTGATTAAAGGGAAAAAAATCCAGTCCACAAGTACATTTTATATTGAAAATACGTCATTTTGTGTGCTTTTTCACCAAATCAGTTACATCATTTGTGAACTTGGCAATTAAAATCATGTAATTTTTAAATCATTTAATAGTTTTGATCAGGGCTAAGATTGATTAACAGATTTATGCAAAACAAATTGCAAAAAAAAATCTGATGCATTTTACAGCAGTTTAATTTAGTAATAGTTTTAATCCTGTACATAACAAAATGATTGAAAATCTGAACAGTGCACAAGGGTTAATGCAATGACCAAGCTACTCCCTAGCCACTTTATGGAAGAGGGCAGAGTCTATACAACCTGTTTTTCAGACCTTTTGCTAAAATAAAACTTTCATGGTTTTGATGTACAAACTTTGCTTTGTCAAATAATAATTGTTCCACTTGTTTCAAAATGACATCACTTTAGTTATAGTATGTAAATGAGTCTTTTTGTATATTTGTATATATTTTTAATATTTGAACCTTTATAGGGTGGTTTTACATACACTACAAGTGAATTTTGCAATCAATATCCCTTACATGCATAAAAACTGAACCTAACTGATTTGAAAATATTAGATATTATAACGCTACTTCCCTCCAAAACAAGTCACACACTTTACTTGTTCTGCAGCACAAACACTCGCTATTTTGAGGATGTGTTTCATCTGTGTATGGCCATAAATCTAAAAAGGAAATTACAGTTCAAGGGTATCAACTTTTATCCCAGAGTGTCTTATGTAGATAAATGATTTCTGGGCTGAAATGATCATTTTGGCATGGAGAAAACCTGGGGCAAAGCTTCCTCTGCTGCAGCGTAATCTCCTCTCTCTCATTTCCGTCACTGTTACAGCACTGGCCTGGTGAGTCAATCATATCCTTACATCACTCCCATGATCTCTCTCTCCTACAGCCCTACAATCATTTCCAAACCATCTGAGGAATAAAAGAAGCCAGTGAATAGAGGCAATTATTGGAGCAAGATCGACCATAAAACACAAAAGTAGGGCCAGAAGAAGAAAGCAAGAGAAAGAGGAGGGGGTAGAGCGAGACAAAGATTTAAAAAAAAAAAAAAAAGTGAAATTGTTCTTCGACACACAAGAAAAAACACAACAAGAGATAAAAAGCTATCAAAGAAAATCACAGGTTTTTTGACCAACAGCAACCCTGCATTTTCCATACATCCCCACAGCTAAATATACGCTACATCTGCAAACACAAGCGTTCTTTAAAAAACATTCGTCAGCTTCAAACATGCTTGAATAAATATTACCCAGTCAGTGCAACCGAAGCACTTCAAGGACTTGACACTTCAACAAAAAGATTTGTACAGAAGGGCTGCAGCTCCATTTTTGATTGGAGACGCAATCTTACCGAACCTCTGACTATCATTAGCATATCTTAATTCCCCGTTCATCCCGTGATGCAATTTCAAGAGGCTTCGTTCACCAGAGCTGCGTGTGAAAATGAGTTTTTTTTAATCTTCCCATGTCTGATAGGGTCTGCTGCGCACATGCATTACAACTACAAAATCACCACAATAGCGCACGCGGCAGATGCTGGTTCTACCTGTCGAGTGATGACACCTGCCAGCCTGCCTCAGCCAAAAACACGACAGCGAAAACAGGCAAGAGTTATGACCCTGTCCGGCTCCATCTCACAAGACGCCCTCAGCATTTTCATTGCCCATCATTCGCACATCATCTTCATCAATCATCTTACTTAGAGAGCACTTTACCCTCAGTGAAAACTCATAATTCAGTGGTGCTGAACCAAACTGACTAAATTATGTGTTTTAAAAAGGAGAATAAAATAAACTAAAATGACAAAATCAATGACTCATTCTGCAATGTAGAGTTTATGAATCGATATTTCAATTGTACATGATTCAAGTTCAAACTGTGCAATTTCTGCACCAACAGTATCACAATGATAATCATAATCATAATAACAATAATGGACAACAACCTGAGAGCTCAAATCACATGTTTAGAACAGAAAAGTTTAAAAGTTTCAAGTCAAACATGATGATTCATGCTGAAATTAGGTTTAAAAATACTGTATTAACAGAAAAATTGGTTTGTCAGACAACAACAATAACAATAAAAACTCTATGTGCTTGTATTGAAATCCTTGGGTTTAAAATTGTGTTATCAGTAAATCAGGACCTCATTTCAGAAAGGAGGTTAGGTGAAAACGCAGAGTATCTTAACCCTGAAATGCCAGAAACTCTGTGTTTTCTGTTTCAAAATGGCAGGTTTGTCTAACTCGAGAAAGCAGGGTAAGTCAAGCCCGTTTCTGAAAGAGAGGTAACTTTAGCTAAAAGTCACTTGTCAAGATAACTCTGTGAACCTAACCTGGTCAGGAGCAGGTTTTATTCTCTAAACTCTCTGAGTTTCGGTTGGTTTCCTCCCCCTTTTTAAAGACAAAGCTTAGCCTTAGCCATTCATTGCTTGTATTTGTCACACAAAGAACAAAGTCACAAGAATGGCTTGTCCTTTTTTGGGAAAATTACATTTAGATTCAATACCATAGTTTTAAGTTTTACCTTTAATATTACTGCAAAAAATTAATAATTAGCTTAAATTCACTGACCTTTGACAGGGACATGTACTCTAACTAGATTAATAGTATTATTACTTGTTCTACAAACTATTTTTTAGTACTGTTTACATTCTAACTTTCATATCAACCTCCACCACTTGATCAATAAAAAAGGCAGACTCACAAGTGCACTTTTAAATCTATTAAATTTTATCTTAAACTGATCAACGTGTGTAAAAGTGGAAACCTTAAACATTTCCACTGAACATTGAGATGAGGTTGTATGCATTCTTGTTTTGTCAAATTGGTTGTAGAACATATGCATTAGCCTATTTTATGTAATTTAATGCAATTACATCTAAAATAACTTCAAAATTACGGCCAAATCCCCACTTTTTCAAAGTCAATAAACGTCACAAATTACATTGCTTATTTTATCACTTAAATATGTAAATACTTTAAATGGAAGCGTGTGCATTAACTAAAGCAGCTGTGTTTTACCATGCTAACTGTCTTTGTTTCGCTGATGCGGCGGTGTTACTTTAACAAAAAAATCTGGTCATATTTGCTATAACTTAAAAGTTTAGCTGGAGAAAAAAATGCTGATCCCTTTTTTAGATGTTGCCATGGTAACTTGTAATATCTGTGCTCCAATGATAATGCCTTTTTATAGTCATGGTGTGTGCGCTTAACTTTGAATTAGTCTACACAGACTTGAGTGACCTAACTCAGATCAGCTGTTCTGAAACCGAAAACTCTGAAGTTTGTAATCTCTTTAAGTTAACTCAGAGTTCAAGTTTAAACTCCGAGTTGGTTTAACCTCCTTACTGAAAGAGGCCTCAGGAATATTAATAATCAATACCAATATTAATGAAATAATAATAATTAATAGTTACAACAGCTATATCATATTTTTCTGCATTAAGCTTGAGTATATACTTTTATACAGTATGAAGTATTACGATATTGTGATATTATGAAGACAATGATTACAATAATGATTAAATATATTTACTAATAAATGATTTTCGATAACTCTTCACAATAAGTTATTGCTAGTCAATGCATTTACTAACATGAACAAAACAATGAACAGAACATTTATTACAAAATTGATTAGTCTGTGTTAACATTAATGAAAACAAAGTTGTTCATAGTTCACGTTAACTCACACTGTAATAATAACTCATGTTATTACACAGCTCCATTTTTTAAATTCTGATCAGTCACGACATTCCAAGGTATGTTATTGCCAGACAACAACCGCTGAAACTAATAACATCCCTCATCCGGGTACTTCATCTTGACCATCAGTGTATATGTTATTGTGTATATGTGTATATGTGTATGTTATATTGTGTATTGTTATATATTCAGTTATTTTGGCTCTATCAGCTTCACATTTTAGAACAATACAGTAAGTCTTATTCCCTTAACATTTGTACACACAAATTCTGTGCAAAGACATTTTTATGAATAAATTGTGAATCATCCAAATCTTCCATTCTAAAATGTATTCTAAATATACGAAGAAAATCAAGAATAACCACATACACAATAATCATGTATGCCTGAGGCCTTTCAAGGATATATAAAGAACGTATAACATACTGTATAACATATTTTTAGAAATCAGATATGCTATTTAGAGGTTGAGGGAAATGCAACTAGACATCAAAAATGTATAATGTATGTATAACTGAATAATTAGATGTCTATTGATATAAATATGATATTATTTTATTTTAATATATAATGTATAATAAAGATAAAAAAAACAAACCACCTGATCTATCTTATATAAACAGCGATAATATTGTGTCTCACATAGCGTTTAGAGGCATGGCACACTTGGTTCTGCTTCAAGACATTTTGGCACATGCTCTAAGGAGAGAGCACATCTTTAGAGAGTGCACAGATATATTTGCTGAAAACGACAAATGGTTGCTCACTGACTTTAGTGGACAATCACTGTTAACTTACTTTTCAGTTCTAAAACCTGAGGTGTACTACACTGTGTTTTTGTGGACTTTAGAGTGCTGCACGCTTATGTCACTAGGCAACCACTGTATCAACAGTCTTGGTACTGCAGCATGTGATGTCAAAGACTTAAGTGATGTGTGATGCTTTTTCTGCACAGTTGATCTATTTAACTACAGGTGATGCTTTATGGGCACCTATGATGAAAATTATCTTTTGTAAGCTGTTTGGACAGAACTGTGTGCAGGTATAGTGTGTCCACAGTCATATTGGGGTGATAGAAACATATTAAGTCTTTTTTTTTAAATTTCCTGACATTAAAATAGGATTCAAATCCCTCCCATTTTGAGGCCCACCACAACGTGACGTAGAAGTGCAGTTTCCCCACCTACCGAATTGACTGCCTCATATTAACATTCTCCATAGTAACATATGTGACAAATCAACAAATGTGATCAAGAATGAGTTTTACAAGTTAATTTAGGTTTATTTTGTATATTAACATAATGGATATTCATACAGCAGTGGATATTATTGTGTATCCTGTCACATGTCTTGCAAAGTTAAACACGCTTGATGTGTGTGTGTGTCTAAGTTCTTACTGTAGTATTTCTCACAAACCTTACGTGAGATCTGCTTCCTTCATGTCAGTCACTGTGCTGTTTATCTGACGCTGCCGAGGCGGAGATTGAGGCACACTTTGAAAGGTACATGTCAATGGAGGGCGGGGAAAACTAGCATTAGGGCACAGGTAACTAAAAGAGTAACATTGTGTTTAGAGCAGAAAATTACAAACTTCTGAAAGGTATAATAAATAATCGGAGCTGAAACTTTGCAGACACATTCTGGAGACACAAAAGATTTATCTTAAATCGTGAAAAAGGAGTCAAATAGGTGCCATTTTAAAATTATTTTTCTTGATGTTTTGGTGCTGTACTTATCTGTCACAGCACAAGCACTACTTTGTAGAAAGCCCTTGTGAAAATACCTTATATGAAGGTAGTTTGGGCGTGTATTATGCAAATTACTAACGCGGACGCCGATTTAGAACTTACTAACAGAAGTTTACTAACAGAAGAAGGGGTTTAAGAGCAAACTCATGTGCGTATGCTCGTATTGTGAATTAGTTTCAAAGCTATCATGAGAAGTTATGTTTTGTATCTTATAATTACAAAAAGTAATAATAGGATACAATTTGGGGCAAATAGCATTGTGATAAGTGGAATAAAGTTCATCCGGATAGTTGTTTTCTCAGAATAAAGCACTTTAGGCTTGTTCAATATGATGAGCCTGTCAGATTTTATTCTGTGATAACAACCATCTGTATGTGCTTTATCCCTTATTTAACAAGCATAAATATGGATTTTAATAATGCATTAGTGAATTATTAATAAACTCTTTATACATATTGTTCAATATTACCTCATGTTTGTAAAAACAACTTACAGTAACTATTGATACCTTATTGCAAATTGACCTGATTTCCTTGTATAAATATTTTGTACAGTTTAATAAAACAGACAAGTTTCACAAACTACACAACCGGTCAAAAGTTTGGGGTCAGTTTGATTTAAGTGTTTTAAAATAAGCTTCTCCTGCTCACCGAGGCTGCATTTATTTAATCAAAACTACAGTACAAAGTTTAAAATTGTGAAATGTTTTTGCGCTATAAAATAACTGTTCAAAAGTAGTTAATCATTTCATTTAATAATTTATTTCAGCGATTTTAAGGAAGATTTTTTAGCTTCTTTACTCCAGTCTTTAGTCACATGATCCTTCAGAAATCACTATAAAATTAATTACTGCTATTATAATTTTTATTATTATTATTATTATTAATAATAATAATATTATTAATGGTAATAGTAATAAAAGCAATAATCACTGGAGTAATATTTCCATTTGAAACTACATAAAATAAGCAAGCAGTTATTTAAAATTGTAATAAAAATTTAACAATTTATTTATTTTTTTACATTTAATAAATGCTGCCTTGATAAGCCTTGATAATTTTCTTAAAAAAAAAAACATGAAAAAAAACTGACCCCAAACTTTGGACCAGTAGTGTACATGCATATTCGTTTTTTGATTTCTTACTATTACAATGCACTAAATGCAAATAGCTGAATATTTTTATTTTCTCTCAAACACAAACAGCCTGGAAAGTTACCAGACCACGATTTGAAAACGGCTTTCATACGTTATAATCCATCCTCTGACTAATGATTTTGGCTCTACTATGCTATATAAAAAGAGGGTTAAAAATATCCCTAAAAATTGAATCAAATAAATAAAAGTAAAAAAAATGGGCAGAATTGCTATATAAGATTAAGAAAGTACTGAAAAAGACAACACACTTCATGTATTAAATATGCATAAAACTATCAAGTGCACATGAAAAAGAAAGCAAATCTGCACATTTGAATAACCAGTAGGCTATCAGACAGTGAGGAGGAGGAAAGGACAAGTACCAACACCCGAGTAACGCTGCTGAGCAACTGCGTCATCTCGTCTAAATCAAGAACACTGAGCTAAAGGCACATGCTGACTAAAGAGAATTAATGGCATGGACAAAAGAAAATGAATGGAAGTGCTTTTTTTCCTCCCGGCGTTTACCATTGGCTCCAATCCAACTCATGAATCTTTATTAGTTATATGCAAAAAAAGATGAAGTGCATGATACTTATAAGACCTAAATGGAAACCATAGGTCCTCTACAGCGCTGCGATTCACAGCCTATAGAGCAGAAGCGATAGACGCTATGGTTTTGACGGCTCTCTAAGTACCTGCTGTTTTCCTCCAAGAGCTGTGCTTTTTACCGCTCTTCTCTTCCTCTTGGCCTGTCATGAGTGATTTCTTATCTGGTGGGGGCTGAAAAATAAAGCCTGTTTTTTTTTTCTTCTCTTCTCTTGATAACACTTCTTAAAGAGCTCTATCGTGGTCATGCAGGTGTGTATTACACAGAGAAAAGAGGAGGTGAGTGAGCGAGAGCCTGATGTTAATCCCCGCAGGCGAAGGAGACAAATCACAAAAACAAACTGATGAATGACTGCCACATTTCCGGTGAGATTTCACATTTAGCCGGCAGGACGGACGGACATGTGCGGACATTAGAGGCACAGAGAAATGAAGGGATGACTGATCGAACTGGTCCATGGGAACCCAGGACCCCACACTGACTTCAATGACGGCCAAATCCATCAGGGTGCAAAGTGGGGTGACATTTCAGTTACTTACCGTAGAACAGGTGAGACAAGGGGAATGTTTTAAATACAGAGTAAAATATGTTCAAGGGATAATTTGCCCAAAAATTAAGACTTTTCAACATCAGTAGGGTCCAAAAACAGAGTTCACACTTCAAAATAAATTCTCCAAAACATTGTTTTTGCAGCAACGCCATAGTAGAGCCATTTTCAAATATTCAAAGAAACTTTAAGTAAAGAGTTATTAAAAATATATTTATTTTCTTTAGGTTTTAATTTATTGTCTTCAGATTTGAGATTTGAGTCTTATGGGGAATTAAAAGGTGCTGCATTATAAATGGCTTTTCATGGAAACACTGATGCAAATAAAGAACCTTTATTTTTAAGTGTGTTAAACCCTCTTAAACAGAGTAAAGAATAAGAATGTTTCTTTAAAATCTCTTTTTAAAGCGGATAGAATGACCTTATTTATTTTTGGGTGAAATGTCACTTTAAAACTGATGCTAGCTATTGTACATATACATGGAATATGATCATATCAGTAAGTACACTCACATGCGCTCCATTAAGTTGAGTTGTTTGTGTGTTTGAATGATTTTGGTCTCTGCTGTCTTTAAGGACATAAACACATACACATTCATTTCAAATCTAATCGGAAGGTCACTTTACCTAGATTTTGCAGTCTTTTGTGAAGAAGCTATCATTATATCATGTACTGATACAAAAACATCACGTATATTTAATCTACTAAAAAGTGTTTTTTTAAAAAAAAAAAATCCTAAACTATTTTTTATGGTTTCTATTGTAACTTACTTCACTTTGGGATTAGTCAGACAACCTTATCACGTTTACAATTAGTTCAAAATGCTGCTGCAAGGCTTTTAACAGGTACCAAAAAACACGACCACATTACACCAGTTTTACGCTCTTTGCACTGGTTGACTATGCACTGAGTCACTTCTCTTAATTTTTAGGTCTCTAACTTATGTGTAAATGGGGGCGTAAGTCGAGGCTGAAATGTAGAGGTGACCGTGCTTTCGCAGTAGTTGGTCCTAGGTTGTGGAATGCTCTGCTCTCTCTGGATTAGATCTGTTTAATCTCTGTCTATTTTTAAATCTAGGTTGAAAACTTACCTCTTTGATTTGGCATTTTATCAATGAAAATTGTTTGTTTTAGCTATAATTTAACATTTTTCTTTGTTGTGATGTGTACAGTATTGTGCAGCACATTGGTCAACCTCTGGTTGTGTTCTAAAAATGTAATCAAAAATATCATCAAATACATAGTGTATGCTACTGTCCAAAGTCTGTTCAATTTTTTTTATTTTAATTTAAAAAACTGCATGCTAAGCAAACTAGTAAAAAAAAAAACAATGTAAAATTAAATCTTTTTAGCTTTAATTTTTATACATACATTTATTATTAAACATATGTTTACTTTATATATGTTCCGCTTCCTCAAATTTGTGTTTAAATGGATTTTTTTTCTCTAAATAACATCATACAGTATATTCTCTCAACCTCACATATAAACAGATCCCATGCTAGGATAGTAATAGATGTCACACTACTTTTGTTACTGTATCAAATTTGTCTTCTTTATAAACATGTACTTTAATATTTGTTGATATATATTTATTTTACCCTTTACTTATAGTTAAGTTATAATAGTATTCCTATTATGATTGTATAATAGTATAGTACAGTATAACTAAAAAATGATATTATGCTTTGATTAATACCATTACTATTTTTGAAGAGTACCAGGATTGGTTAAGATTGCGTTGGGCTTACAAAGTTTTTGTAATACTGTAAAACTCAAAAGTCACTGAGAATATATATATATATATATATATATATATATATATATATATATATATATATATATATATATATGTATATATATATATATATATATATATATATATGTATATATATATATATATATATATATATATATATTAGGGGTGTAATGATTTATCGCTGTACGATTTATTGCGATGCAAAAATGTCACAATATGCATCAGGGCGTTATGACGATTTCATTACGATACAACGTCCGTTTTCTCTTATTAGTTGAGCTGTTAGCACGAGAGCTACGTTCCACCTGCTGTCGCACGCGAGTTCAGATTGCAGCAGCAGTAATGTTAGCAGACCAAGATGAGTGGAGCTGAAATAGAGGATGGCCCATCCTCTCAAAATCAGACGTCTGTCAAAATCAGACGAATTATAATTCGACTAGTCAGAATGACAATTAGAGATATCTGCAATTACAATTGTACTAGTACGAAATCAGATTAGAGATATCTGCAAATATATTATGACTAGTCATTCCTCCATTGACTTCCATTGAAAAATATTTGCAGATATCTCTAAATGAGTTTTGACTAGTCACAATTGTAATTAGAGATATCTCTAAATTAATTAATTAAATATGAATTAAATATATTTATGGATAGTCAGAACAAAGGTTTAAATGCTAAAACTGCTTGCCATACGCGCGCGTCTGCTTCAGTGAACAGAACCTGCAGGTTGTGACTAATAAAGTAGTAAACAACATTCAGTTTGTGGAACAGAGTGATCGTTCAGGAGCCGCGTGGAAAGTATGAACAGCACTTAGCAGTGGAAATGAAACTGAAAACGTACACATTATTTAAACAATCATATCGCATTTTAGAGTTATGATTACGACGAGCATGAACTCTTTTGAGTACAGAGGTACACAAAAATGCACGTCAACATGATACACTTGATAGCGCCGACATCAGCGACGCCGAAGAAATAGTAAACCTGCCTAAACTGCTGAAAAGAGTCACGACTGTCCTGTGTAATAAAAAGACGGCCACCCTGTCACTCATTATGCCCAACATGAAGACAGCCATCCATAAAAACCTCTCAGACAGATACACATCAGTTCAGGATTATCTTATAGAACTGCTGATTACCTGGAAATGTGGATTTTTTTTGCACACACAAAAAACGCAAGTGACCAAGCAAAGCCTTAAGCTCTTACTGTTAAATTCAATTGAATAGAAAGCTTTTTTTTTTTGCACCTTTACTTAAATTGTTCCTTAATTTTGTCTCTGTCATTTCAATAATATTTTTAAAGAAGTTTTTAAAATGTTTTATTTTCCAGAGACAGGCCTGTTTAATTTATTTTCTTAAAGAAGGTTTAGTTTAACAAGTTGAAACAAAAGAAATACATAAAAAATAGTTTACTTGGTAAAATTTGCATTTCAGTTTAATTTTCAATTTTTATTCCAAATATCGTGATACATATCGAATCGTGAACATTATATCGTGATACACATCGTATCGTGAGCTGAGTGTATCGTTACACCCCTAATATATATATATATATATATATATATATATATATATATATATATATATATATATATATATATATATATATATATATATATATAGTAGAAAAAAGTATTTAAATGATTTAAAACTTTTTTGTGTATTTATTTTTTAGTTTTAAATGTTTATAAGAGTGCATGTAAATGTACTTAGTGATGACTGTGACTGACTGTTCCCCTCTCCCAAAGACTCAAAGCAGACATAATGAATAAACAGTGAGTTTTAATGCAAATTCTCCCACTTGGCTGCTTTTTAATTCAGACTCAGGCAAAACACTTCATCAAATCACTATGGAAACTACAGCAATGACTACTTCAGCTATCAGACATTACCATATATGAGAAATGGTTTTAATTTCAATGTTTTTACTCGCAAGAAGAGTCGGCTTACCTGGGCGAGATGTCGCACCCCTGCTGCATGAAGGCACCGAGTGAGAACCAGAGACTGTTGAAGATCCCGAACTCATTGGGGGGCTGGTCGCTGGGCAGACCGTCAGTGCCCTCTTCGGGCTCCTCGGTGTGCCACTCATACGGGCTGAAGCGGCTGACCAGGAAGAGCACCACGCTCACGCCTATATAGGCGAACACGATGCACATCCAGATCTCGTAGGCCAGTGGGTCCAGGAAGGAGAAGACACCCGGCTTGGACTTTTGAGGCTTCTTGATCATGATGGAGATGCCCAAGCTCATGAAGGGTTTCGAGAAGTCAATAACCTCCTCCCGGACCAAAGTTATAGTCAATGGGGCCACAGCGATTTCCGCTTTCTAGAAATAAAAGATAGACAGTGTAGAGTGGTTAGTGTGCTTTATTCTTCAATAACAACCACCTAAATTTACTTTACCCCACTTACTACAAGGCTACTTAATACAACAACGTAAAAATTAAACACAAAACATTGTTCAGACTTGTAATAGTTCTTTAAATAAACACAAACCTGACAGAAATGAAAACAGCTGAGTGGAGCATACACTAACCTACACATTTTTGGTTACATGATGGAGCCAAAAAGTCAAAAACAGTGGCAGGACAGACTAGTATATAAGTATAGATATTTATTGACGGTTAAGATAATTTGAAGTACCTGGATGAGCCTGTGCTGTTAGTTTCAGCGGCTGTTATCTGGGAATAGCATACCTTGGAATGTTTGACCAATTAGAATCAAGTATTACAGACAGCAGTGTAGTAATTTGCAATAACAACGGTCTAATAGGCATGAATTTGGATTTTACTATGATTAAAAAATGCTGTACAAGTATTTTTCATTATTAGTTTATGTTAATAAACAAATGAACTAAAATGGAGTAAGGAAATTTTATTGTAAAATGTGACCTGATTGTCAATGGGGCCACAGCAATTTCCTCTCTCTGGAAAAAAAAGTGTGCTTCGTATCAATCTTGATATTTAATCACACGAGAGTTAGCTATGCAAACTTGTTTAAAAGCAAAACATACATAATGACTTAGCTGGGTTTATACAGTAAATATTTGCTGGCATTTCATATCTTCACATTTTCAGTTATTTTAATGCTGTACTAAGAGGAGAATGAAAAGAGAAACATAACAAAGCACAATCTGCTGATTCCTACTTCTCCTCACATCATATTGTACAACTTCTTTAATTGAACAAGGCTTTGCATATTAATGCCAAAAAATCCAAGAAGTTAATCCAAAAGGCTTAATACTGAGGTTGTGTTTGGTGGAGAGGGATAAACTAATCAATGCAAAAAAAAAAAAAGATGCTTACAGCACAAAGCAGACTGTAGAGTCTAAAGTCAGGCTGCACGTTTTGCTGCACGGTAAATCCAAAAACTAGATTATTGTTGGTGACTTAGTGACACTTTAGGCCTCAGCAGGGCTGTGCACGACTAATCCAAAAAAGAAATTAAAGTTTCTCATAACTGGTCGACACTTTCAAGAGGAAAGCAAAACTTTGGCTTGTGTGTTTTCTAGTGCTCAGCAAAATCTACAAAATGACACTGGCTGTAAGCAGCGGTCATTAATAAACGTCTAAAGCCTCTTAAAGGTTCTTGTCTTTCTTTTTCTTTCTTTTTTCTCCACCAGAAACAACTTAAAGTTTTCAGTGAAAGCTGACAATTTATTCTCACATATACATCATACATATATAATTGTGAAATAATATTACATTTGTTTGATACATTTTTTTGTTAAAGTAATAATTCTCACTATTGAAGAGATAGTTCACCAAAGTTCACTTTTTTTTTCTTTTTTTGAACAAAGAAGAAGATATTTTGAAAAATGCTGGATGCTGGGACCCATTGACTTCCATAGTACTTGTTTATTTCCTTCTCTGGAAGTCAATAGGTGCAGCAACAGCATTCTTTAAAATATCAGAAGAAAGACACTCATACTGTAAATGTTTAAAACCACACGAGAGAGAGTAAATGATGAGGTAATTAAAATTTTTGGGTGAACTATCCTCTTTAACTAGTGGTTTAATTCCCTGCATATTATTAGAATAGGAAAGTACATTTTCTGTATGATCTTATTGTACATCTCTTATCCTGCTGTACTTTAATTATTTAACTACTTTAATTATTACCTACTACCATTACAATTAATAAGGAGCAAATTAGAATTTTACTGAGTCAGAAGTAATAGTTAATGGTTTATTAATAACTAGATTTGTACCTTAATAAAGTCTTACCCATTTTTTAATTAAAACATTTGTATTTTAATATACAGATATGGCAGAAATGAGGAGACAACTTTCTCAGTTTATTATAATTATGTAATTAAATTTGGAAGAAATACCATCAGACTTTTGCAGATAAAACAACAACTGCTAATTTTTTACTCAAACCCATACCTAACAGACACAGTAAATTCAGAGATAACAACAGATCTCTTGATTTGTTTCTAAACTGTATTTTAAAACACAAAGCTCAATTTTCCGTGTTCAGTGTCACATGATCCTCCAGAAATCATTCTAATATTATGATCTGCTGCTCAGCAAACATATAAAATATGTTTGAACGATATTAAAATAATTTTGGGGGGATTTTCATTGTGAAAGTTCTATACTTAATTTAAAGTAACATTTAATTTAAACAGTGTATCTGTTGTTATGAATAACTATTAAGCAGCATTTCCGCTGCACAATACATTCCGACACGACTGTCAGAATAAGCCCCCTTGTGGCAGTCGCACTGAATATTCAGTTTTGTCATGCACAATGGGAAGCTGATTCTCGTGTTGGTGTGCGAAATAAGAGTGCAAATGCAAGAGCATTTTTTCTACGTGTGTTCACCATGGCTGAACGAATGAATGAATTTATGATTACTGGAAACTCATCATAGACTGCTAAAAGTTTTGGAGGGAATGTGGAGACAAGATTAAAAAGAATATTATTATTACTTATTTATGAATATAATTTTTTTTAATATAGACTTTGTTCTGATTTTAAAAAATTACGGAAAACTCCTATTACTCATCTCGTGCGCACAGACCTGCTAAGACAACACTGGAATACATCACATCCGGTCGTCCAGTCGCATACGGTCTAGTCGCGGGAGTTATTTTATTTCTAGAATTAATATTTTATTTTATTAATATTTTATTTTTATTTTGAGTCGCAGCTCAAATCGGATCAGAATTTTCAGCATACGGAGATGATCGGAGCTCCACGCAGCTCCCGGACTCCTCTGCATTGGAAATGAATGACTTCCGGTCTAACGCTTGTCGTTTGTCATGTGCATTGGAAAGGTGGCTTTACTTTTGTTAAAATAAAACAAATAATTATTGCTGAATTATCGTATAAATATCTTAATCAATCAATCAATCAATCACACTGACCTCAAACATTTTAAATTACGGGAGATTTTAGGAAAAATTTTAGGAAAGCATTAAAACAAGAAATGAATGGCAAAACAGCCAATATTAAGCATGTCCATCAAACAATCAAATGTCATTTATAAATCTAATGCTAATGTCAGACAATTGCAAAAAAGGAAAATGCTTTACCCCGTACACCAGCTCCCCGACCATCCCGTTCCAGATCTTAGTCTCTGGGTCTCGAGCTCCGTACTTTCCATCAGGCACGATGGAGATCTTATACTTGAAACCGATGTGTTTGGCAATTTCAGATGCCAAATCCACACAGTATCCCTCATATTGCTCATTCCCCTCGTACATTTCCCAGTTTTTCTTCAGCATTACATACGGCCCTTCCTAAATGAACAAAACAGAGCACTTTCAATGGGCAGCATGTCACACTTCTAAACAAAACAAACATGTTCAAAGTGGTTGTAAACCTGCTATACATTTCAAATATGACTTATTGTGAAGGTATAGACGAACAAAGCTGCTTTTTAGATCTTAATGAACATAAATTACAGTCTTTATGTTCTCATGTACTAATCAAATGTTAGCCATAAAGAAACAATGAAAATATAGTTTTTTCTTTAACATAAGTCAATATGTCCTCACATTCCCTAATAAAGTATTATCAAACACTTTTAAAATATCCCAAAGGCTTTATGAAACCATAACAAAGGGTTCATACAAGTATTGAAATATCACATAAGGCATATAAAGATAATTACAGTCATTATAGGTTTGCGTGTGCTTATCAAATGCTAGCCATAAGAAAACAATGAAAATAAATATAGTTTTTTTACATAAAAGTCAACATGTCCTCATATTCCTCAATAAAGTATTATCAAACCCTTTTAAAATTTCACAAAGGCTGTATGGAACCATAACAAAGGGTTTATACAAGTATTGAAATATCCCATAAATCATATAAAGATAATTAAAGCCATAAAGAAACAATGAAAATATCATTTTTTCCCTTTAACATAAGTCAACATGTCCTCACATTCCTTTAAGTATTATCAAGCACATTTAAAGTATCACAAAGGCTTTATGAAACCATGACAAAGGGTTCATACAAGTATTGAAATGTCACATAGGCATAAAAAGATAATTACAGTCATTAGGTTTGCATGTGCTAATCAAATGCTAGCCATATACAGTAGAAACCTTTCGCTGCAAAAAAGGCTTTTCTTACTTAGAGTTTATATCTTATTTCTAGTCCAAATATCTAGGAATTTTCAAGCAAAAGACAAGCAAAAAATAGTCACGTTTTCAGAAATAATATATCAAAATTAAGTGAGTAACAAGCAAAATAATCTGCCAAATAATTTAGCTTTTTTTCTATTTGACAGAAGAATACTTTGACAGAATATTTAGCTTGTTTCAAGGAAAAACTAGCCTAATTTTGACATATTATTCCTTAAAACAAGACAATATTTAGTTTGTTAATAAAATGCTTCCAGATTTAATCATTTTTAGATATTTAGACTAAAAATCAGACAACAACAACAACAAAAAAATGTAAGAAAATAATTTTTGCAGCTTTTGAATTATCAAACAAAGGGTTAATACAAGCATTAAAGCACCCAAAACGTGCATTGTGTGTTGTACGTTTCAAAGCAATAAAAACTACCATATAAAATTCATTAGGTTTGCATGTGCTGATCAAATGCTAGCCCTATAAAGACCTTTCACTGCAAAAAAGTTTTTTTGTCTCACTACTAGTCCAA
This sequence comes from Danio rerio, assembly GCF_052040795.2. NCBI lineage: Eukaryota > Metazoa > Chordata > Actinopteri > Cypriniformes > Danionidae > Danio > Danio rerio. The sequence continues at coordinate 23,419,498 of NC_141041.1, read as the reverse complement.
ATATCTAGGAATTCTTAAATCAAGAAGCATTTTCTAGACAAGCAAAAAATATTGTCTCGTTTTCAGAGAGTATGTCAAATTAAGTGAGTTTTTCACTTAAAACAAGCTAAATAATCTGCCCAATAATCTTGTTTTTCATTTTGACATAAGAATATTTTGAATACCCTATTGGCAGATTATTTAGCTTGTTTTAAAGAAAAACCTGCCTAGTTTTGACATATTTATTCCTTAAAACAAGACACTCTATTTGTTTGTCTAGAAAATGCTGATTTAAGATTTTTGGATATTTGGACTAGAAACCAGACAAAAAAATAATAGCATATTTGGAGTGTTTTAATTGTCAAACAAACGGTTCATGCAAGCATTAAAGCACCCAAAACGTGCATTGTGTATTGTACATGCTTCAAAGCAATGTAAACTGACCTATAAAGTTCATTAAGTTTGCATGTGCTAACAAGATGCTAGCCACATAAAAACCTTTCAATACAAAAAAGATTTTAGTCTCACTACTAGTCCAAATATCTAGGAATTCTTAAATCAAGAAGCATTTTCTTGACAAAAAATATTGTCTCGTTTTCAAAAATAATTTCAAAATTAAGTCAGTTTTCCCATTAAAACAAGCAAAATAATCTGCCAAATAATCTTGTTTTTCCATTTTGACATAAGAATATTTTGCATAACCCATTGGCAGACTATTTAGCTTGTTTTAAGACAAAACTAGCCTAATTTTGACATATTATTCCTTAACAAGACACTCTATTTGTTTTTCTAGAAAATGCTTTTGGATTTAATTATTTTTAGATATTTGGACTAGAAACCAGACATAATTTTTTTTTAAGAAAATAAGAAACACATTTTTGAAGGGTTTTTAAATAATCAAATAAATGGTTCATACAAGCATTAAAGCACCCAAAACGTGCATTGTGTATTGTACATGTTTCAAAGCAATAATAACTGACTCATAAAATTCATCTCCACAATTTATTTAAATTGCTTTGCAAGCCAAACAGCACATTATGGCTAAAGCACATTGGTGCTACAGTTCAGAAGCAAAAAGTAGCTCAGAAAAACCCACACCGCAAACACAAACGGTCATTTTAGTCATCAGCATGATGTACCGTCACAACAAACAATATCTAACACAATACAGGTGCCGTACAGCAGCAAATAAAAATGTTTACTTGCAAGCAGCCGGCAGAGCATTTACATAAAAATCCTGAAAACTTGCTTTCCTTTTACAAATATTTCCTAAGCCATATGGCTAGGCTAAAATGATGAAAGGCAGAAAGCCCAGTAGGGAGAATTAAATATTTCACACACAGCAAATAGAGCTCTCCGCACTGAATGTCAACGGAAGATCCGTTTCATCTCAAATTTGTTTGATGTATGAGAATGCAGCCTTCTCCTCCAATCTTTTTTCACAAGCTCAGGGCAGCGCGATGTTCCTGGGCAGTGTTTTTCTACAGGTAAAAATGGAAATAAAAGGATGTAGTGTTTGTAGCAGGTAACGCCTCGAGCGCGGGTGATCTCTATTCTTGCGTCATGAGGCAGTCATGCAAAATCATGTTCTTACAAAGACCACATCAATTCTTTATCACTCACTACTTAGAAACCTAAAGCGATTATTCATCTTAAAATGGAAACGATCTAAATGTCATATGAGATTCAAAACCCATGACTAGAACCAGACACAACCTGTAGACTTTTTTTTGTTATTTATGTGAAGAATTTTGTAAACCATCTGTAAATTTGTGTGAAATGATTTTGGGAGTATCATAACTAAAAACTTAATATATGAAATAAAAAATAATAATTTCTTTACTTTTATTTAATGTTTACAATGCAAATCCGATTAGATACACTTATTTGGTACACAAAACAAGTGTCTTTTATAATATATCTGCTACAAGACAGATAATATTACTTTACAAACTGTATTCTAAATAAATCAAATGAACATTTTCATCTTAGTCAATAATATCACTGAAATTAATTTAAAAACTCAATAAATATAAATTTACAAACAAGTAAATAAATAGACTAAATGGTGGGCTATAAATCTGTTTATAGTTTCACAGTTTCCTAGCCATTACTTACTTTAATTCATTGGAATACAAAAAGAGACAGTTTGCCATAATAATCAAGCAGCTCCTTTTTGTACATTGAAAGTGAATTTTGCTCAAACTTTAAACCGTTTTATTATGTTTTTTTTATAACACTTTTTTAGACTTTCTTTAGTCATCACTCACCTTTATTGTAATTATCTACATTGAAATAAGTTGGGAGTGGAGACCAAGTTCAATTTTATTCTGTGGCATTTCAGAAGTTGAAATAGAGAAAAAATATTTTTGGTCTTCTTTTATGATACTTTCTAAATGTTTTTTCGTTCTCTAATGCACATTCACCTTCTTTGCATGCTTGGCTTTTCTTTAACACACAATAGTTGTGAACATATATCAAGTCAAATGTCATTCTATGGTTTTATTTGCCATTATAATTATTTTGGACTGCTTTTATTAAATGTTCACGGTGCTTTAGTAGTCTTTGTTCCCTATTTATCTCCAAAGTATATTCAACTTTCTTTATTCCACACAATGAAAGTGAATACTGACCAAGCTACATTTATTTCTCTGACAATATAAAATTTTAAGTACACTGCTAAGTCTGCTTTTATATTTTTCAGCAATATATAGAAAATAAGCATTGTGAACATTCTTAAAAACATCTTTTGTGCTCCACAGAAGAGAGTCATAAAGGTTTGGAAGAAAACAAGAATCAATTTTAATGGACCCTTTAAATTCTGCTGCTATTGTAAATGTAATGTAAAGTACACTTTTAAACTTAACTATTTTTGTCCCACAGAGATGCCATAGAAATGACTAGAGGTGCTTTGTGTGCACTTTTGTTGAACCATTCATTGATCAGTTCATAAAAGTATTATCTTTTTCTTAGTATAAACAACATTTTAATAGTCTAAAGAACATATTTCCACTGTAAAACAAATGGGTGGCAAAGGGATAGTTCACACGAAATTGAAAATTCTGCCATCATTTTCTCACCTTTTACTGGTTGCAAACTTGTTTGACTTTCTTTCATTGAACTCATTGAACATTTTAAAGACAGATGGAAATTTCTACAGTAACTAATGAATTCCATGATATTTGTTTTTTTTCTACTATGAAAGTCAATGGTTACAGGTTTCCAGCTTTTTTTTTAAATATCTTAAATGTTCAACAAAAAAAAAAACTCAAAGGTTTGTAACCACTTGAAAGTTAGCAAATAATGGGTAATTTTTCATTTTCGGATGAACTATCCCTTTCTACAGTTGGAATCAGAATTGTTAAACTCCCTTTGATTTTTTTTGTCTTTTTTAAATATTTCCCAAATAATGTTTAACATAACAAGGACATTTTCACAGTATGTCTGATGATATTTTTTCTTCTAGAAAAAGTCTTATTTGATTTATTTCGGCTAGAATAAAAGCAGTTTTTAATTTTTAAAAAAACAGTTTTAAGGACAAAATTATTAGCCCCTTTAAGCCATAAAGAAGTGTCTTGAAACATATCTAGTCAAATATTATTTACTGCCATCATGGCAAAGATAAAATAAACCAGTTAGAAATGAGTTATTAAAACTATTATGTTTAGAAATGTGTCGAAAAATTCTTCTCTCCGTTAAACAGAAACTGGGGAAAAAATAAACAGGGGGGCTAATAATTCTGGAGTGTTAATAATTCTGACTTCAACTGTAAATGGAACTATTGGTGCTAATAAAGAACCTTATTTTTAAGAGTGCATACTAGAAAACTTGTATTTCAAAGAATGTCCACGATATCTTAATGGAGACATCATAATGAACGCAATAAACAGCAATCATGATTTCATATACAATATGCCATATTCAAATTCAGCATGCTGTAAAAACCTTGCCCTTCTATTTCAGCACATGTGATATAAATGCTAAAAAAAAAGACTTCCATGAATCCATCCAGTTTTCCAATCCTGCATCCCTACAGGTCTTCTCCACTCATGATCGAGCTGCTTATTAGAGCTTGTCTTTGTCTCTGCGACGGCTCCATTTCTCATTGTGGCATTCATTTAGGCTCAGGTAGCGGTTTCCATGTTTTTGCCCTCAGTTCTGATTTGTCTCTCTGTCTGTCCGCGCTTCAGTGAGCTCTTCCGTTGGCTGCTCAGTTTCTTAATAAGGGGTTCCTCACCAGCGGCTGAAAAGAGGAGGATTTGGCTTCAGCTGCGACACTCCAAAACCTTAGCATTTAGCAAATATGTTTCTCAATGTCCCCTGTATATACATGGAAGACACTCTCTCCTAATACAGAATGTTTCCCAGTCATGCAGTGTTTAATGAGCAAAACAACATAGAGACGAGTCCAAGACGGGTCACTTTTTTTTTGGGGGGGGGGACAGTACACGTGAGGAAGGCAGATGATGCACACGGCTTATTCACAATGCCATGGCAGCACACATTTACACAGCACTGTTGAGAGATGCTATTTAACACACATAAAAGAGCATTACGTTTATCTGAATGGACAGCAGTATGATTGACAGGTCGTACAGAGGAAAGAAAAAAAAGAGTGCTTTGATGAACAGCACGGATCAGCTTTTGAGATTTTTCTGCAGCATTTGCAGATCTGTATCTTTGTGTGTGTGCATGTTATGAAGAAATTCACTGCGAAATGTGCATATTTTTTCCCCCGCCATGTGTATGAGAGGAGCTCTTGGCAAATGGAAGCTTTCAGATGAAGGACAAACACCACAGGTTGTGTTATTGTTAAAAAGTGTGTCAGGAAAGGCTGCTACTCACCATGATAGTCGTCACAATTACGGTTCGATTCTCCATGCCAGACGTTTCGTTGGGAAGCAAGGCGTGATCCTGGGTCAGAACCAGTTTATCAGCATCGTTCCAGTATCCGATCTGGAGACGGGACAAGCGTGAGAATGAGAATCCAGACCCAACTGAGAGCAATTGAACACATGCAAGCATTTCCATATGGGTAAGTGTATGTAAATGTGTGTAAATAATGTGATGACTAAGTTGGGCTAAACTATTATAGTTTTTCCTCAAATGCTTTGGCTCAATTCTCGATTTAAATTTTTAATTTTCAAAACAATAAGTTTAGATTTCTGGACAATTAGCTTATTGTTTACTTCAGAGTGGCAAGTCCTATTGATTTAGGTAAATTGCAAATGCTTTGGCACATGTCTGCAAACAGTAAGTACAACTGTCTGTAGTTTGGATAAAAACTAACTGTGTATGGCGCTGTTGATCAAAACCGATGAGCCGATTCTCATTTAAACTGTCAAACTCTTCACAACTTCTCAATAATTTTTTATTGTGCCACCAAACTCAAATCAATTTACAGTTTTTCTTGTTTGCTTTAACCTGGTTAAAGTTAAACTAGGTTCCACTTCATTTTCATTATCACTATCCCAGCAAAGCAGAAGACATGTCTTGCATATGTGTAAACCCTTTCACATTGTGTTGACACATTTTCCCCACCATTTTTTAAAACAGTTAACACGGATGTCATTCAAGCAGTCCAAACTCTATTGTTTAAGCTATGGTAACCAAATAGAAACCATCTATTCCTAACAAAACTACCAAGATCAGTATGAATTCACTGAAGCACCGGTTTGACACTCCTTCACACAAATCTTTAATTAGCAATCAGTCTGAAAACATCAAATATTATACAGTGGAAGGTCTGTGTTCTGTGCCAGCATGGATGGAGAAGGTAAATAGTGGCTATGTCCTATACTCCCAATAGATTTGACTGTATATTGGTTTACATGTGTTTTCTCTAATATTTACACTATTTTATTACTTTTTGTCTGTTTTTTTTAAGCATTTCAGATTTCAGCCACAGTTCTGGATCCAATTCTTCGCAAAAAGGCAAATTTGACAGCCCAAATAGAAAGACAACAAATGGCATTGGCAATAGGCTACAATGGCAAGCAATAGTACACTGATTCACACTGAGTTCTGTATTTTGTGTTTTATTGTCCATTGTGTAATGATTGATTGAAAAAGCTCATATACTTGTTTGCAAGTTGTGTTGTTTGAAGGTAAAACTAACTTTTGTTGCACATTTAAAACGGTATGTGCTTTTTGCAAGCAAAATATGTCATTTTGACCATGAGTTCGCTGTTTAGGCCTGAGTGTTAACTGTTTTGAAAATGTGGAGTTTTAGTTTACGGCTGGATCAAAGCAATCAAGAAAAACTTTATTCAATTACCAAACATTTGTATTTGTATTGCCATTTTTTGTAATGCTTGCTAAATTGGTAAATGACCTCTAGTTGCAATACAATTTGCGTTATCTATTTATCAGTCAAGTTTGGTAACATGCATATACAGTTGAAGTCAGAATTATTAGCCCCCCTGAATTATTAGCACCTGTTTTTTCCCCCAATTTCTGTCTAAGAGATTTTTTTCAACACATTTCTAAACATAATAGTTTTAATAACTCATTTAATACCTCATTTCTAATTCTTATCATTTCTAAGAAATATGTAATGTAATGTGTATTTATATAGCGCATTTATTGTGTATGGCCATCCAGCGCATTTATTGTGTATGGCCATATAGTGCATTTATTGTGTATGACCATTCATTGTGTATGGCCATACAGTGCTTCAATCATGAGGATATCTCTCAACACCACCACCAGCGTGCAGCATCCACTTGGATGATGCGAAAGCGGCCATAGCACAACGGCGCCAGTGCGCTCACCATACACCAGCTATAGGCTGATTAAAGCCAATTCAGCGGATGGGGATGATTGGGAGGCCATGGTGGTTAAGAGCTGAGAGGGAATTTAGCCTGGACACCGGGGTTACACCCTTACTCTTTACGAAAAATGCAATGGGATTTTTAAGACCACAGAGAGTCAGGACTTCGGTTTAACATATTATCCGAAAGACGGCACTCACTGACAATATAGTGACCCATTTACTTCAATGGGGCATTAGGAATTAACAGATCCCAAGTTGAGCACCCCCCTGCTTGCCTCACTAACACCACTTCCAAAAGCAACATAGTTTTCCTATGTGGTCCCCCATCCAGGTACTGACCAGGCACAGCCCTGCTTAGCTTCTGTGAGTAAATGGTCTTGGGCTGCAGGGTGCTTTGGCCATATCACAACATGAAATATACAATACAGCAATTGGACAAGCAAGACTGCACTTTGCATGTAATACATTTGTACATAAATAAATGTGCTGTATAAATACAAATGTTCATTTATTTTTTTCCTATGTACTATTTATTCTTCTCAACAAATATCAGATTTTTAAAATCTTAATTTTCCATGATTGTCATGGTGAATAACCAACTAATCATTTTGAGCAGTGTGGCTCACACAATGACAAATACACTTTATGTTTTGGTGGTCTTGGCCAAATTACTGACACAATAACTAGGTTTTGAAGCATGCATTAAATGTTTTGGGGAGTAACTACATTTTGCAGACATGCAATAAAGTTCTGAAGTTCCAGCAAACAGTTTTGACATTTGCACTCACAGTTTAGAGAATGTTAAGACTGTTATGAAAAATGTACCAAAGCAATTAAGAAAAATTATAATCCTTTGACAACTGATCTGCAGATTAATAGTCAATGGGGTCTGAAAATAACAGCTTGAAAAAATACATTTAAAATATATTTGTTTCTTTACCAAAGAAATTAAGTCAACTGGGTTTGGAACAACATGTCATTTATTTTGAAGTGAAATATGTTTAAGGCCATTTTAAAGTATAGCATTGTTCAAAACTTTGGGATTGGTAAAGTTAAAAGAAAAGAAAAACAGAAATGAGGAAAAATCAAGAAATCATTTCATTCAATTACAATATTGCAATATATTAAAGAAATAGGAGATGACATGAAAACTTTTAGCTTCTCTGGATATTCTGGAATTAGTATCTAAGGGTTTGAGAGTTTTTTATTCTATAAATGTCTGATAACATTTATTCAAAATTTAAAATTTAAATACTATAAATTTTCCCCCAATGAAATGTAAATGAGTGATTTTTTCCACCAAATACTGATTTCTTAAATTAACATTTGTATTGTGCTGTCTAAAAATAGCCACAAATGAATCTAAAAACATGGCACATTTTAACATAAATTTTTATTTTATATTGCAAAAAGTTTCACTTTACAAAATTAGTTTACTCGAACAAAGTGTAGAATTTAGAAAACAAACTAAGAATTTCCAAAGTGGTTTTTAAATTTTGTCCATAGTTGTGAGTAAATATATCAAATGAATCTTATATTTTTGTAACATTCTATCAAAAAAAAATCAACTAATCATTATTTCTATATCACATTCACAATGTAGATTGTGTTGAAGCAGCATAATATAGAACATATCATAAAATATGAAAAAAAAAAAGCCCATCTATGGTGAGCAGAAGAAACTTTTAAAATCGTACAGACCCCAAACTGAGAGTATTTTCAAAATAAATGTATTGTTTGTAAAGTGTTCATGAAGACCCTAAAGATGAATGTTGTTGTTTCGGCATCTCTGCATGTATGTTTTTGGCTGTGGGGTGAATAACAGTCAGACAGCCTGTGTGTGCCCGTGTCCTTACAGGACCCAGCTGAACGGCAGAAGGAAGAGCCTCAAGCGGGGCTCACGACCGCCTGATAAATGAGTGTCAACCGCTGGCGGCTCGTTCCTGTGCCCATCAGTCTTTCCCCCGGTGCCCTGCTCAACACTCCATAAAGCAGAGGCTCCTCATAACTCCAGAAGAAGGTGTGTGACAGCAGACTTTATGGTACATACAGAGATCTGATGCTAAAACCACCAGACCATTCAAGGCTGACCTTGGTGTATTATTTCCAAGCTGTTCTGTATTACATCTTACACAATTCAGTTACAATTTACAGTGGTCCCTCGTCATAACAGATTTCACCTTTAGCGGTCTCGCAGATTTTTTTTTTGTGCAATTTGACATGCTTTTTTACAGCGCATTGTGTTCTGCTTCCTGATTGGCTGTAGACCATTGTCAATCAATCTCTTCCGTGCCGTGTCTGTTGTACAGTACAGAATACTTTCAGCTTGCCAAATTGACATAAATCATCGATTGCTAGCAGTGTGACCCTGAAGTACTGTACTGTACTGTATGTTAGCAAGTTTTCTCCCCAACAAACCCCACAATGTCGACGAAACATTCTGCATCATCAAAGGCACCCACGGTACCACCCAAAAGGCAGAGGAAGATGCTAGCCATTGCACAAAAAGTTGGACTTCGGGATATGCTAAAGGAAGGCAGAACTTACGAGAGTGTTTAAATAAGAGAGAAAAGTGTGAAAATGTTATTGCTTATTTGAGAAAATAATGTAGTGAAGGGTTTTACAGACTTAAAGAGCCCCTTATTATGGGTTTTTGAAAATAACCTTCCATGTAGTGTGGTTAGGTTTGGGGGTGAGGTGTCTGACTAACACTGTTGAGAACTGGGTACTGTGTACTGTGGTGTTAGTAAGTTAACTACTGCGAAGTGTGTTTTGGGCGGCCACTGTGATCGGATCCTATGCCATTGTTGGCGACCCGGGGGTTTCACAGATCGTACCAAAATGCTGAGGACCAGGGGGTGGGGGTGGTTGAAATTACGGAAGTTTTATGGGATGAATAACAGGAAACTCCTGGGAAAAACAGGAGTGTTGGCAGGTATGATCACACATACACTCTGCACTCTGACTACTTCAATATTGTTGATAAGCCGTGCTGGGCATTTCACTCATGCTGAACGCTTTCGACCAATCGCAACAGGCAGTCATCAATCTTATCAGCGCAGATTAGCTACGCACTAAGGAGAGGTTTGGGAACAAATATAATCGCTGAACGATTTATATGGGAGTCACTGGGATAATTAGGTAAAAATAAATACACATTGTAAGACAATGAATGTGTTTTTTTTTTTGACCTTGCATGCATATTAGGCTGTTGTTGGAGCCCCTTAAAATCAAAATATGACCCTTTTTAATGTATGATAGTGGCTCTTTAAACAGCTATAATAATAGTGAAAAATTAAGCTGACAACTTTGCGGATATTACCTATTGTGTGTTATTTATAAGAATGTACCTCCCGTTATTAACGAGGGACCACTGTAATTGAATTCCATCTATTTACAGCACATTAGAAAAATAACATGTTAATTAATGCAGTTAGTAGGTTTTAATTAATGAATTAACATTAATATTATTATAGTATTAAGTGCATAACAATAATATAACATTTTTGATAAATTTCATAAAAGTTTAATTTATAAAATAAAATAAAAGTCTTAATAGATAAAGGTCACACTATGAAAACTTGTACATTTCCAGTGTAAACAGTTGAATTTATTATTTTCTATTAGGGCTTTTCTTTGTTTTTCAGCTTTAATGTAGTGTTTTAATAGTTGTTTTTTTTATTTGTCTATATATTTGTATGAAATGAATAATATTATTCTATACTATTAATAATTTGAAATGGTTTTATTTCATATTTGCCATTTTCATTTTTAGTAAATATTTTTCATTTACAGTAATTTCAATTTTTATTTTAGTTTTAGTATTAAATTAATAAAAATGATACGAATCTTCATATAAAAAATATTAACATGTTAAAATATTTGTAGTAATCCTTTTAATTAACTTTTATTTCATTCCAAAGGTACAAAAATGACTTAAGTTCCATGAATTTATTTTCTGTCCATTTTTAGTAATTATTTTTCTTAACGGGTCTGTTTAGTTTACATTTTTATTTTAGTTTAAGTGTTAACTAAATGAAAATGATACACATCTTTATGTAAAATAATTTACATTTATATATATATATATATATATATATATATATATATATATATATATATATATATATATATATATATATATATATACACATTGTAGAAAATAGGTTCCACACAATTGATTTGTGTTGCGACAACATAAAGGATTTAAGTAAGCTTATTAGATTTCACAAATATAAGTGAATTAAACAACAAACAATTAATTTGTCTGGAAAACAAAAACAAGGATTGTGTTATTTCAGCTTATTTTAAGTAGTTTGAACAAACAGCAAACATAATTTTTAGATTGCATGTATTAATCCTTAGTTATCTTTTATTTCATTCCAAAGGAACAAAAATTACTTTAGTTCAATGATTTAAGTTTTTCTTCAACTATGATAGCCTAACTCCCTTTAACGTCACCAACACTGAGACAGTTATTTAACTAAATATAATACAGAATAATTCATTTAATTTCCACACAGTATTCCCACAGGGCCAAGACGGTCATAAAAAAAAAAAGCCTACTCGCTCCGTCATACAGACGTGGGCAGAAAACAGAGCACGGTGACAGGAAACACTGTGTGGGAGATCCAGAGCAGAATAATGTCCATTTCTATGAAAATCATCATCCATGATTTACAAGAGCCTTAATGATGCATACAGGCTTATAAGTCATCTAAAATGGCTGTAAAACACGATTTTCACCAAGTTAAGAGATGCATATATGCATGAAATGAGCATGCGGTGAAGTACTGTAAAAGATTGTTCAAAAAGAAAATGCTGACTATAAAATAATAAAGACTCATCAGGGTCTCCTGGGATTGATCTCGCAGAAACAGCTGCATCAAGTGAAGCACAGAGCGTTAAGCACATCGCAAAACACAATGAATTACACTGAAATGATGCTCGACAGATGAGACAGACAGAAAGCAAACCATAATTACACTTTCTCTGAATAAAAACACAAACAGGAAAAACTTGACTGGGATTTTTTTTAGGGTAAGACACTGGCAAAAACTTATTTTATTATACGGATTTCAATTTTGAGATCTTTTCATTAAATACTGAATTATTATTAAGAAAACATCCAAATAAGGCTTTTTATGTTATTTTGTTGCACTTTATCAATTTGTGCCAGTTGATTTTAATTATAATACATAAAATAAAAAAAATTAAACGGGGTTTTTGTTTCAAAATGAGCTTTTTTTTCTCCTGCTTTTGGCCATAAATCTTCACTTTAGCAGCACTTGCAAACACCAAACTGTACATTTTTTTATTTATTTCTCTATTTTGAATTATTTTACAAAAGTAAATGTTTATATACAGCATATACTGTATAGCAAGTGTGCAATGTGCTCTCGACATTGGTGGAAGCATACAGTTTTTACCATATATAAGTACACCCCTCACAAATTTCTCATTTAAATTCTTATTTTTAATAGGAATCTACACAATATTATATTTGTGCATAATACTGTAAATTAGATTAGTCAGAACTGAAGCCAAGTCTGGAGTTTATCTACCAAAACAATTTACGATAACGGTCCAAACACTAGTACACCCAAATTTATATGTTACGAAAAAAAAAATTATTATTATTATTAATAATAATTATTATTATTATTATTAATAATAATAATAATAATATTAATAATAATAACAAATTATATATATAAAAAAACAAGCTCTGGAGTCAATTCTTCTATATTTTAGAAAAGAATGACAACTTACCCTTCTGGGGCCGTTACTTTTTAATTCAAAAACATCCATAGTGTAGTTGACTCTGCGGCCGTAGTGGTCAAATTGGACATTTCCTGTTAATCCTTGGAGGTGCACCTGGATTACAGTGATAAACAATGTCATTATAGCTTATCCAACCACCGCAAAGCACTTCATTTACACATCCACTTGCTTTTCTGAACTTTAACCAGCTTTCTTCTGGAAATATCAACCCCACACCAGTGTTTCTCAAACTGTGGCTAATCGAAAAAAAGAACGCCTAAAAAAGGCCTCAAAAGTTAAAAGTCTAAGCACAGTCATGAGAGATGTCATGCTATAAATGGTTGAGTTCATGTCAGGCCTAATTACACATGAGCAAAAAGGCTGATGAATTCTGCCCGATGCAGCAACAGAGCAAGTAAAACAAGGCAGAGACAAACTCAAATTTACTTCTTATCTATCTGTAATTAAAAGCAATTAAGTAATTTGCTGCTGATAAAACACTGGTGACTCAGTTATTTTTGCATGTTTGACATGAACGTCCTGATTCCAGATGAATAAATAAAGTACTTATTTCAGATTATTGTGACAGTATAGTCAAGGTACTGTATATAGTGAGGGGCTCTGAATGTGAATTATTCAACATAGACTTTGTTTTGTGTTTTATATTAGTTCTGTTAGGATGGGCAGGGTCTTTTGCATTAAATTTCCAAATTTGTCCCTTGACATTCTTTTTTTTAATTTTATTTTACAATTGTAAGAGCAGTTTTTGTGATTAGCTCATTAATTATATCTCTCTTGTTTTTTTTAATGTGAAATACTCAAATGTAACCAACCGCAGTATGAATACTTTAAATTGTAACCAATACAAATTTTACATTAAAAAAGCTGTTTTACACATAAAAACAGGTTTCTTTTTATAATGTAGGGTTGATTTATTAAAACAAAAATCATATACTTTGTAATATTGCTGTTGATATTGTAATATTGTTCTTTATTTTTGATTGATAGAAAACCCTGTATAAAAAATGTGTGCTTGGGGAAACGGCATATCATCGTTTTTTTCTGCTTGCGAGTGTAATGCTGCATTCACACCAGACACGAACGAAGCGCCAAATGCGAGTGATTTACATGTTAACTCAATGCAAAGACGCGAATCAATACTGTTTTTCAGTCTTCGTAAAAGCAAATAAACACAGCTTTGCTCTGAATAAAATCCATGTTAGCCATTTAGCAACTAAGCTAGAGTCACCGGGCAGACAGAAGCCCTGCCCATGATGCGAATCTGCATCTATTATGAAGTGAATTTGACGAGCGAATAAAGCGAGTAAACTCAAAATGTCTATTTGGCAGTGCATGGTCACACGTCTATTTAAGCGTGAATAGTATGATTTTTCCGTGTGTACCGCGTCTGGTGTGAACACAGCATATAGGTTTTTTTTGTTGATTGTGAAAATTGATGCTATAGCTGCATGGAGAATTGGTTTTGGAAAAAGAGACATCTTGTAAATAACAGATTTTCCAGTGGGGGATTGTCTTTTGTCTCTCCAGGTGTGAATTATTCATGACCATTGTCACTCCCATGCGTATAGCTGAGATGACCCAAAAAAGATTTTAAAAAATGTAAATCATTGTAATGTTTTCTTTGAATGAGAGAACAAAATAATTTTTACATAATTGTGAAGTAAATATTCTATCCTACAAGACTGGTTACTCAGGAATCTTGTTCAGGCCCATTCAGTGTGTTTTTTTTAAATCTAATTTTATCAAAAAAAAAAAAAAAAAAATTCTCCAAATCCTACTAACTAGGCATAGTATTTTTTGTCCTTCTAAAAAAACGCAAGCTTGTACATTAATATTTCTCACATATTATTGTAGCACAGTTTGTGCCTAATACGAAAAAAATAAATAAATAAAAAATACATGTTGGCCAATACTATGTAATAAGTACCTGAAATAAGCACAAATGTCAGAGCATGTCAAAACATCTTAGGAGCCTTAAAATCACCTCAGACTCCAGAAGGTTAATATTACCTTGACTATAATGTTACTTTCACAGTTTGTTGTTTTTTGAATTAGCAGAACCCATTCATTTTGGACCCAGGTTTGAGATTGTGACTTATCTAAACACTTCTTCTTGGGCATAAGCTCACCAAAAATGTGTGTGATTGGTTATAATGATGAGTGGCACATAAACAAAATAAAATAAAAAATTAAATTTCATTTTAATCGTGACACCTCTAGGTTAAGCTTGATTATGACTATAAATTTGTAGGTCTTTTTTCTCTCAAGCTTCTATTAATTTCAACCGTGTTATGTTCTTTCTTAAAAAATGATCTTGGTTTAATAAAAAAGTGTGAGAAATCACTCTAGTTCTCACTATGTCTCTATCCATCGTCTTCTGACACCCTTTCCTGCTTTGGTTCTCGTTCTTTTCACCCTTATAGTTTCCTCCATTACACCTTTCCATTTCCTCAGCCATTTTCCACCTTCCATCAATTCAAAATTAGGCATTTCACATTTTTCAGCTTGTCGATTACTATTCTGCTCCATTTTTCCATTTGAGGTTTATTTCAGCTGCCACTGAAACATGTTTTCCTGCCTGTGTACTGTACGTGTGTGAATGTGACCTGTTTGAGCGTGCGCTCCATGTCGATGCCCTGGTTCCAGGGGGCAGCGGGGTTGGCCAGACAGTCTCCAGCGATGCCTCTGCGAGAGATGTCCACCTTCTGCCTGCGGAGGTTCCTGAAGGCCTCTGCCATCACCATGACCCCGTCATACGTCAGAGCTGAAGTGTACTGTACAAAGACAGGGTCATAGAAGAGTCAGCTTACACTGTACATTATACAGTAATGATTAAATCAGCTTTTCTTCTTTTGAACTGTGTTTTTTATTAAACTTTTTATAAACATAGTCTACACAAAACATTTACTTAGAACGTTTACACTTATAAAAATAAACAAATATTTAAAATAATAATAGATAAAATTTAATAATAAAAAATAAGGTAACAGTTTAGGTAACAATTCACAATATTAATAAACCATTAACACTAATAGCTTAATAACAGATAATTACTACTACTACTACTACTAATTACCCATTTATTAATAGTAAGGTAGTAGTTGGGTTTAGGTTTTGGGTAGAATTAGGGATGTAGAATTATCCATTTATTCATTTTCTTGTCGGCTTAGTCCCTTTCTTAATCCAGGGTTGCCACAGCGGAATAAACCGCCAACTTATCCAGCAAGTTTTTACGCAGCGGATGCCCTTCCAGCCGCAACCCATCTCTGGGAAACATCCACACACACATTCACACACTAGAGACAATTGAGCCTACCCAATTCACATGTACCGCATGTCTTTGGACTGTGGGGGAAACCGGAGCACCCGAAGGAAACCCACGCAAAGGCAGGGAGAACATGCAAACTCCACAAAGAACACCAACTGAGCCGAGGTTCGAACCAGCAACCCAGTGACCTTCTTGCTGTGAGGCGACAGCACTACGTACTGCCACAATCAATGTTTTGCAAAGTACTAGTTGCAAAGTACTAGTTATTTCACAATATTACAACAAGATTCATCCTGTTTTTATGACATCACAAAGCCTAATATGTCCTGACCAATCAGAACCCACTGCATACATATTTCTCAGCGTGTGTCTACACAGAAGTCAAAATAGAAAGACTGTTTAAGGAGAAAATACACAGTACTGTAGAATAAAGGTAAAATGTCAACAAGAAGTCTTGAATAATTGAAAATACAATAAACTTTAATTTGGCCACTTTTATATGAAACATTAGTTAAAATACAAATTATAAACAGTTATCATAGACAAGAAATAAACAGAGGAATGTTGCAACTGACCAATCAACATCAACCATGATCATTTTCACTTGAGTGTCTGCACTGTAACAAAACACTGTTTATTCAATCAACCTAATTACATTAGCTTTACACCAATGGAAGCCATTTGCAAGGGTTGAATAACCAAAATGGGGTTATGCGTCCTCATAAACAGAGGACAACCAAGTGAAATCATAGGGGACAACAGTCTGTGTTTTGCAGCTGCATCAAATGGAGAAAAAAAAGGAGAGCAAGGGGCCAACTGAAAACAGCACGCAATATAAAGCAAAGCCGCGACTCACACATGCTTGTCATTGCACATATTAGGAGCAGGAGGAGCATGTGAAATCAGTGCGCTGTGACACAGTCGCTGTGAGGCTCAATGGGTGAAGGGATTGGGGGAGGACGAATGGGATGGTCAGCTGCTATCGGACGCTGCCCTTATTGCACCAATAAGTGGCTTTCTCTCTCTGCCTCGCTGAGATAAAACACCACACAATGAATCACTGCAGGCAATGCATGGTATTTTTACAAAAAAAAAGAAGAAAAAAAAAACAATGTGTGTCCTTTAGAGGCCTGACATTTCATGCCCTTGCTTTTTTTGCTCTGCTGTTGTGTCTCTTATTGCTATTTTAGAGATTGTGACGTTGGTTTGTGTCGTGGAAGTGAGTCAGACAAGGTCACCTGGGCTTTTTGTACATATATGCGCGCCGACAGACCAAAAATACCCCTGTGTGTGTTCAGGTTGTCCTGCTGAAAAGGAGACGCTCTGGTGGTGCTTGGAGATGGATTTTGGTATTCCATCAGCAGATCTCTGGTGTATGAGATGGGACTCTCTGTACCGTTACAAACACAACACAAAACACGCAGAAAGAGCCCTGGGCTATAATGCCATACAGTGTGAACGAGATGGAGTGACAGAGTGGGATGGAAATGGAGAATGAGCGAGATAACAGGAGACAGATAACAGGAATAGAAGTGATGCAATATGCCGGTGCTAATGATGATACAGATTTTTTCTAAATGGAATTTTTATAGCGTTAATTAGGGGTGTCGAAATATACATGGATTGCTGGCTGTGTTATTTTATATTAAATTAAATACAAATAATACTGTGATAAACAATCAAATGCCAGTGCCATTATGGAGCACTAAACTTTTAAATGAAATTTGTTTCATTCATACTTGACACTAGAGGGTGCCCTTAGGCAGAGAGTCTAAAAGAAAGACTCATAGGAGTAAAATTTTCTGGTAAAATAAAACCAACCCAGGCTCATTCTGGAAACGTAGCCCCTCGGACGTTTCTGGAGGCCGCGATTTACGTGGCCGGAGGTACGTGCGGCCGCGTTTAGTTTTTTTTGAGCGAACGCTGCGGGGCGGTGTGGCGCCGCTCCGCTCCTCTTCTTCGCGCTCGCCGGCCGACGGCTCGCCTTCGAGTGGAAGGCTTTCCCGATGCAACCAGTTTGTCCGCTTAGCTCACAGCATTGCGTCGGCGGAGCGGAGGCCCAGGAGGAGGAGGAGGAGCCGGTCGCGGGGACGACAGCGGTTTCAGATAGAGTCCGGGGAACAGCGGTTCCAGAAATCAGGTAAGATGAAAAACAGAATCCGAAAAATAAGGGCGAGAACGCTGCGGGATCCGAAAACGCGGTCGAAATCGAAGACGAAGTCTTTTGCTTTTTTTTTTTTTTCTGGACGGCTTTTGCAAACCGTCGCATGGGTTTAGGGAAAGAGGAGGAGGAGGAGGAAGAGGAGGGCGGCCGATCCGGCGGCTTTTCGCGCGACAACAGCGCGGGCGCGAACGGCGCACGCTCCTGAGAGGCGCCCGGGACGTGAAAAAGCGCACACATCGGCCTCTCGTGGATCCGCGAAAACAAAAAACGCTCGAATACGTACCTCCCGGGACGTATCTCGTGGTCCGCAGAAATGTCCGCGGGCTACGTTTCCATAATGAGCCCGGGCTAAATATAAAACGAATGACGGTGAATGAAAGTCAAACCGGTGAGCCGTCTGACAAAAAAGTGCCCTTCTGAATGAAATCAGCAAAATGCCCTTCTGGATCTTTCACTTACTTCGAAGAATTACTGACTATGCTTACATTGACATCTGTAATCTACTTATTTAACTAAATAGACAATAATGTAATTAAGGTGTTTACATGAAGTGCTTTCATGTAAGAGTTTCCTGTAATTTTGGGTGACTTTAACTGCAATTCAGCAGTTTCACCTTCCCTAATGAACACTTCATTCATGCCCCCGTGACAAACTGGGGTATTAGAAAGCAAATAAGGAGTAAGGACTGGTGAGAGTGTTATGGAATTTAATAATGCACGCCAAATGGAAAGAAAAAAACCTCTGCATTTACTGACAGCCGCGTGTGTGGATCTTGTCGGAAAGTATGCTGAAAAGTCCTACATGACGGTAATAGTTTGATTGCGGTGTTTAATTCAATATTTCCACTAAAATATGCATACTCTACATCTTCTGTTTAGTCCATTTCAGTTTAGTTCAGTAATGACTTACTGACTAATGAATAGTCGGATTAGGTTAATCAAAAATCGCTGTTTTGAGCTTATGTAGGCCTACAGTTCAAAATTGATGTTTAACTGAATAAACAGTTAGTTAACATAAGTACATCATATAGAACATCATTTATTTTCATCACCAATTATCATAGTAGAACAGTTTCTCAAGCAGTTAGTGATGCATTTTGGAAACAGTAGATGAGCCCCTGGTCTAATGCGCCACCTGGCTTGAGAAACCCGTTCTCAAAAACTTACTTTTAGCCACTTTTAGCCTTCGGCAGGATTCAAAGGATCCATTTTAATCTTGATTAATTCCAAGATTACAGTGAGAATAATCTAGATAAAAAAATTTATCTATGCCCACCTATTATAAATATAGATCATCACCGGTTATTACTTACTGTCGTACTCGTATGCGCTATGTCCCAGTTATTAAAATGCTCCAACTACTTAAAAAGCAGACAACTTTGCACAATTCACTGCACGTAAGTTTGTTCATGTGGGTTTCCTCCAGGTGCTTCGGTTTCCCCCACAGTCCGAAGACATGCACTTTAGGTGAATTCAATAAGCTAAATTGGCCCTAGTGTATGTGTGTGAATGCAAGAGTGTATGGGTGTTTTCAGTGTTGGGTTGCAGCTGGAATGGCATCTGCTGTGTAAAAGATATGCTGATAAGTTGATGGTTCATTCTACTGTGGCAACCCCTGGTTAATAAAGGGACTAAGCTGAAAATAAAATAAATAAATGACATTAAAAAAAGAGTACTTTCTTTAAGCAGGTTTTGATTATGCTACGTCATTTTGGTACAGTAGCTGCTCACAAAATTTGAAGGAGAAATTGCAAAAGGCACAAAATAAATTAGTACGAATAATTTTAAAAATGCATCCTAGAGCACATTTGAGCAAAGAGTCTTTTAATAAATTAGGTATGTTAACTGTTAGTAATAGAGTGTGTTTTTTAAAACTGGGAATGGTACGTAAAATGTTTAATAATGTGGTTCCTAGCTATTTGATGAACTATTTTCAAATGGTGAGGCAACAGCATTCATACAGTACTAGGAGTTGGGATTTTAATATTTGTTTATTTAAATTTAGAAGATTAGTGGGGAAAAATATGTTTTTATATACAAGTGCAATCATGTGGAACAAACTACCAAAAGCAATCAAGGAAATAAAAGATTTAAGGTTGTTCAAAAAAGCTATTAAAAGATGGTTGTTTGATGAGGATAATTAGTTTTGCATGGTGGGTGAGGATCTTTTAAATTATGTTACTTGAGTGTGAATAGGTTGGCGGCTGGAGTGACATTGTGCTGGATAGGTTGGCTGTTCGTACCGCTGTGGCGACTGTTTGTTTTATTCTTCATTAGTATTATGAAGCCATACATTGTTTTTATTTAACAGAGGACCACAATGGAAATAAGCCCAGGGCTTTATTGTGTTTTTATCCTCGACAGTTTTTTTAACAAAGTGTATGGAATACTTTTTGTACAGTTTGTCTAAAATCTGTCAAATAAAATTCAATTCAATTCAATGTTAAAGGTGCAGTTCATATATCCAACTGCTTTTATTAAAAGACAAAATAGTATTACAAATAATATTTGTATAAATATATTTAAAATTTAAGAATTTTTCTGTTGTGAAGAAAAAAATATATAATTGTGGATGGAAAGCATCGTTAATGCACCTTGATGCACCGAGGTATCGAATTAAACTGAATCGATGACATAATAATCGTAATCAAACTAAACCATGGTTTATTGAAATCGGTTTCCTCAAATGGTTTGAGTTACCTTAACTTAGTAGGTTATACAGTGTACTATAGATACTATAACTATAATTATACAAGTATAGACTTTTTTTTTAATCTGGCGATGTCATTGGCCAATGAACATTTCCTGCTTGTTGTGAAACTATTTCATAATTATAGCAAAAGGCAAATCAATCATGACTTAACATTAAAACAGCTATAATTAGGTTACATATCAATATTTTGACTTTTTGGATTCCTGGAAGCTATGGAAATGAAAGATTACACAGCAAATACGTTAGGACCATTTTTATTGTTTACATTCCTCAAAATTGTCTATATTATTATGCAAATATATTATTTCAGACTTTTTTCCCATCAATATTAAACATTTGTGCTACTTAATATTTTTGTAGAACCATTTTCAGGAATCTAATGAATAGAAAGTTCAAAAGAACAGCATTTACTTTGAATTAGATTTTTGTTAACATCATAAATGTCTTTGCTGCTACTTTTTTATCAGTTTAATATGTGCTAGCTGATTAGCGAAATTGATTTTTGACCCCCGAGCTCTCATAAAAGCACCTTAAAAATGTTCAAAAGCCCTTATGTGAGTAAAAACACACAACACTGGTCCACACTCAATTTATGAATGAAGCATTCATTTGAACGTTTTTTTTTTTTTTAAATGAACTGGATTCAAACTCTAAATGAATTATGATCAAATGTTTTCGGTCGTTTTTTTTATGTAGAGACACATAATGAAAATGACTGCACAAAGAACAAATGACTCTCTCTAAGGCAAGGAAACAGTAACAGAATTTTCATATTCAAGGCATGTTCATATTTAGTCTACCACCAGTTTCATAGTCCAACATCAATTATCAAAGATGGCATTAGGTCACCGACTCCCACAGGACAGAAAGGCAGCATTACAACAGTTGCAGTTTAATCACTCCAGCTAAAGCTCTAAAACACACGGATTGATCCCTGGAGAAGGTGTGTCCTCACTAGATAGTGCCTTCGGGACTTTTACAATAGCCTCAGCAGGAAAGGCTAACAGCTTGGAGATTTTATGAGGTTTTGGGGCGTCAGTAGTGAGGCCATCTGAGAAAGGCTTAAGGGAGTAGCTTAAAGTATTTGGGGATGAAGGAGAAGGAGCAGACGAACGGAAATACCTCAGGCGGTCTGTGAGAGAGTATATGTATGTGGATCTGTGCATGTGTTGACATGGCTGGACCACAGCGTCTCATTTACACCCCTCTTTTGCTAGTCGGTGGGTGTCCTGCTCCGGCCGCTGGTGTGCAGTGAGGAGCAGCCGCCTGTTAAAGCGATGTCCCCTCAGGCCTCGCCAAAGGGATTTCCGTTACTGCACCACATCACCAGGCGGGGATCAATGCAACCGCCCTCCAAAGAATGTCATCCTCATCGGGCCCCAAGGGGAAAGTCAGTCCCAGTGAAAATGGATCAACAAAAACCTCGCTTTCACAACGCAGACATGAACAGGCATATCAAATCAAGAGCAGGATTCGGCTGGTGAGACGAGGATGAATGAAACAGCTTATGGTAATGTAGGTGTATAATTCACAGCACGGGTCGAGGCGATGCGCTTTGTTACGCAGTGTTTTCTGTGTAAGAACACATCTTACTTGAATACATTGGCACAGTTTCTTGAGGTTCTGTCTTTGACATATATTACAGTTCTAGGATAAAACGTATTACCGCTGTTTCTTGAGAGCGCTGCATAATGCATGATCATAGACTGTCTGTACGGCACTCTTTTTATTTCGATCTGACTGGTCTTTTCTTGTTTTATCTACCCTTCCTCCTTCAATCTATCTTTACTTCCAGTCAAACATACATCTATGCTTTATGTCCTTCCTTATATTACTTTACCTTACATTATATTGCCTTTCTTAAATTATCCATCCATCCATAAATCCATCTGTCATTCAAACAGTCTTTTCTTCCTTACATCCATCCTTAATTTGTCTTCATCTGTCCTTCAACCAACCCTTCCTTCCCTCTGTTCATCCATCCATCCTTAATTTGTCTTCCATTGCGCTTCAACCAGTTCTTGCTTCCTTCCTTCCATTCATCTATCTAAGCATTCTTAATTTGTCTTCATCTGTCCTTCAACCAGCCCTTACTTCCTTCTGTCTGTCCGTTCATCCATCCATCCATCCATCCATCCATCCATCCATCCATCCATCCATCCATAATTTGTCTTTATCTGTTTTTCAACCAGCCCTTCCTTCCTTCAACCTCATTCCTTTCTTCCTTCCTTCTTTCCCTCCTTCCATCCTTAATTTGTCCTAATCTGTCCTTCAACCAGTTCTACCATCCATAAATCCATCCATCCTTAATTTGTCTTAATTTTCATCTATCATTCAACCAGTTCTTCCTTCCTTCCTTCTTTCCATCCATCAATCCATTCTTAATTTGTCTTCATCTGTCCTACAAAAAGCCCTTCCTTCCCTCATTCCTTCCTTCCTTCCATCCATCCATTCATAAATTCTTCTTCTGTCCTTCAACCACCCCTTCCATCCATCCATCCCTCCATCCTTAATTTGTCTTTAACTTCATCTGTCTTTAAACCAGTTCTTCCTTCCTTCCTTCCTTCCTTCCTTCCTTCCTTCCTTCCATCCATCCATTCTTAATTTGTCTTCATCTGTTCTTTAACCAGTCCTTTCTTTCTTCCATCCATCCATCCATCCTTAATTTGTCTTCATCTGTCCTTCAACCAACCAACCAACCAACCCTTCCTTTCACCCACCCTCAGTCTGTCTATATTTCTTTATCTTTAATCCATCCCTCATTCTTCACTTCCTTCAATAAATCTATACCTTTTTTCTTCCATCCACTAACCAATCTTTGTCTATTTCTTTTTTCCTTCCATTCAAATCCTCACCCACCAACCAATATATATATATATATATATATACACATACATACACACACACACACACACACACACACACACACACACACACACACACACACACACACACACACACACACACACACACACACACACACACAGTTGAAGTCAGAATTATTAGCACCCCTGAATTATTAGACCGCTTGTTTATTTTTTTTTCCCAATTTCTGTTTAACGAAGAGAAGATTTTTCCAACAATTTATAAGCATAGTGTTTTTAATAACTCATTGCTAATAATGTTTTTTTTTATCTTTGCCATGATGACAGTAAATAAAATTTTACTAGATATTATTCAAGACACTTCTATACAGCTTAAAGTGACATTTAAAGGCTTAACTAGGTTAATTAGTTTAACTAGGCAGGTTAGGGTAATAGGGCAAGCTATTGTATAATGATGTTTTGTTCTGTAGATTTTCAAGGAAAATTTTAGCTAAAAGGGGCTAATAGTTTTGTCCCTAAAATGGTGAAAAAAAATTAACAACTGCTTTTCCTCTAGCCGAAATTAAACATAAGAAAAAATGTTATCAGATATTCTGTGAAAATTTCCTTGCTCTGTTAAACACAATTTGGGAAATATTTAAAAAAGAAGAAAAAAAATTGAAAGGGGCTAATAATTCTGACTTTAACTGTATGTATGTATGTATGTATATACATATATATATATATATATATATATATATATATATATATATATATATATATATATATATATATATATATATATATATATATATATATACATATATATATATATATATATATATATATATATATATATACATATACACATATATATATATACACACACACACACACACACACACACACACACACATATACAGTATATATATATATATATATATATATATATATATATATATATATATATATATATATATATATATAGTAGTGCTGTCAATCGATTAAAAAAAATTAACTAATTAATCGCACCTTTTTAAAAAATTAATCGCATTTAAAATACTGAAACTTGTAATTTTGCCTATTTAAATGTAAAATTAATGTAAACGCAAGAAAAAAATATTTAAATTCTAAATATTATTGTTTAATAAAATTTTTGTTTAACTTGTAACACAGATTTTTTCATGTAAACAACATACCCACAATAAACCATCAAGATCCTGGGTTGACAGCCATATTTATTACAGAAATTAAAACACAGGCATGTTAATGACATTTAAATTTCAAAACAATCAATGCCAATAAAGAAAACATTGATTTCCATGTTGGATTCTAAGTGGACTGCAAAAACATACAAATACAACAAAATACAGGAATTGCAGATATGTAAAATGAAAAATTATAATAATAAACTATAGAATACAAAGTGTTGCACTCATTGTAAAGTTTTATTGCTGTGAGTTGAGAACATTAATTATAGAGTAGAAACAATTTTGCTTAATCCTCCTTTACATTCATCCAGTAGCTAAGGCCCCGTTTACACTAATGCGTTTTAGTTTGAAAACGCATAAGTTTTGCTACGGTTACGCCATCCGTCCACACTACGCCGGAGTTCTCGAGCGCCGAAAACGGAGCGTTTCGAAAACGCTGGAGAGGCCGTTTTCATTCTGAAACGCAGCTGCTCCGTCTCAGTGTGGATGATGGAAAACGGAGACATTTGAAAACGGAGGCGGGGCTGCAGACATTCGCCTCTCTGATTCGGGCTTTTCCTGAATATTAAGTAGCCTAACACGCACAGTTCAGTCCTGCATCTTCTCCGTGTAAGTTAAAACTTCGCAAGTTTGATCAAGGCTGCAGTCTCTTCTTCTCAGTTTGATATGGAAAACAGACTATACCGAGGACACGGGTAAATCTTCAAAGGGAACAGTGTACTTTATAACTTCATTCACATCACCCTGGCTACGTTGTTTTACTTTCTCAACAATAAAATGTAAACATGATATAAGGAACTGCCTATTTTCATTTTAATATTAACAACTAAACAGACAGCAAAAATGTTGAGGCGCCGTGCTGCAAATATGAGCGTCATCTTCACTGTGTGCATATTTATAACAAAACGGAGCCTACAACAACTGCCTCCTTTCAATTTCAGTGAAAATACGAAACACACCCTCTCTTTGCTGAATATCAGTTTTAATCGATAATGGCCATTATAAAAGTATAACATACAATAAGTTTATACATTATAGGAAATAAAGGCAAGCGATCAGTCAATATAACGTTACAGAATGTACGTGCTTACATTAATCATTAACTTATCTTTGCGCTTAGCCAAAACACGTTACCTGAGAACAAGTAATAGATTCCAATGTCCAATGAATATGTCGTTAAATAAAGACAACAAGATGAAAGAAATATTCCGTTTAATAAATATAGTGAGGTTAGATCCAGCGGGAGATGCTTGATGAGAAGTCCGACTAGCACAGCTCTCATCTGGGTAGATTGGCTACAGCGCTTGCCTGAGAGTGTGTGTGTGTGGTCACGTGATGTGCATTTTGGTGTGGACGGAGAGCAGTTCAGAAACGCTGGGTGAAACGCGAGTGTGGACGCGGATCGTTTTCATTCTAAAACGCCGTTTTAAAACTAAAACGCACTAGTGTAAACGGGGCCTAAGACTAGGAGTATCCTGCAAGTGCACAGAGACTCCCAAATGCCCGCAAATGAATGATAATTTCTTGCAAACCGGTCGTTAAATACATTGAACACCCCTCCCGCCCCTACTCAGATATGTCGCTCACTCCACCCCTGACACCCCTCAACAGGCCTGACACAGACACACACACAGACAGACACACACAACCCGCTGCAGACGTTTTGGCCCCAACGGCCTTCCATACTGGAGCGACTCCCCTCATATTCAACACGCATGATCACGTTCATCAAATTTGCTAAGCGTCCTAAACTAAGCGTCCTAAATTACATTATTTCACCAGGATTCTGACACAACAACGTGAAGCATACGCTTTCGTTGCGTTTAATGAGGAAACACGCTAAACTTGGAGGGCGCATACTGAAAGGCAGAGTAATGCCCTGTCTTTGACAGCTCGCGACTTCACCAGACGTTCTGAGTACATTTACATAAGACACCAATACTCCGATTTTAATATGATTAAGATAATACTCTTTTTAAAATTCTACCGTGAAGCCTTAAAAGGAACCTTACCTTAAAGGAACACCGAGTCACGAAATGCGGAGGATTTTCTTTCTGTTCGCCATGCAGTCTCAACTTACAACAGAAGTCGAAAGTTAAAAATGAAACACCCGAAATTGCATGAAACTCTGGATAACTTGTGATGCAACTAATTGTTTTATACTGGAACTTGCCTTCAAAAAGTGCTTTCCTTGGTCTTATCCACATTTATTGCATGTTGAACACACGTCCACCACAACAGGAAGTAAAAAAAACCTGAACTGCGTTAATTGCGTTAATTTTTTTTAACGGGTTAATTATTTAAAATTAATCGCATGCGTTAACGCGTTAATTTTGACAGCGCTAATATATATATATACATACAGTATATATATATATTATATATATATATATACCCTTTTCCATCTATTTTTCTCTTTCATTCCTTTCATCCCCTCATCCTCTACTGCTTTCTATGTTTCCATCCATTAACTAACCCAACCACTTATCAATCCATTCTTCAATTCTTTCATTTTTTTCTTTCTTTTTCTTTCTTTCTTTCTTTCTTTCTTTCTTTCTTACTTACTTACTTACTTACTTACTTACTTACTTCCATCCATACTTTCTGCATAGTTTAAACACATTTATAAAGCCAGTGGGTGTGATCAACAGTCTTGTTGTAATTTGCAAGTTTTCTCAATGTGGCTGGAGGGACTCAAGTAGGACGCTTATGCATTTATGCTAATATATCAGGCTTCAAAGCGGTTGTGCGCTGGACCAAGCCATGCAACGTTACCTTGGGAGGTGCGTCAGAGCCGGGGTACTCGCGCTGGTCCAGCTTGTTCCAGCGCTGCATGAGTTTAATAACCATGGGATTGCTGAAGTCCACCAGCTGAAAGCCTGTCACATTGGCTCCCCCATGCATGAAACGCTCCAGATTGATGTCCTTAAAACCCTGCCAGAGCAAAGAAGGGGAAAGAGTAAGAAATACAGCGAGAGGGAGAGAGATTATTAAAACGTCGTCGGCAATGCAGCGCTATGATAAGAGAAATTCCACAAACATTCATATCCAGCTTGCCTCTCTGAGCCAATTCTGTGCACAGCCAGAGAGCAGGGAGAGAGAGCACGCTCTGCAGCTCCCAGCATCATTAAAACACTGTCACCAGCGCTCACACTGGAATACGAATTAGTCTCTCAAATTGACGTATCTTGCTTAAAGAAAAGCGAGGATTAAGAAAGAAAAAGAACGAGGGAGGGCAGGAAACAGAGAGGACAAGACAACTAAAGAGATGGAAAGAGAGAGAGAGACCAGTGGAGAGGAATGTGTCGAAAGGAAGAGATAAAACAGCATATGAAAGGAGGACAAGCTGACAGGGAAAATAAGGCGATAAAGGAATACAATTTAGCTCACCAAATTTGCCATGATGTAATGGTAGCCTTTGACATGCTTGCCGACACTCACAATCTGCAGAGATAAACCAGACATTGCAGTGAGGGTAAATCCTAAAAGCAAATACAGTTGTCGGCATTCACCCAGCATATGAATCTACAGCAGAGCTGTAAGCCGTAGGGAAAGCAAAATTCTGCTGTTATTAATTATTTCTATTCAAACAAGCTGCCTTTTCCCATACTGCTCTGTAAATTGAGGAATATTAAAGCAAACAGCGGCTAGAATACATCTTAAAACTGCTTTGACAGCTATAAAATGTTGTAAAAAGAAATATCAAGGGATCAGTTTGCAGGGAATAAAGAAATATGCCTGTCTAATGTGTCATTTCAGGAAATCTGTTCTTTGTTCCCTCAGGACCTTGTGCTTGTGAATATTTCTTTTTAGTTAAGCATGATGCACTACATTTGGTACAGTGTGCAGACCCTAAAAAACATTTGCAACCAATCTATTTGCAATTCTCTATGATTGTGAATTTCATATGCCATTATGTTAATGTTTAAAGAGACCGCTTACCCAAAAACATCATCCTTCACACTTATTTTGTTCCAAACCTGCATACATGTTTTTGCTTTTTCTTAACACAATGTAATATATTTAGAAAAATGGCTGGTTCAACTTGCAAACTATTAAATAATAACAATAATAAAATAATGATAATTTTATTACAATATATACACTTTATAACATAGCATAATGTATACTATACATGTTACTACTACTACTACATGGTTCTATGCATTTTACTTTTCTTAATTGGATTAAAGTGATTTTTTTTTTTAAAAATGCATGTGTCAAGCACTTTTTTAAGCCTATCTCACCTGTTCCAGCATGTTGTTCAGTCTCTCTGCCTCCAGGTCTATGACAAACGTCTTTTCCTGCCTTCGGTCCAGGTCTTCCAGAAGTTGCCGGTAACTGGCATCATTAAAGTTCTCCACACATATGGCGCTGACCTGCCAACCATTCTGGCCTGCCTTTTCCATGATGGCCTGCAGTATGGAATACCCTAAGACAAGAAAAAGGCATCTGATCAGCGTGCGCATCAAACCACCGAAGGCTTGAACCATTGAGCCGTGTCTCTGTTATTCAGAAAGAATGTGATTTGTGGCACTGTCAGTGAGTCATTCCTGCGCCAGTGCGGTACTCTCTCATCTGCAGCAGCAGGCCTGTGAGCCATCACTGATACCAACCTCCCTACCTTTCATTTTAGGCCTCAATCCCCATGAAAGCGTACAGTCCCAGAAGCCCCAACAGTATCCGGAAAAAAACAAAAACACCCTCTAATTTTCAGTTGCATCCCTAAAATAGAAGGCGTCATCGTGCAGTGATAAAAAGAGAAGAAGCTGTTTTTTGTCACATTCTCCAAGGTGTGATTGAGGCTCTATTACAGCTCTTGTGATTCCTGCTATTGGCCTCAGTGCTGCTTGTACTAATCAGGCAGGGCTGGTGTTGGATATGTTAATCTAGCTGTTTGAAATAGGCACTTGGAGCCTCTGAGGCCCACTTGACTCCAAGATGAGCAGATGTCCCTGCAAAACGGACCCTTATGGTCACAATCAGAATTTGGCAACGCAGCTCTCTCGGCTCCACTATTTAATGGATTAACCTGTGCTTGATCTGGCAACCCTGTTGCTCAATCGGGTGCCGTGTCTGTTCGCTATTAGTTTATATACTAAATAGCCAAACGGGGAGGTTTTTATGCTAGTATATGGATCTGTTATACACTTACCGGCCAATTTATTATGTACACCTTACCAGTACTGGGTTGGACCCATTTTGCCTTCAGAACTGCCTTATTCCTTCGTGGCATAGATTCAACAATGTACTGGAAATATTCCTCAGAACTTTTGGTCCATATTGACATGATAGCATCAAGCAGTTGCTGCAGATTTGTCGGCTGCATATCTATAATGCGAATCTCCCATTCCACCACATTTCAGAGGTTCTCATTTGGATTGAGCTTTGGTAACTGTGGAGGCCATTTGAGTACAATGAACCACCACCAGCCTGAACCGTTGATACAAGCCAGGATGGATTTATGCTTTAATTTTGTTGACGTCAAATTCTGACCCTACCAACCGAATGTCACAGCAGAAATCAAGACTCATCAGTCCAGGTAATGTTTTTTCAATCTTCTATTGTCCAATTTTGGTGAGCCTGTGTGAATTGTAGCCTTAGTTTCCTGTTCTTAGCTGAAAGGAGTGGCACCCAGTATGGTCTTCTGCTGCAGTAGCCCTTTTCCCTTAAGGTTTGACATGTTGTGTGTTCAGAGATGCTCTTCTACATACCTCGATTGCAACGAGTGGTTATTTGAGTTGCTGTTGTCTTTCTATCTGCTCGAACCAGTCTGGCCATTCTCCTCTGACCACTGGCATGGCCAAGGCATTTGTGCCCACAGAACTACAGCTTACTGTATATTTTCTCTTTTTCTGACCATTCTCTGTAAACTCTAGAGATGGTAAAACGTGCAAATCCCAGTATATCAGCAGTTTCTGAAATACTCAGACCATCCCGTCGGGCACCAACAACCATGCCACGTTTAAAGTCACTTAAATCACCTTTCTACCCCATTCTGATGCTCATTTTGAACTGCAGCAGATGGTTTTGACCATGTCTACATGCCTACTGTAAATCCATTGAGTTGCTACCTTGTGATTGGCTGATTAGAAATTTGTAAATGAGCAGTTGGACAGGTGTACCTAATAAAGTGAGTCAGCCTAGTAAAGTCAGTGAGTGTAAATTGGAGTGTGTCCAATAAAGAAATAAAATTAACATTTTACTTCTGTAACTGATCTACTTACTGTAGATCCATAACACATTTTCTTAGCAGCCTATTGGTTTTCATTAGCTGCCTTTAGCCAGTTTGTGTTTACAACATGTATCATTGCATCCCTGAATCTGCAAAACGAAACTCATATGGTACATTGAGAATGAAATCACTGAGTGTGTGTAAACTCAAGTGTTTTTACAGTAGCTGTGACAAATCTAAACGTAACTGACTGGCCACAGTGTTCATAAACTCAAGAGAATGCGGGTGATTGCTTTTATTCTCAAAGCTGAAAGAAATCTGATGAAACATGCACAGATCTAAGTGTAAGCCTGCAAACTGTCACTTTTCATTTACGTTCACATTTAACTTCAATCTGGAATTTACACAGGGGCATTTGTTTTGTCCTCTTGAATTTGTGGCATATTTTTGTAAGTCATGGTGTGATCAACCCTGATGTACATGCGTGGAAACTTTTTGAACAATAAGGTAATGCTTTATGAATCTTATGATAAGGGTGTTTTTTCACACCGGATGTAGTAGACCTCTAAAACTAAATTAACTAAATTTTAAACTTTTAAAACTTTAAAAAAGACAGTGGACCCAAAATAAAGCACTTTATAATAGGTACACGATATGAACCATTTATTAAGCATTAGCAAATAGTTAATTCATTATCTGTTAAGAATGAACTCTTCATTAATAGATGTCAGTGAGCAGTTAATAACTGCAGATACAAATGCTGTATTCTTGACTTTAAAGCATATATATAATGTGCTTAATGATTGTATTTTCATATTTGTTAATTATTATTTTTCATTACTAAATTATTATATTATTTACAAACCAGTTATTTGAGAGAAGTTGCTGTTTTTTAAAGACTTTTCAGAATGTATAAGTAAATTATTATTAAGCTATTTATACTAACAGTTAATTTGTATGTTAATAAATGCTTTATAAACAACTTCAGCCAGTTTTGTGACCTATTCTAAAGTGAGGACTTTACATGCTTTATATAACCCCTAATAAATGACAATTAAAGCCTTATAAACAGGTAAAACTGGTTCTTTTCGACTTTGTGCCTTTATTAATCTGGGGTCGCCAAAACGGAATGAACCACTTACTTATCCAGCACATGTTTTACACAGCAGATGCCCTTCCAGCTGCAGCCCATACACACACATACACTACAGACAATTTAGCCTACCCAATTCACCTGTACTGCATGTCTTTGGACAGTGGGGGAAACCGGAGCACCCGGAGGAAACCCATGCGAATGTGGGGAGAACATGCAAACTCTTCACAGAAATGCCAACTGACCCAGCCGAGGCTTAAACAATTGATCTTCTTGCTGTCAGGCGAAAACAATACCTACTGCACCCATGCGTCACCCAAGAAAGAATATAAACAACTTTATTCATTTCTATTCAGTTGAATAAGAATAAATGAATCAGTATCAAATGAGAAATAAATCTTTGCAATCTTAACTAAAATAAAATTACTGTGCTGTTTAAACATCGCATTGAAATGTTGTAAGGCAAGGCAAGTTTATTTATATAGCACATTTCATACACAGTGGCAATTCAAAGTCCTTTACATAAACAAGAATAAAAAAGACAAGTCTAAGAAGAAAAAAAACTAACAATAGAAATTTTTAAAAAGAGATAAAAATTTGTTAAAACAGGTTATAAAAAAATCAAAAAGAGAAAATAACATAATAATGCGATCTGTCGGATGCAGCATAGTGCTCATTCAGTAAAGGTACAGCTAAACAGATGTGTTTTCAGTCTTGATGTAAATGTGCCTAATGTTGGAGCACATCTGATCATTTCTGGAAGCTGATTCCAGCAGCGAGGGGCGATTCACCCTGATCTTGACTGAACTCTTGGAATTTCTAGTTTATTTGAACCTAAAGATCTGAGTGATCTGTTAGGTTTGTATTCAGTGAGCATATCTGTAATGTATTGAAGTCCTAGGCTATTTAGTGATTTATAGACAAGTAATAATACTTTAAAATCTATTCTGAATGTAACTGGGAGCTAGTGTAAAGACCTGAGGACAGATGTGATGTGCTCTGATTTTCTGGTTCTGGTCAGAATCCTGGCTGTAGCATTCTGGATGAGCTGCAACTGTCTGACTGTCTTTTTTTTTTTGAAGGTCAGTGGGGTGACAGTTACAGTAATCCACCCTGCTGCTGATGAAAGCATGAACAAGCTTCTCTAAGTCTTTACTGGAAACAAAGCATCTGATTCTTGCAATGTTTTTATGATGATAGTATGCTGATTTACTGACTGCTTTGACATGACTATTGAAACTCAGATCTGACTCCAGAGTCACACCAAGATTTTTGACCTTATTTTTTTTTTATTTGACCTTTTGACCCTCCAGTTTTCTCTTTGTTTAACTGAAGAAAGTTTTGGCACATCCAGTTGTTAATTTCATCAATGCATTGGCAGAGGGTGTCAATGGGGCTGTAGTCATTAGGCAGTAGGGCTAGGTAGATCTAGTTGTCATCAGCATAGCTGTGGTAGGAGATTTGATTCTTTCTCATTATTTAGCTCAAAATGAGATCATAATATATCATAATTGTATTATAATATATTGTTAAATTAATATATTGTTGTTGCTGTTTCATCCAATTTTATGTTGTATTTTGACACTCCTGTTATTCGGCAATGTTTAAACTTCACACTAATTTTACTTTTTTTAGAAAAGATTGCAAAGACGTATTGTTCATTTAATACTGAGCCGTTATAAAGCATAAATAATCCTCACTTTAGATCAGGTCACAAAACTGGATGAAGTTGAGTGAAAAGGTCACGAAACACCAAAACACATTTTTTGAGATGCTGACATTCATATATGTTTCTCACACTGCTGAAAACCTTATTAGGACACATATATTTCACAAAAAAAGTGAAAATTGGTTGTTTTTGCATTATTTCGAGCAAATTCGTTCTTCTGGTTTGAAAATAAATTTTGAAGCTGCGTCACAGCGATTAGATTCTTGTGTGAATTCCAGCGTGTATACTGGATGTCTGTACCAGTGAGTACAACGTGTTGTCTTTGAGCTTGCAGCATTAATTCAGGAGCAAGACTTGGTTCGAACCAATCAGCGATCTCTATGGTGTATAAGGTGCAACTTAATTAATATGCATGATATAGCTTCGAAGACCTTTTTTTTACCTGTTACAGTGCTGAAACAGCAGAGAGACGACAAGTTGTGTTGCCAACCATATTTAAAACAAGTGGAAGAAGAAGAATTGTTTGGAGACATGTGTCGTCAGTGTTGAGTTTATAAATTAGCTGCAACAAACGTTTTGCTGCCATGAGCGAAGCTGGACTCACATGTGGATTACAGTGCTCTGCTAACACTCGACACAAATATGCTTGTAAGGAACATTTTTTTACCTGAGAGCTTTCGCATCTGAAATGGTGAAATCAGGATTTTCCACTCATCTTCTTTTAAAAATGATTCGGTTCAAGTTTGTGTTGATTGACCTGTCTACGGATTGGTAAGTGTGTGTGTGTGTTCTTTGTGCGGCATCAAACATTCCATTAAAACTAAACGCTTCTATCCGTTCCTCGCATCCAATATCTCGTTTGTCACGGGGGGCATGCATGAAGTGTTCCTGAATGAAAGTGAAAGTGCCTAACTGCAGTTAAAGTCGACAAACCAATATTTTGGCAAGTAATTTGATTACTGACTTAATTTAGTCACTGTCTGTTTCCCCTGCATCTGTTTGTTGTTTTGTTTCTGTGAAAATCAGCATGTGCCTAAACTGAAACTCCCATTTTTATGCAAACCCTTCCCTCTTTCCCTCCCCCGACACTAATACCTACACAGAGCTGGACACACCCACTTTTCTGACTTTTTTCAAACTAGATGTGTGAAAACACCCTGCTGAGACGATAGAGGGTTTAATGGCCCTTTAATAAAGCATTTATTAACATATGAATTAACCATTAGTATATGCCTGAATAATAATAATATATAAATGTTGATTTTGAATGTTGAATATAGTTTACTAATCATTTACTAACTCATTCTGAATAATCATAAAAAAACTCTCAACTACTCTTAAATACAAATAATTTGTAAATATTGTAATACTTAATTTAGTCATGAAAAATTAATCAGTAATAAAGTATGAAGGTACAATCATTAAGCACATTTTAAATGTGGTTTTAAGTCAAGAATACAGAATTTGTATCTGCAGTTATAAACTGCCAACTAACGTCTGTTAATGTAGAGTTAATGTTTAACAAATAATGAACTCACTCTTTGCTAATGCTTAATAGATGATTCATAGTCTGTACCTATTATAAAACTGTTATCACTTACTCCTGTCTTTCTTTTTTCTGTAGAACACAAGATTTTTAAAAAAGTCTACTCAAATCAGTATTTTTTGGACCTCATAAAAAAAGAGAATAAATGAGTCATTGAAACAGATATTAAAGGCAAGCAAGCACTAACCTGTTTGTATCTAGTAATCCAGCATTTAAATCATTCAAGCCACCATCAGACCGCCAGCATTAAACGGTAAATGTTTTATCAGCATCACTGAGTAAAATCCACAACCTTGGTGTTTCTAGCATCATGTTCAAAAACAGCTGAGCTACAGTAACATTATTCATTAAATGCAGTTTGATCGACCACAGTGTTTACCAATGCCCTCATGCTCCCTGGATACATGTAACATAAATAGCCATGAATTAACATATCAAAGCACCATACATTATACCTGAAGTGGACATTTTAACACACCAGCATGTTAAACAAACAGCAATCAGTCAAGTAGGCTGATTACATACACATTCACCAGCGAACCTTCCCAAGCGCACGCACCATACCCGTTCTCCACCCTCAATATCTGCAGACACCTGCAGTATCGACCACTATCTCACAGCCAAAACTCATCTGCCATCCATTTCAAATCTCTGACGCTAATAATTCAAGCCTCCCAATGGAGAATCAAGCTCTGATTAATAGCTGATAAATCTGTAGCTTTGGGTATCATCGCGTTTGTGAATATCTGAGTGTGTGTGTGTTTATGTGTGCGTTTGTGCAGAACCAACAAGAACCCGAATAAGCATTAGCGCTGCCAGCATCCTCCCTTCCCCCTTCATCATCTCCATCCAGCCCAGCAGGGGGAAACAGCCCTGAATATGTGCGTGTGTGTGTATATGTGTGTGTGTGTGTGTGTGTGTGTGTGTGTGTGTTACATACAGACAGAAGAGAGAGACAGAGAGAGAAGGGATGGAGAACAGACCATGAAAACGCAGTGAAGTGCCAACCTCTTACACTAAACCATTCATCATGTCCGCGTCCCACTCAGATTGTATCTGTTCTGAAGCTCTCACAGCAGACTGAGTCTAAAGCAACTCAGCCAATAGTCTAAACAAGGACCATCAGGGCAAAATCTGTGATTTTCAAGCGCTCCAAAAGCACTCACATTGGCCAGCCGAGAGGACATATTATTTGAAAGAGCTCAACGCTGTTTTAGATATTTGTAGCCATGGTTTCAAAAGGGAGGGATGGCAAATTATTTTTTTATTATATTAATAATTATTTTAAAGGGTCACAAAACAACAATGTAGGCAAAAACAGAAATTGTACATTCAGAAACATTTACATGGCAACTGATTCTAGTTTATTGCAGTATTACGTATGCCAGGCAGGTATTTGGCAGTTAGTAAACAGGGACGGGCTGGTGTTGGCTTGGTGCTGGTGTATATCCATCACAGACAATGGCATGTATAATTTGCCATGTGTGCATGATCCGTCTCCATTGTTGGTTGTTATATGAAGTAAATCCACACTACGCTGATGAATCGTTAGCAAAGCACAACAACACTACCACACACTCCCCCATTGTGTGTTTGTTAGTTTTTGTCTTTTATCTTTACCTGCCTAAACATGTACTATGCACAAAATTAATTTTGTTTTCAAAGACTCTCATTTAATGGTGTTTACAATAGAAGCATTTTCCAAAACTTTGACTTTTTTTTTAGATTTGTGCAATTACATTCCCAAAAAAGTTTCCCATTTTTTGCTGAATATGTTGTCATGTGGCAGACCAGTGGCTCAGTGGTTAGCATTGTCGCCTCACAGCAAGAAGGTCGCTGGTTCGAGTTCCGACTGGGCCGTTCGCATTTCTGTGTAGAGTTATCATGTTCTTGCTCGTGTGGTTTTCCTCCGAGTGCTCTGGTTTCACCCACAGTCCAAAGATATGCACTAGGTGAATTGAATAAACGAAATTAGCCATAGTGTGTATGGATGTGAGTGTATGGGTGTTTCACAGTACTGGGTTGCAGTTGAACGGGCATCTGCAGCATAAAACATATGCTGGATAAGTTGCCGGTTCATTTCAACAATGAATAACTTTTCGATTTTCAGATAGATTTGTTCAAAGCTTTTACTGTTTGTGTGGCTGAAAATTGCTCCCACACCTATATTTGAAAGCTCAATAGAAGTTTTACAAAATTTACATTCAGCTTTTCTGTCATTACTTTAACACCTAGTCTTTGAAGTGGTCATTTTAAAGCTTGATAACTGCAATTGACATCAGTGACTTCCAGTTGATGAGCGTTAAATGAATAAAATGAAGCTGGAAAAATACATTAACATAATGGTAAAATAATAACAATATTAAAATGATTTTAGGTAAAATATTATTTTGCATGACTTTAATGGAAAGCATGAAAACAACAACAAATAGTCTTTTGGTTTTATATTTGTTGAAGGTTTTTACTGTTTGTGTGGCTGCTAAGTCCTCCCACTACCATTTTTGATAGCTCGATAGAAGTTTAATTAACTTTTAGCTTTTCTGTTGTTACTTTATAAACCCAGTCTTTGAAGTGGTCATTTTAAAGGTTGTTAGCCATAGTTAACAGGTACAGTCTCATGGCTGCATTTGACTTCAGTCAAGTTGATGAGAGTGATAGGATTAAAATGGAGCTGAACAATACACTAACAATAACCATGAGCATGTCATAACAATGCCTATTGTTATTGTTAATTTAGAGAAAAAATGCATTTTGATAAATAGAAGCTAAAATTTTAAGCAACAAACAAAAATCACTGATATTTCATGACTTCCGATGTCTGGAATAGACCTATCTACCCTATCTACCTTCAAAATAGATAGGGCTGCACAATATATCGTCTCAGCATTGATATTGCAATAGTGGCATCACAGGATGCTTGAGTCTAAATTATAATTGAACAGGAGCCACTGAGCACATGTGATTTGAAGAATCACTGCAGAGTTTAACCACTATAGAATTTAAAACATTTGGGGACAAGAAATTATGATGCTTGGAGGTGTAACAAAAATTAATTGTATTTGATTATTTTTTTACAATTATGACTATACTGCGTCATTTTACATTTGCACTGCAAAAAATGCTTCTCTTAAAAAGATTTTTGTATATCTAAAGGTCTAAATGACAAAAATGTATAAAATGGTTTCAAATAAAACAAATTACCTAATTTTAACTTATTATTTCTGAAAACTTTTTTTTACTTGTTTACAGAATGGTTCTTGACTTAAGAATTTTTATATTTGAAAAAAGTTTTTTTTATTTTTTTATTGTGATCCTTCAATTTCAGGTTGTTCCAATATCGTACAGCTCTAATTCCAGTATTTCTAAGGTCCATGGGAACCCTCTACATTACTTCATGTAGCGTCTTGCGTATCACATCTGTTAATATACATTGTAAGAGAAAACTGGTTCAGTTTGAGCTTTTTTGTTTGAAAATAAGTTTTAAATGTTTAAAACTGACATTATAGGAAGGGACGTGGAAGAAGACGGGACTATTTTGTGAGATGTTGGTCTCATTACTATTCATGAGGCTTTGTGTGTGCTTATCTTATTAGAAGCTGTTTCGTTTTAACCATTCGTGACAGCATGCATTGCTATGACAGATGCGGTAAACTGTGAGATCGCGTGCACTTGTTTTTGCTTTGCAAGAGTTTCTGAGTGGCAGAAATGCTCATCATGCTGTATAATGTAAGTCTCTGACACAAAAGCTATTCATTCAATATGTGAGTTTAACCATATTTGTAAAATGTATAAAGTGGTCTCTTATTTTTTTCCCAAGGCTTTATTTTCGAAGCAGCGTACAAAATGCAATTGGCTTTGCATTTATGTGGATTAAATGACAGCAATCACAGGGTATTTGTGTGTTTGTGTAATGTACAGTGAGCTTACAAAAGCATGTATAATGTACTTTCATTTTGTTGCGTGTAATAGTGAATTGCAGGGTGCATTTGTGAGAAGCTGGGATGCTTTTAACTCCATCGAAGCGAAACAAAACCATCTGAGTCTGAAGATGCTGTTGAAAATGCCCTCTTCTCAGACATTCTCATCAGAACAGTGATGATAACAAACCTCACAAAATAAGCTGTTTCATGACTCTTTAAAAAAACATTCACTCTAAAAGACACTGCATAATAAACATAAAATATAAGGTCCATTTATAACTATATAAGCATAAATTAATTTATAAAAATATTAATACATTTAAGTCATTAAATTATAGTAAATGCATAAATGCACAAAACCACAATACTTTATAATAATAATAATAATAATAATAATAATAATAATAATTATAATTATTATTATTATTCATAATAATATTAGTTATTATTATTATCATAAACAAACTTTGTATAATTCCTTTTATATTAAAACAAAGCAGAATCAATAAAAT
This sequence comes from Danio rerio, assembly GCF_052040795.2. Lineage (NCBI taxonomy): Eukaryota > Metazoa > Chordata > Actinopteri > Cypriniformes > Danionidae > Danio > Danio rerio. Next base: position 23,379,886 of record NC_141041.1, on the reverse strand, counting down.
ATTATTATATTGCATTTGTTGTTATTTTATTTGCATAAAATTATATATTTAATACATAAATAATTACATTTATTCATTAAAAAATAAATAATAATAATAATAATCATTTTTCCTTGTTGCTGGTATGTAACACAAGCAAGGTTCCCGTGGCTGTACTCAATATATTTTTAGACAACATAAAGGCATATTACAAATTATAAACACACTTGGTTTTAATACACTGCACGACCACATTAAACAGACTACAAATTTTATTCCAGTTATTATTAATTTACAAATGTATTTATTCATAATTAAGAATAGCAGCAAGACTAGTTGTTTATACTTTATACTATGACAATAAAACTACTACTACTACTACTACTAACAATAATAATAATAATAACGTAGACTAACCATATTCCATACACAACGATGTTCTGTACAGATTAACTTTTAACACCAATCTTTGAATAAATACTTACGGGTCGTAGACAAGCTATACATCTGTGTAATTTTTGTGTCTCACTTTTTTATCCCAGATCACAACAGAGACCCTTCTACCAAATGTTTCTGAAAAAAAATCTGTAAGTTTGCTACGTCCACTCAATGAGGTTGAAAATGAACAGTGGGCAAGATTAAGTTGCAAGTGTCGCTTGGGAGGGGAGACATTTAGAGCAAGGAAAATATGCATTTGAATTTAATTCATGCATAACACAATATTACATTGTTTTTGAAATCAATATCATCACAAATTGTTAAGTAAATTACCTTTTGTTGAATAAATGTTTTGAAATGGCGATATTTAAACATCAGTTGTCAGTGATGATAACTACAGCGCAACTCTCCACAAGAGAGAGCCTGAGAGACGGGCTTCAAATGCTATTTGCCCATCATCTTTGTGCATCAATAATGTTTCTATTCATAAAAGGTCAGTTAAGTTAGCTTTAACTTGCATTCATATAATGTTTTAATATTTTAAATTGTCACGCTATAATAAAACTTAATCTAAAACTTGAATGATTGTAACATGCTTTCATTGTAAACTTTCACAAATCCATATTAAATTTAAGATTAACTTCAAGTTAAACACAATAATAGTATTTTCTGACATAATTTTTTTAATAAGACTTCTGACAATGACCAATTTTGCCAGTGAATTAAAGTTATGCGCCATGTACGGAACACTACTGATCAGAGAATGATCACACAAACATGCTTACATGGCTTTCAATGATGGAGGAGAGGTCGCTTGAATGCGTGGAAGAGCAGAAAGTGTACGGAACACGGTTAGTCTACGTCAATAATAATACAGGTATTTGGTAATTAACAAAAGCAAGGCTCTCAAGACTGTACAGTGCAAAACGTATTAACAATAATTTACTAGAGTTATCTATCAGATGATTCTCAAATTGTTTCATGAGTTCACACTTAGCTGATGATTGATAATAAAGCGTATTTGGCATGCTGTCCCAGGAGAGAGCCCTGAATTCAAACGTTCCTAGAGCCCAGAGCTCTCTCCAGATTAAAGGGTGAGAGGGAAGTTTGAGCTCAGGTAGATCTGGAGAACTCCCTTGCTAATAAATGACACATTATGAATTACTTTGGAAATATACAGCTGACTAGAACTCATCTATAGTGCCAAATTGCTTTGGTCAGTTGGCTTATGTCATGAAAGGAAACCGGGAAACCTGGAGGAAACCCACGCGAGCACAGGGAGAACATGTAAACTCCACATAGAAATGTCAGCTGGCCTGGTAAGGACTTGAACCAGTGACGTTCTTGCTGTGAGGCAACAGTGCTAACTACTGGGCCGTCGTGCTGCGCTGTCTAGAAAGGAAGGAGTAGGGGTGGAAGGAGGGATTCTTCAAAATGAAGATACTGAGGTAAGAAATTCTGTTTGTTTATGGTGAGTTAAGAATTCACTGATTGGTGGATTGTGTATTAACTAACAATGCTGGACCAGCCATGTTCAATAAGCATGCACTCCTCTCGAAATTAGTTCATAAATAGACTACACTTAAATTCTGCTTTTATAAAAAATAAAGTGCTGATGGACTCAAAGTTCAGTCTGTAGTTGAGCCGTCCTGCACCTATGAATTCAACGGCACAGCATGCAATCTCATAGCTTATTACTTAATATAAAACTTTTAAAGTCTCATTTACAGTCTAAGGACTTGAATCTGGATTTACTTCTGATTTTGCTAACATTTAAAAAATATTTGATATAGCCCACCATATGGCAAATTTAGCAAATAAGTGACCATATGGGTTGTGAACAAAAAACTTATGTCTGTGGCAGATGTGACAGAAACTCCCAAGAAATCTGCACATCAGGAACATCCGCGATCTGACAGAGAACAGCACATCTTAAACCTGTACAAGACAGCACTGATGACTTATGCTATTTATAGGATTTTCTGCAATGGGCTCTCAAGAATTAGTCTTAAGTCAGCATAAAGATATTGTGCTCATCTTTCAAAATAAGTTTTGGTGCAACTTCGAGTATTGTCAAAGTCTAACACAGCAGCACAAGATAGAGAAGCAAAAAGAAATGAAAAGGTACTAATAGAGAGAACAGAGCAGAAGCATAATTATGTAAGAAACAGTTGTGTTCTGGCCAGAAAAAAAACAGTATTGTGTACCTGGGAGTTTAAAAACCTTCAGAAGCTTCTCTTTCAAAACATTTACGCCCCATTCACTCGGGCTTCAGCATCAATGCTTGACAAAGGCGTGTGTGAAGTTGGGGCTGACGCGATTATAGCAGCATCAGCCAATGGAATTAATCAGCAATAGGCCACTGTCTGAGCTTGTGTATTTGCATTAGGGTTGTAACAGTATGAATTTTTTACGGTATGATAATCGTCTAAAACAATACCACGGTTTAACGGTTTCGCGGTATACGGTATGTTACAAATGTTACAAAATAATAGAACAGTGAAGCAAATTTGACTTTTTCCAAATAATATATTTTCAGTTACTATAAACAACACCACTTACAATGAACAAATAAAAAATAAGAAAATAATAAATAATGTGTCAAAGTCCAAATAAAGTCCAAATAAACATGGTGCAGTCTACAATGCAGACAAACAGCTGCACCTTCATTTGTGTCTTTTGAAAACAGCAAGAGCAGCAGTTCGTCTTTGCTGTGTCACTGTTTTGTCATGTTTCTGTGCTGCTGTGCATGCAAAAGTACTTAGTATGAGAATTATTTCATGCAAAACTTTTTTTTTTGCGTTTTATTTAGCCGCGCATAAATGTACAGCCTATCTCTCATTCCGTGTTGTTCAAAAAGCTTGTTGTTGGTTCACAAACAAAAGCGAAACCTATGCTTATTGGTTGTGATACAGCGAGTTTGAACCAATCTGGGCATGGAGGAGGGACAATGCATCAATGTATCATGTCTGGTTTGTCCGGAGACACAGTGACGAGCGTTTCTTTGTCAAATCAGCGTTGTCAAATTTTGATGACGTAACCGCACTGATTCCGGAGCCTCTGAAAGTCCGCGAATGGTATGTGATACAGCACCGGAAAGCTGAGATTCTCTTCTTTATGCCAATCTTTGAATTGTATGAATCGGATCAGCGGATCAAAAGTTATTAAACATTTAAGAGCAATACTTATTTTTAGCCGCGGGCGGCTGTCTCGATCTTTAAGGGTTAAAACCGTTGATATGCAATTGTTCATGGTATGATAATCGTGCACGTTCAAATCGTGGTAGACCGTCATACCGGTATATTGTTACAACCCTAATTTGCATACAGCAATCTGACGCTTCCGGCACTTGAAAAGTTGAGCAAGTCCCAACTTCTGCAGCGACCACTGAAGCGGCGCCGATGGATCCACAATGCAGTTCGGCAACACCTGACATCACCCATTCAAAGTCAATGGGAAGCGTTGAAGCTGACGCCCTGTGTGAATGGGGCATTACTGGAAATCAAAACAGAGTGGCCATCATTTCTGGTCACCTGACTCCATGAGATGAACATTTGAGAAGTAGTTATATTGATTTAGGTTATAAATGCTCCTCAAAGCAGTCTTCCACACATTCTTCAAAGCCTTAAAGTAAGTATATTACTTTAATTCTTTGTTGGAAAAGGGAACAAAATGATTCACATGACTCGTGCACTGTATTCCAAGTCTTATGAAGTCATATGCCAGCTTTTTTGTGAGCTTTTTTGTGAGGACAAACATTATTTGTTATTCTTTGAAAATCTGAAAAGGAAAAAACTTAACCCAAAAATGAAAATCCTACCATGAAGTCACAGTATGTACAGGTACAGGTATTTTAAAATGTGCATTTTAACTAAGGGGTCCATACTGATTTCTTAAATGTACAAATGTACACTATAAGCACATAAGAATTTCAAGAAGTAAACCTTTGTTCTTCATAGAGACTATTATATGGCCTTTAGATACATGGATGCTTTGATATTTTGAAAAGTGACAGCTTTTGTTCCTTTATTTCTGAGAGTGTATGATTAACTTGTAGATGTTTTAATTTTAAATCAATAACAAAGACAGAGCTTGATGATCCAGTAAAGAAGCACAGGTCTATCATCTGCCATCATGAATGGATTATTTAAATTCACATTATTTAATTTTAATGTAATAAAATGACTGGAAGAAACACAATGTTAACTGATAAATTGTTACTCATACGCAGGTCATTTTATCTGTCAAGTTAAATTATTGTAACAGTTTTACGTGAATGAAGTTATCATAAAAATAAATTTTACTGCAGTGAATGTAATGTCGTAACATTGCTGTCTAGGTGCCTGGCATGAGGCAATAGTTGTACAGTACAAAGCAGTTAGCTATAACTGTAATTAAAATATCATAAAAAGGTAATGTAACACAGTTGCTCAGCTGTCTAATAAAACACACGCAAGATCTCACATTCTTTTATTTCATAACTCCTCTTGTGCTTAAATCTTCCTGAGCCACTAGTATAATTTAGTGGACTGCTACACAATAAAACTATTATTGTCAGGCAAAACCCTTGATTGTACCAAAGATGAACAAATGTCCTACAGGTTTTATGAGGTTAAAGGGCTAGTTCACCCAAAATTAGTTAGCTGGCTAGCTCTTTGCAACTTTCACTTGGTCGCCCACTGAAGCTAAGCAGGGCTGCGCCCAGACAGTACCTGGATGGGAGACCAGACGGGAAAGCTAGGTTGTTGCCAGAAATGGTGTTTGTGAGACCAGCAGGGGGCACTCAACCTGTGGTTGGTGTGGGTGCTTATGCCCTAGAATATTGATGGGGACTCTTTACTGCTCATTGAGTGCTGTCTTTCGAATGAACCGAGGTCTTGACTCTTTGTAAAAATCCCAGGATGTCCTTCGAAAAGAGTAGGGGTTTAACACTGGCATCCTGGTCAAATTTGTCCACTGGCCTTATGTCCATCATGGCCTCCTAACCATCCACATATCATAATTGGCCTCTCCACCAATCAGCAGGAGAGTGGTGCATGGTCAGGCGCAATATGGCTGCCGTCCCGTCATCCAGGTGGATGCTGCACACTTGTGGTGGATCAGGAGATTTCCCCCAAAACAGTGTAAAGCGCTTTGAATGTCCAGAAAATCTCTCTCTCTATATACTTGTAAGGAATTATTACAATTATTATAAAAATGTTTTTTTCTGCCATAATTTACTCGGCCATGATTTGTCTGAAACCAATTTGCATTTTTTTTTTATTGAACACAAACCAAGATCTACTGTTTAAAACAAGAATGTTTTAATCTGGTAACCATCATCATTCATATACTGTTGGCAAATCAAATACTTTGGACATCCATTACTAGAGGTTACCATCATTCTTTAATATTTCCTTCTTTTGTGTTTAACAGTACAATAAACGTGGTTTGGAACAGGTCAATGGTGAGTAAACAATTCTTTTGTTAGGGGGTGAACTATCCATTTAAATGGCAGAGTTTTGAGTTAATTCTCCCTTTAAACAGTTTTTTTTTTTGAAGTTTCAAACAAATCAATGACAAATCAGACCAACTCTGAAATGAAAAAGAACAGATCATTCCCTAGATTTAAATTATCAGTAAATAAGGCTTTACATGTTTGTTAATCAAATTGCACAATAAATGGAGTAAGTGATTCTGAACTGTCTGAAGGAGCCTATAATAATTGAAGGATTTGCAAATGCAAAGCTACTTTACATGCAATCAGGGCAATTGTAGCATGTTTTATAATGTATAGGTTGTGTTTCAGTTATGCCCCACATCAACACTATAATGACTACTACTTTAACCTGTGAAAATTAAGAACGCATTTTAAATTGGAAACGATTGTTTCTTTTCAGTACAGACTGGCTGAAACGCAAACTATCCACAATTACTCTTTGACTGGTCTTCTGAAGAATTAAATATCATTCCCTGATTCGTCATGTCACTCTCATATAACCATTACACAACTGGTAGATGGCAAGAACTGATGCAGGCAAACATTGCACATGCCCACTGAGCATGAATGGTCACATATCATAAGTTTTAGTATATATAGTGGGAAAATTTTTCTAAAACACAGTAAAAATGCCAATACATATGGACAATGAGTGTTTTCACACTAAAGTGAAAACTTAAGTCCTTATCTGCCATTATATAAATAACCAAGGACCACATATTCAGCTAAAAAATCTTCTTCAATGCTCTACTGAAGAAGGAAAGAAATACATCTAAATGTTGGATGATTTGAGGATGAGTACATTAACAGGAAATGTTAATTTTTGGGTGATCTATCCCTTTAATATTCAAAGCCAGTATGCATACCTGTTAATCATTTTCACGGGCATTTCTCTGATCTACCCAGCAAAGTGAACTGTGCATTATTATGAGTGGGTGTTTAATTGTCTTACCCCTGTCGGTGTCGTAGAGAAAGACAAAGCGATTCCAGTCATAGTGGTCCAGCAGGCTGAGCAGGGCCCCTCGTATGGAGGGCCGCAGCTGTAAGACGAACTGGCTCTCGCCCTCGGTGGGGAAACTGGGTGTGATGAGGGAGATGTGCAGCGCGCCGCAGAATGATGTTAGCGTGTGAACCGACCTCTTGTCGTACAGGCCGAAAATGGCGAAGACGCCCCGTGAGTACTGGGAACAGACTGCAAAGCACAACAACAAAGAGGAAGAGAGAGTTAGATGCTTAAAACATTAATTACATAATTCCTGAGGGAGCGCTGAACATTTACTTCACTTTAGAGCATTAGGACCTAGCTTACGTTAGTGATCCTGTGTAGGGCTTTTCCGTAGGTGTTTGAAACATTAATGAAACAGCCTGGGAGACCCATCCACCACCTGAACAAGCGCATATATTTTCTACATGGATTCGATTACCAGTTCAGCTCATTTCTGCACCGTAGTACAAAATGTTACACAAGAACGAGTCATTTCAAAAACACAAAATACAAAAGGTATTGTTTAACACAAGTAGGGCTATAATAACTGAATAAAGTGATTTGTTGGCTTTCTGTTTCTTCTCCTTCAGAGGGAGATTCTAAGCTGGTACAAACAATTGTGATGTGTTACCTTTTATGTTTAAGATTAGTAGATCAATATTTAGTATATACACTCATCGGCCACTTTATTAGGTACACCTTTAATCAGTCAATCACATGGCAGCAACTCAATACATTAAGACTATTTGCTGGAGTTCAATTCGAGCCTCAGAATGGGGAAGTAAGGTGATTTCAGTGACTTTGAACGTGGCATGGTTGTTGGTACCAGACAGGCTGGTCTGAGTATTTCAGAAACTGCTAATATACTGGGATTTTCACGCACAACCATCCCTAGGGTTTATAGAGAACCAAAAAAAGAGAAAATATCTACCGAGCAGCAGTTCTGTGGGTATAAATGCCTTGTTCAAGCCAGAGGTCAGAGGAGAATGGCCAGACTGGTTTGAGCTGATAGAAAGGCAACGGTAACTCAAATAACCACTCGTGATTCTCATTACAACAGAGGTATGCAGAAAAGCATCTCTGAACACACAACAAGCCGAACCTTGAGGCCCCTCCTGTCAGCTAAGAACAGGAAACTAAGGCTACAATTCACACAAGCTCATCTAAAACGGACAATAGAAGATTGGAAAAACGTTGCCCAAGTCTCAATTTCAGCTGCGGCATTCAGATGGCAGTCAGAATTTAGCGTCAACAACATGAAAGCATGGATTCATCCTGCTTTGTATAAACGGTTCAGTCTGATTGTGGTGTAATGTTGTGGGGCATACTTTCTTGGCACACTTTGGGCCCATTAGCACTAATTGAACATCATATCAACGCCACAGCCTAGCTGAATATTGTTGCTGACCACGTCCATCCCTTTATGACCACAGTGTTCCCATCTTCAGATGGCTACTTCCAGCAGGATAACGCACCATGTCATAATGTGTGAATCATCTCAGACTGGTTTCTTGAACATGACAATGAGTTCACTGTACTCAAATGGCCTCCACAATCACCAGAGCTCAATCTAATAGAGCACCATTGGGATGTGGAGGAACAAGAGATTTGGATCATGGATGTGCAGCCAACAAATCTGCAGCAACTGCCTGATGCCATCATGACAATATGGAAAAAAATCTCTAAGGAATATTTACAGTACCTTGTTCAATCTATGTCTAAGGATTGAGGCAGTTCTGAAGGCAAAATGGGGTTCAACCCGGTACTAGTAAGGTGTACCTAATAAAATGGCCGGAGAGTGTATATTTTCATTTAGAGATTCAAGATTATGTTTTACAGGATAATTAAGCTACCACTGTATATTATCAGATATAAAATATAGCTTATCTCTAAATGTTGCTGTTGGTCAATAGCCTATGGAGCTTTGGAAAAACTGACCATTTGGAAATTCTTATTTTGTCTAAATTGACATTTTCCAGTTATCTTTTTGAGTAAAACAATATTTAAATTTTGTTTTGCAAACTACTGATGACATTTCTTCTAAAATTAAAATCAAAATAATATTTGTAAAGCATAAAAAAGTGGTCAGAAAAGTTATATCAATTTTAAAACAACACATTAACAATGTGTTTACATTCAGAAGAGTTAAGAAGTCAGTGTTTCTTTGAATAACCCTGATGTACAGTCATAACAAATGAACATTTGGAAATTTGTCCATTTTCTGAAAGAAAGAAAATGTTTGAAATTATAACAACATTTTACTTGAAATTTGGAAAAAATATTCTCAAACCTTTATAGAATAAAACAAATACTGACATTTCATTCAAACATATACCTTTAAGTTAAGTAAATCAAGAGAAACGTATTATTTTCAATTGGCGGAATGAAATACAGTATATTCATGATATAGAAATACATTGCCCCTTTGATTTAACATTGAAAACGCTACGGGGTGCTTGCTGTCCAAATGTGCTTTTCAAAAAACACAGCAAAAGCAAATGGAAAATTGGATCAGTTCTGTGGACTTGCTCATTATTGAGTCAGAGCCGCAGCAGTGAGTGCCAGCGGTTTCCAATACACACTTTCTATGCAGTATGATAATGAGCTTCACGCTGCTTCTCCCTGTGTTTCTGCAATTCGGAGAAACTTCAGTGACTGCCGAGGAAAAAACGTCTGATCCACTGCCTCCATCTGAACAGAGTAGTTAAGCAGACCCGTCTCTAACAATGTCTCTCATGTCTGACAGTCCTGCAGTTATTGTCAGTTTTCCCCTTTTCATATTTCTTTCTTGCAGCAAGTCCGACTTTGAAGCTTTAACTGTGTTACGCTAATGGAAAATCCTCCTGGCTTTGATGATTTTCATTTTCTCTATCTTTTCCAAAAAAGACATGTCAAAACGAACAACGTGCATTGTTCTCTAACTGCTTTTTTTCTGTCATTGTAAACAAGACGCTCATTTAATCGATGGTATCATAATTACATATCGCTAAACGCACCGCAACTGAAGGGTTTTGTGGTAGTTGGTTATTTTAGTATGATTCTGATTGACACTAACATGTGTGTGAGTGTAATTGTGGATTATTAGTGGGATCTTATTGTGCTGTAAGTATAGGCTCTTTGATCATGGATGTGCTAAAAGCTGCACAGGCTACATCTGCTCCAGACTGGGGGAAGGGTGAGGAGAGACACCTGGATCTGACCATGGGGAGCATCAATCCTACTGAGAACACAGCCTACACACACACACACACACACACACACACACACACACACACATACACTTGAATATGTGATTTAAAATCATTTCCCACTTCATGGGCATAATAATTTTTAAACTGTACAGACTGTATATTTGGGTCTTCTTATTACAATTATGGGATGATAACGTTTTTCAAGGTAAACCGTGATTTGGAAAAGGTTTCAAAACTTTGTCTAATATGTCCAAAATCTTCTGCTATACCGTTCCTAAGGTACGTGTAAGATTTTTTCCCCTTTTTTTTTAGGACAACATTATCTCCAACAGAAAATATATCCAAAGATTCCATTTCAATTGGTAAAGAAATCAGTGTTTTTAAGCCTAAAAAAAGGGCAGAATTCAATGATTCATTTGAATTATTTAGCCTGACATGTTTACTACTCCAAAACATTTTTAATGTTTCTCAAATAAAATATTTTGTGTTCAAAAGGGAAACAAGTTTTAGTTTTTTTCCCCAGACATTTAAAAAGAATATATTTTAGAGCAGTAATCACAATACCGTGATATTTTTATCCAAGGTTATCATACCGTCAGAATATTAAACTGACCCAACAACAACCATTTTCATAAGCACAGCACTAACAGAAAACATGACCTTTTTTCAGATTAAAAATGCAAATAATGTATTCCATGTTTATGGTGACTGTTCATTCAAAGGCATGATTTAAAACAGTACAAACTGTGCACTATTTACTCTAACCCTATAGGCACTGCAGCGTTTTTGTATTGCAGGCACGCGAGCTGATGTTTTACAGTTGGAGAAGCGATCACAGGGGCGACGCAGTGGCGCAGTAGTTAGTGCTGCCGCCTCACAGCAAGAAGGTCGCTGGGTAGCTGGTTCATGCCTTGGCTGGATCAGTTAGCGTTTCTGTATGGAGTTTGGATGTTCTCCTAGACATGGGACGATAACCATGATCAAGGTATACCGCGGTTTGGAAAAAGTAAAGGTTTTAAAGAGCCCATATTATACATGAAATAAGGTCATATCTTGGTTGTAAGGGTCTCCAACAACAGTCTAATATGCATGCAAGGTCAAAAAACACTTTCATGGTCTTATAATCTGCATTTATTTTTACCTAATTATCCCAGCGACTCCTGTATGAATCGCCCAGTGATTCATTTGTTCCCAAACCCCTCCTTAGCGCGGAGCTAATCTGCGCTGATTGGACCGATGACAGTCTGTCGCGATTGGTCGACTGCCTTCAGTCAGAGAGGGAAATGGCCAATAGCTAATCAGCAATTTAAAAAGTAATCACAGTTCATACACGCTCGATAGTGTAGGCGTGGACTTTAGCTGCCACACTATGGCCAGTGGATAGTGCCACGGATAACCGAACGAAGGAGACAGTCGTGTACTCGCCATACCACACACACACAAAAACACACACACACCTCCGGATGACAACGCTCCCGCTTCAGCCCGCACCCGCCAGGTTTTAGCCTGAGAACCCGCTCCGTTTTCTGCCCGCCGCGCCCGGTCCCGCTAGAGCGGAGAACACAACCAAATATCACCCAGTATTCAGTCACACACAGCACAAAGTACACAAAGCTCGTTCGTTCGTTCGCTCTCTCTCGCTCTCTCTCTCTCTCTCTCCCCGCGCCAGATTTCTGCGGCGCGGGAATACATTTCCGAATAAATCGCGGGAGCAGAACTCTAGCACGGAGCTCCATAAACAAACAGCACGCGTCGCGTTTTTAACGTGACTTTGCACGCGATAAGATAATATATCCAGTTAACCTGATACAGTACACGCGGTTACAAGTAACAAATCACAACTAAATACATTTGCAAGCTAGAGTAAACGAGGCAACAACTTTAACCGCACGTACTTACACTTGAGAAATGTAGGAAGAAACCCATCCTGACGTCCATCAGTTACTCTTTACTGATCCTTCCTTTAACAAACTCAGATGAAGTATTCTTTGTAGCATGTAGCTTCCAGAAGTTTCCAACTGCTTGGTTATAATGCTGATGTTTCATCTTTGGGTAGAGACTCAATATATCCATCTGCAGTGTGACTTCAATCGACCGGCATGTTTGTGTGCGTGTGTTTGTGGGTGTGCGTGTGTTTGTGGGTGTGTGTGTGTGTGTGTCTGGGTTACTGCGTCAGAGGGCGGGGCCTCAGGTTTGAAATCTCCCGGGTTTGCGCGTGCACGTGAAAAACTTTGTTTCGTTCGTACGTCATGGCGAAACACCTAATGAGTCGGTATCAAGGCGACTCGTTTGAAGCACTATGATTCGACTCTTTTATAGATGAATCAACAGTTTTAAACACTGTATTCTTACAGATTTAAGCCTTAGCTGGATACTTCACTTCACTTAGAGCTGTGTTACACACTACATGGAGGGGAATTTTCAAAAACCCATAATATGGGCTCTTTAAAACTGCCAAAATTTTCTGCTATATCATTCCTACGGTGTGTGTAAGATGTTTTTTGGTTACTTTTTTAGGACAACAGTATCTCCAGCAGAAAAGTTCTCCAAATATTTAATTTTAAATTGCAAAGAAACCTGTTTTTTAAGCAAATGACAGTTGAATGATGGAAATTTAACCTGACATCCCAGAGGGCACACAACATCATAGGCGCTAATGTAGGTCATGACATCAAATAACCAAAATTCATTGTCTAGTCAGCGTCTAAAAACAACCTTAATTTAACATCCAATAACAACATCAAATAATATTAAGTAATATATATATCATATTAAAGTAATATACATTTGACAGAGTCAGACATTTATTTGTCAGGTATGGCAACCAAAATCCACCATCTGGTAGACGTCATAGTGATGTCCACACAATGTTTCTAAAAATAAAATATACTGTGTTCAAAGGGAAAAAAAGTTATTGCATTTTACCCAGACATTTAAAAAAGAATTTATTTTAAAGCCATAATCACTATACCGTGAAACAATGGTATTTTTATCCAAGGTTATCATATTGTCAGAATCTTATACTAGCCCATGCCTAAGTGTGATGTGTTTTCTACAGTTCAATACTTGAGTGGCCACTAAGCATGGGTCGGTACAAGATTCTGACGGTATGATAACCTTGAACAAATATCACAGTTTTATGGTATAGGGAATACTGCTCTAAAATAAGTACTTTTTAAATGTCTGTGTAAAAAAACTAAATAGTTTTTCCCCCTTTGAACAAAATATTAAATTATATTTATTTATAACATTTTGAAAAACATTTGGAACAGTTAACATGCCAGACAAAATCCTACAAATGAATCACTGACTTCTGCTGTCTTCATTAGTTTCAAAAACACAGATTTCTTTACAATTTAAAACAGCATCTTTTCTGCTGGAGATACTGCTTCCGAAAAACTTAAAACATACAAAAATCTTACACATTTGTTAGAAATGGTATAGCAGAAAATTTGGGCGGCTTTAAAACCTTGACTTTTCCAAACTGTGGTATATCTTGAAAACGGTTATCAATTCATGCCTAGTGGACACGTGCCCTAAATGCAAGCCTCAAAAAAATGTTTTACAATTTATTTTTGTACAAAAGTTAATGGTAATTTAGACCAGTTTATCCTCATATAAAAATATCAGGGTATCCCTATTCTTATGTGCCCATTTTGTTTTGCTATTAAAGATGTAGATTTTGCTCATGTAAGGGTGCAGTTTATGTGTTGAATTTAAAATGAACTTTTTCTATTATCTGAAATCCTAATATTATAAGCATTTGTTTTTTGATGTATTGAAATAAGTATTGATTTTTAGTACAAATACCAAAAAATAAAATAAAAAAGTAAATCAATAATTAAGTGACTATTGGTTCATTAAATGACGCTTTTAAACTATATAAAATCTAATGTGAAAACAGCTATTTTTGGTGTACCTAAACACAAAACATCATTGAAAAATAAAGGAAAAATGCTATTGTTAATGTTTTGTTTTGTTGAAGACATACAGTGTCATCCTGCAACTGTTTTGCAGCATCTGAAATGTCCTAAACACTATTTTTAACTGTCCAAAAAGGGGAAAAAATTTTGTTTTTACTCTCTGATAGTCAAAACAGAATCAAGAGTTTGTTAAATATGCATTAACAAACAGTCAGGAAAAAGTGTTTAATGTAAATTTGGACCTCGAGTCCAAATATATGGACATCATTTTTCTCTAAAAGTGCATCATATCAAAAGATGATACATAGGTTTTTATTCGAATTAGGCTCCAATAAGCCCAAATAGCAAAGATAAATAAAAAAGGCATGCAACAAAACAGCTTGGGCTTTAAGAGGTTAATGAAGGGATTTGACCAAACATGTTATGAGACATGGCAATCTATGATCACAGACTTAAAAAAACAAAAAAAAAAAAACAAACACTTATTCATTTAACTGATCTATATAAAGAAATTTGTGTAAACAGGTTTAAATGTGACCACTAACATTGTTTGACTCAAAATGTATGTAGAAGATCACTATAAACACGTCAGATTATTATGTAAATATTATGGGAAAAAAATACAACCTTGATTGTACAAATTGTTTTGCTAAAACTCACAAAAAAAACACGATTCTATACATTATTATTTGATTTCCTCAAAAAAAAAAAAAAAAGATTTTAAAAAATCATTCTAGGGATATTTCACTCAAAAATGAAAAATCATTTTACATATGTTTCTTGTTGAACACAAAAGAAGATATTTAGAAAAATGTTGGAATGTTGTAACCATTGACTTCCATCGTATTCATTTATTTTATGATGGATGTCAATAGTTACTGGTTTAAACAAAATGAGAAACTCATAAATGTTTAGAACCACTTGGGTGAGTAAACTGTGGTTAAATGTTCATTTTTGGGTGAACTATCTCTTTAAAATATATGGTCTTTCAGTTTGAAATAATGCAACACGGTGGCTCAGTGGTTAGCACTGTCACCTCACATCAAGAAGGTCACTGGTTCAAGTCCCAGCTGGGTCAGTTGGCATTTCTGTGTGGAGTTTACATGTTCTTTCTGTGTGGGTGAGGGTTTTTTTTCGGGTGCTCCACTTTCCCCACAAGTCCAAAGACATGCAGTATAAATTAATTGGAAAAACCAAATTGTCTGTAGTGTATGTGTGTGAATGAGAGTGTATGGATGTTTCCCAGTACTGGGTTTGCAGCTGAAAGAGCATTCACTGTGTAAAACTTAAGCTGGATAGGTTTGTGGTTCATTCCGCTGTGGCGACCCCTGATAAATAAAGGGACTAAGCCGAAGGAAAATGAATGAATGCTTTTGAAATAATATATATGACTATTTTTTTAAAAATCTTTATCATTATTAATTTCAAGTACACATCTAGTTGGAAATCACTGCTCTAAGAACAGTAATGCTTGGTCCTATTATATTTATAAACCACAGAAGCCACACACACACACACACACACACCGTCATGTCCTTCATCATCTGCACTCCACCAACTATTTTGTCTGCGACCTGCATACCAAGTCACATTGCCAAAGGCTGATGTTTATCCTATCAGGGAGAGAAATAAGATTGCAGCAGATTTTTCACTCTGCAGTCGCTCTGTTCCACCTGATTTGCACAGTTAACCCTCTTTTGAATAACGCTGAATACATTCTCTCACAGCGCATGTCAAAACACAGTCCCAAATGAGTATCTGCCACAAAAATTAGCACAAAGAGAACAACATTGTCTTAACTTCTCCAATTTTACTCTGTTTCCTGTCATCCCAATCCACAGTGCTAGAACAAAAAAAAACAAAAAGCAAAAAGAGTGTATGCCAGCATTCACGACACTGAACTGCACAGCGAATTCTTAAAAACATGTATTAAAAACAAACTGACCTTATTTCTGCCACCAATATGTTGTGAAAATGAGCAAGGAAAGAAATCTCTGCATATTCAAACTTTTGATCTCTCCTTCAAAACATTAAATAAAATCCATGCTCTCATTTAGAATAAACAATAGCAAAAAAATAAATTCAATCAAAGTAACAAGTATGTTAAATATGTGGACCACAAGTAGGCACCCCAATAAATTTAACTGAGTAAAGTTTTATTTTCCCATTGATATTTGACTTTTTGTACACCTGTGTGTTGTGGGACAGGAAATTGTTCAGCCTCCTGTTTCACAGGGGTATAAATATGAAAAATGAGTTAACACACAGGGCAAACTCATTTAGTCATTCATCACAATGAGTAAAACCAAAGAACTGAGCTGTGATTTGTAATATAAATGTTCACAAAATGGTAAGCAGCTTTGAAGAAAATAGCAGAAACACTGAAAATAATACCAGTAATAATGATGTGTTTTCAATCAGCCTGAAACAGGATGACAATCTATCTATCAGAATGATGGTTTAAGTGGTCAAAAAAACTACAAGCTGCAGAATTTAGCTGGGTCGAAAGTCTCTAAAACTACAATCAGACATCAACCCAATCACCCAAAATTGCTTGAAAGGGTTACAATGAAAAAAGCCTTAACATTTATTTAAAAAAACAAAGCAATAGATTAAAAGGTTAAGCATTAAAGATATTTTATCCAGCCTTCTTTGCATAAATTTACCAAGGGTGCCAATAGTAGTGAAGAGCACTGTAATTAAAAACATCTAGTCTTGTTATTAAGTCTGTGTATTTTGACCATAATAAATGTAGCGCCGTTGAAGTGTGGTATATGACGCTGTCAAATTCATCAACACGCTCTGTTATGAAAAATAATGACTGTTCAGCCTAACTTGTGGTTTCCTCGTTCAATTAATGAAATGCTTGTCGACTGATCCTGACATGAGCATGAATCCACAGCTATGACAGCTGACAATTGCTGAACTGCACTGCTTTATAAACCCACACATATCAACATTAGGCATGGGACAATAATCGTTTAATATATACCGCTATACCGTGGTATGGAAAAGTCAAGGTTTTAAAACCGCCCAAATTTTCTGCTATACCGTACTATGGTATATGTACGATTTTTTTTACAATTCGTTTTTAGTTTTTTAGGAAACAGCATCTCCGGGAGAAAAGATCACCAAGATGCCGTTTTAAATTGTAATAAAATCGGTGTTTTTGAAATTAATGAAGACAGCAGAAGTCAATGATTGATTTGAATTATTTAGCCTTACATGTTTACTGTTCCAAAATTTTATACATCTTTCTTAAAATAAAATATATTGTGTTCAAGGGGGCAAAAGGTGGTTGTTTTTTACCCAGACATTAAAAAAAAAACTTATTTTAGAGCAGTAATCACAATACCGTGATATTTATCCAAAATTATCATACTGTCAGAATCTTATACCATCCCATACCTAATCCACATACCTACAAACACTCACAGTTATCTTTATGGGGACTTCAAATAGATATAATGAATTTTGTAATGTACAGACTGTATATATTCTATCCCCTTATATCAACCCTACCACAATTCACTGCCATTGCTATACTTGGAGACATTTGGTCCCTTCAAAGTAGGGAATACAAGGTACACCCATACACACAGATTGTTTAGTGTTAGAAGAAAAAGCGATGCGAGTACGCATCCAGTACAATTCATGAATACTAATATTGTACTGACTTTCTATTTAAAGCCTCTAAATGCAATCAATAATAACCAAACAAATAAAAGAGAAATTGAAACTGGTAAATAATAAATATGAGACCTTTTGAAGCCTATAAATAAAATATTTTGTATTTTCTAATATACATTTCAGGAGTAATTCTCTTTTTAAAAGCCCAGAATTTTTATTTTTTTTTGGATATTTACAATGACAGCTTCAGCCAACAGTATTAAAAAATAGGACTGCCTCGATACCCTAGTGTCAAATGCATCATTAAAAACAACGGAAATTCAATTTTTTTTCAGTAAAGCAGAGGAGTTTCATGACCAGACAGACAGGTCTTTGGGGGAAAGCACAGTTACATTTCAGACCTCGTCTTGATCTTAAACGTGTTTCAGTCACACTTCCTACATCCGCAGGGCTGGATAGCTACTAAAATCACCACAGATATCCTTGGGGAGAGAGAAAGTGGGGGTTGGGGAAGGTAGTTGCTCAAAAGGGGACATGGAGGCTGCTTGTAGCAATCAAGGCTGCAATTACGTTAGCAAGATTCGCAGCAAACGCTCCTCCAGTCCAGCAACCCCCCTCAAAAAGCCCAAACTCCAGCTTAGCTGTTTTCCCTGTCAGGCTGACCTTTTTAAAGGGACTACGTCTGTTTAGGAAAACAACCCAAGGTAGGTTTTATTTGACATTATCAAAAAGCCACAACTCAAATGCCCTTTGTGTGTACTCAGGATACAGTAAACACACCGCGTTTCAAGCAGAGCCGGATGCTTCCCCTAAGGAATGAAAAGAAGGGTTTGTTTTTAATCGGCAAGGTTTGTATCAAGTTCTTTTGGTGACAATGCAGCTTGAAGATTGGCAGATTTCCCACTGCGATGGTCCATTTCTCTACGGCCCAAGCTACCAATGACCCCTAAAGAGCCTCCACCAACATTCCACTCAAATGAACAAGCAGGTCAGTGCAGTTTTCCCGCACTTCCAAAATCAATGAACGTCTGTGTGTGTATGCGTGTGTGTGTGTGTGGTTTGTACAATCCACATTCGGTTTTATGTAACATCAAAATCATTTAAAGGGACAGTACACTTGAAAAAATAATTCTGTCATTATTGTTACATTCTAAACGTCTGACTTCTGTGTAACACAAGCACAAAAAACTAACTTGTTTTGTCAATTAAGGGTCCAAATAATGGACAACATTTAAACATAAACCAATAAATGTTTTAAAATGTAAAGTTTTTATGTTCCACAGAAAAAAAATATTGTATGTTTAGAACATGAAGATGAAATGACAGCATTTTCATTTCAGATTGAATTGCCCCTTTAATCTAACCTTGTAGCCATTTTTTTTTTTAAACTGAACCAACCAGAAAGGACATTTATGACATGCTTAATTCTGTTAGGGCTCATAGCCAGGAGCTGGACATCCCCGATAGCTAGCTTGTATATTTTATAGTAGTGTTTCAGGTTAGCATCTGTGCATCTGCGAAATGAATGACTCCCAAAGGCAAAATAAACCAGCTTTTGCTTTAATTCACATGATCCATACAGGAATCTGGAATGAAGAGATTTATGATGCAATAACGCCTCGCAGGTCTTGCCTTCTAACCCTGCTAGTCAGGCACCCAGACAGCCTAGCGTACGTGAAGGGGGCGAGGAATAAGCACAGCTCGGCTGCCTCCTGATTCTATGTAAACCATGAACTGCAGAAAAACAGATCCCGCTTTCCGCTTCACGCATCACTGCTGCTGACAGCTTCACTCGCAGTGCGCTTGACTTCATCTCCCACAATGCCTCTGGGACAGAAAAGATGGATTAGGTTTCCCTGTCTGCCTGGTCCCTCTCCTTCAGACCAGAACCTTAAAGATTATGACAAAAAAAAGTGAAAAAATAAGGCAAAAAAAAGAAAGCCCTCCATAATGGAGAAACCAGCGAAGAGGTGAGTTAAGGTGAGGGTGGATCTTGATTTCAGTCTATTTTATAAGTGAGTTTGACAGCGATAGCTCTTGTTTGAGAGCGGGGGGCATGAGGAGCATCCTTCAGTGCATGACTGCTTTATCGATACTAATAGCCTATCCTATCCTCTGGTCGCATGAAGAAAACTAACCTTTCCAGAGGCTAATCTGCTGCTTGTCACTACACAAGACATATGGATATAATCACCACAGCATCTGCTTGCTGAATTAAGGCAACTGGTTGAGTTAACATGAGAGTGGTTGTAAAATCATTAATTTTTACCAATTTTCTGTGGTCACATTGGTGAAGTTTTAAGGAGACAAATGGTCAACAGTGATGTATGAAGCATAATTCACACTTGTTATGCTCTAAACCATAACCAGTCATAAGCCAGTGGTTCTCAATTCTGGTCCTCGAGACACCCACCTTGCACATTTTGTATGTCTTCCTTACTTAACACACCTGATTCAGATCATCAGCTTGTTAACAGAGATCCATGAACTGATCCTCGTGTGTCAAATAAGAGAGACATGTAAAATGTGCAGGGCAAGGGGTCCCAATGACTGGAATTGGGAATCGCTGTCTTAACCTAACACGTCAAATATGGAAAAATCCAACATCCGGCCATTTATTTTCTTTCTTTCTTTCTTTCTTTCTTTCTTTCTTTCTTTCTTTCTTGCTTTCTTGCTTGCTTGCTTGCTTGCTTGCTTGCTTTCTCTTTCTTGCTTGCTTGCTTGCTTGCTTGCTTTCTCTTTCTTTCTTTCTTTCTGTCTTTCTTTCTTTCTTTCTTTCTTTCTCTTTCTTGCTTTCTCTTTCTTTCTTTGTTTCATTCATTCGTTCATTCATTCATTCATTCATTCATTCATTCATTCATTCATTTTTTCGGCTTAGTCCCTTTATTAATCAGGAATCGCTACAGTGGAATTAGGGCTGGGTGATCATTCGATATTGATAATTTTCATGATATAAAATTTTTCGATAAAATGATAATGACAGTTCGATAATGGCTCGATAATATTTACGAACTATGCGTAACGTTGCGCAAGCATTTTGCAGTCTGCCCTTCCGGATGCCGCACGCTGTACAAGTTTACAGCCATGTAGTGTTAGTTGTACACAAAAACGAGATCAAAGGAAAAAGCACGCTCTCCGCTTTTCATATCCCCGCGGGCCGTGCCATCTCCGCCTCGCCTCCGAAACGCGGCCAGCTGCAGACTGCAGTGAATAATGCTAAGCTGACTCTGCTTTTTCGCTGATCCACTGCAATGTCCCGCTATACACCCGCAACCGACCTGCAATTAGCTAATTATAATGTATTTTTTTTATTACCCGACCCGCGGTTTATCAACAGCGCCCGCAGATATAACAGCCATTTACGCATCACTAACGGGAGGCAAAAATACAACCTTTACGGCTCCCCGTAAGTTTTCGTTGTGATGCGCGATTTGTAAAATAAGAGTCTGCATAGTCCTATTTGTGCTAGTCTGTCAGACAAATTAAACATCCGCAGATATAACGGAGATCT